>NC_137173.1:27364169-27709169 GCF_951804945.1 Podarcis cretensis | reverse complement strand
GGATATTATCTGGAAGGCTTGCAAGGACTGCATGCATCTCTTACTGCCGTGTACTTCAGCGCATGCGGCAAAGATGCATTTAGCTTCCCTTTGGGTGCCCATAGGTGGAAAATGTGTGATGAATAAAATAATTCTGGAGCTTAATGCAAGGATTACATGATCCCTCCAGCATCCAGCTAGTATGTAAAAACACAGACACAAAAAAAATAAAACCAAAAAAATCCCAGGAACAACTGCCCCAACTAAACTCTGAAACACACAATAATTTTTGCTGCTTTGAATAAAAGTTACACGCTACAACTCCACTTACGTAAAATACTGCTGGGGGAACTGTGCCACTTTATCAAGCCATGGAAGAAGCCTTCAGCTGCTGCCAACTCTCCTGCAACACTAGTGTGCAGTTGCCTTGTTGAGATATAAATGTAGCTGGCATGGAAGTGACACTGGGCATTGTGGAAGGCCTGTGGCTCAGGGGTTAGAGCATCTGCCTTGCATGCAGAAGGTCCCAGGTTCAGTCCCCAACATACCCAGGTAGAGCTGGAAGAGACCCTTGCCTGATACCCTGGAGAGCTGCTGCCGGTCAGTGTAGACAACATTGAGCTAGATGGACCACGGTCTGACTCAGTGCATGGCAGTTTCCTATGCTCCCCACCGTGCTTGAAGGGGACCCTTTCTGGCTTAGAGAGCCTGACGCAACCTTGAGCAAGACCCTGGTTCTCTAAGATTTCCCAGAGTTCACTTGGGGCAAAAACCAGGACCATGGCATCATTCCTTGAGGCCACCGCTTCCCATATCTCAACACTTTCAACGTGGCAAGAAAGAAGGGAGGAGGAGGAGGAGGATGATATGGGCAGAGCTGCCTTTGGGAGCAGATGTATGTTCTCATACCCTCCAACATTCCTCAGATGAAAATAGGAACATTTCTTACTCCCCTGCCAATTGATCCTCCTCAACCCCCCCCCCCATTTTTTGTCTCCCCACAAATAGTATTTCCTATCAGAAGAAGGGTGAGTGCCTCCACCACTTCACCAAAGGGACACAGCACACACATCCTCCATTGACCTGAGAAAACCCCTTAATCCTGATTTGAGGTATACCTGAAGGAGCGTCTCCACCGCCATCGTTCAGCCCAGACACTGAGGTCCAGCTCTGAGGGCCTTCTGGTGGTTCCCTCACTGTGAGAAGTGAGGTTACAGGGAACCAGGCAGAGGGCCTTCTCTGTTCTGTGGAATGCCCTCCCATCAGATGTCAAGGAAATAAACAACTACCTGACATTTAGAAGACATCTGAAGGCAGCCCTGTTTAGGGAAGTTTTTAATGACTTATGTTTTAATGTATTTTTAATCTTCTGTTGGAAGCTGCCCAGAGTGGCTGGGAAAACCCAGCCAGATGGGTGGGGTATAAGTAATAAACTATTATTATTATTATTATTATTATTATTATTATTAATGCTTGGGTTGCGAATGTGATCCGTGTGGGATGCACATTCGCAACCCGCAGCAGCGCATCTGTGCATGCACGGATTGTGATTCAGCGCTTCTGCGCAGGCGCAAAGCGTGATTTAGCACTTCCGCGTATGCATGACTGCCGAAACCCAGAAGTAACCCGTTCCAGTACTTCCAGGTTTTGGCAGGTCCGTAACCTGAAAAAATGCAACCTGAAGCAGCTGTAACCCAAGGTATGACTGTATTATTATTAGATTCTTTGGTAGTTTAGCAAAAAGAAAAACACACGCAGAGAAATCATTTTTGGAAAAAGTGGCAAGATGCACAAAGCATTTAAAAAACAAAAAACAAAACAGGACTCCTTGTGCTCCGCTCTGCTCCCCCTTTCTTCCCAGCTGGGGCAGCCCTGCCATCTGCCTGTACCTCAGAGCCAGGGCATCATGTGAGAATGGGCCTCAGCAGCAGCAGCAGCCTCCCCGCCCCCCACTCTCTCGCTCTCCATCAGCTGCTATGAGCTGCCCAAGGGATGAGGCCTGCAGCAGCAGCAGCCATGGAGAGGCTATGGGATGCTGCCCTGCAGCCACAGCCGCTCGGGACAAGTGCCTGCTCATCCTCTTCCCTGAGCGCTGCAGCAGTGGCACTGGCGGCGGGAAATAGGGACATTCCGGGATGAAATCATAAGCCGGGATGGCTTTCCTAATTCTGGGGCTGTCCCTGGAAAAAAGGGACACTTGGAGGATGTGTGTTCTCTGTCGCATCTCTTTCTGCCTGTAGTTCTGATCCTGTATGAAGAGGGCATCAGAGTTCAAAGGCAGAGAAGCTGGTAAAGTGCTCTTTTTTCTACGCCTGCAGAATGCAAAGGCAAGCTGCTTACTTGCAGGAGTTGTTATCTCTCCCACCTCTTGAGCCAAATATACATTCAGGAGGAGGAGAGAGGCGGCCATTGGCTGAGAAGGAGTGACTCAGCCTGCCTCTCTTGATGCGGCAGCCAAGCTACGAGTTTGTGCTTGCAAGGGGATTGCCTCAGCCTCTCTTCCTCTCACACACTTATTTACACACTCAGCCTCTCAAACTCTGTAGTTTGCCCTTTGACAATGAGGCACTTGTGGTTATTGTACGCAGCATCTATAATCTTGCATGCACCCCAATCTCTGAGTGGCAAGAGACTCCAGGGATTCCTGGGCAAGGGAGATACGGCCACTGATTTACTGCCACCAAATGGAGACGCCATTACTTCACTCTCTAAAACAAGTGTGGGGAACCTTTGGTCCTGAAGATGTTGCCAAACTACAGCTCCCAGCATCCCTGGCAATTGGCCGCGCTTTCCTGTGACTGGTGGAAGTTGTAGTTCAGCAACACCTGCAGGCTCAAATGTTCTTCACCCCTGCTCTAAAATCACAGATTTGGAGGATATTGTTTTTATTCAATAGGTCAGCTGGACTCTGCAATTGTACTCAACACCTATCCGGAAAGGCATCCTTTCCTAAAAAAATATAAATACCTGCCCAGTGGCATTAGCTCTGCTCTCAGCCCTCTCAGATGATATTCCAGACACTGTATCGTATTCTGCTGTGGCAGCACCAATCATAGGGTTGTCTGTCATACACTTCCCCTGTCCATCTGTAAGGGACACCAGCTCTGAACCGGAAACTTCTCCTTTGGCAGTTCAGTACGGATTTAACCATTCCAGCTAGGGAATGTACTGCTGACACTTTGCAAAGTTCCACCCCTATGGCAGATAATTTGCAACAACGGTAGGCCACTTTTGCAATGCTAAAAGGAAGAGACGAATCACCTGGAAACAGAACAAAAGAGAGTGCAGATTGTCACATGCTAATACATATGCCTAGCTGCTGATTTAATGAGAACATCACAATGAGTACAAGACATCTTACCACCATAATGGGGAGGACTGTGACCAGGTGACGGGGGTGGTGCGTCCTGTTTCGCCACCTGAGACAAAATGAGATGTGCTGCTCTGCTGGCGGAGAATTGGCACTGGCACCAATTTCTAGTGAGATCTTGTTGAAATCTCACGAGATTTTGCACATTCCAAGAGATCTCCAGCGAGATTTTGGCGAGCCCCTGCCAGAAAATGGTGTTGATGCCAGTCGCATGAACGAGGGGGGTGGGTGGAGGGGGAGGGCCGCCCCGGGTGCGACCTGGGTTTGTTTGTTTTTACAAGATGGGCCGCTGCCTACCCCCAGCTGTGGAGCGACGAAGGGCACACGTGCAGTCAGTATGGGCACCGCTTGCGTGGCATCCATATGGGCTGCCGCACGTGCACAGTCCGAATGGGCTGCCACTCATGCACAGCGTCCATAAAGGCTTTCGTACGGCTGTCGCTCGCATGACGACTGTATGGGCTGTTGCATGGGCGCAGTCCAATCGAGCTGCTGGGCGATTCGCCTCGCCCCTTGGCGTATCGCTCCGGCTGACGGAGAGGGCTCCTCTGCCACTGGTTGATGCTTCTCTGCCAGTGGCTTCACCTCACCTCATGCGCAGGCCTAGCCAGGTCTTCCCAGGCAACCAGTGTGCCTACTTTGTCTGTTGTTCAGATGCTGTGCCCTCCAACATTTCTCTGATAAAAATAGGCACGTCCTATCCCATCATAATAATGATTTTATTATTTATATCCCCCCCACTTCTGACTAGGTTGCCCCAGCTACTCAGGGTGGCTTCCAACATATATAAAAACATAATAAAACTTTAAACATTAAAAAAACAACGGAGAGCTCTGGAGCCCCTCACCGCTTGGAGATTAGGGTGTTGAGCGTACACACACAGGCACACTTATATTCTATATTTACATGCGCTTCTGTTGTCCTTTGTCAGGACACTCTATTTTCAAAGTGTTTTTGGTGGGATTCTTTTAATTCACAAAGGAGGTTTGCAGTGTAGGGTGCAACTGCCTTTCACCCCCAAAAAATTCCTGAGGGAAGAACAGACTATTTTCTCAGGTAAATTGTCAGACTGGGATGTGTGAAGCTGCTCTCACATAGAGTTGGCTGAATTCCCACTACCAAGTCTGATTTGGAATCGGTCCCAAGAAAGCAGATTAGTGGGATGTCTGCTGCATATCCATAAATCTGTCAGTCCCCATCCATGCCTCCCTGTTGATCAGTTGCAATTTTGGGCATTTAAGCCTCTGGTGATGTTATTGCCTGTGCAAAAGGGCTAGAGGCCTTCACAACTGTCCTCCTTCGACTCAGATCACTCTTTGGCAGGTAGAAAGGGCTCAGGCCACCCTGAGGAGAAGGACGCAGGAGGCACAGAAATCTCAAAGTCTCTGGTGTCAGAATTCTGTAGGCCACAAAGGACTCTGGGAAGATCCCAAGCCTTTGGGGGGCATCCAGGTATGCCCGCTGGATGCTCAAACATGTCCAAAAAGGGCGATCCTGAGGGAAGCAGTCCTGCAATTTTTTTACTGGTTACGGGAGTGTGGGAGTATAAAGCAATATTATTTCATAGTGGGGAAGTGGTGTACTTTATGATTACAAGATAGCACTTAAATTGTCCTGGAGGCTCCCTTCCTTTAGAGTGGAACGGAGGAGGCGACTGCCCTCGGATGCACACAGCAGACTTAACAATAAGCTCCATGTTCCCAAGCAAGCTGTAATTCAGCCCAATAGGACACTCACTTGGCCCCGTTATTTGACAGATAGGCCATTCCTTCTGGGTGGTTGACAGCTATACGGAATATGGCGCCATAATTGGCCCTTCTGAGGATATAAATGACAGGGAAGCCCTTTTCCCCCCAAGCAGAGAGAAGGGCCTTAGACTCAGTTCCTTGCACAGAGATTCAGCCACTCCTCTTCCTCCGCACATCCTCTCTCTCCTTTGTGCTTTTGGGAGATATTTCTCTCCAAACACAAGCGCTACTGATGCTTCTGTTCTGCCACTCTCCCTACAACAATGGGTGTGTACGGAAAACGGCTTTTCAGAAACTTGAAACGGATGTGACAGAACTATGGTAACCTCTGGTGAGTGCATTCCCCTGCCCACTGCCCTCTTTGGGAAAGGGCTGTTTAGCTCAGTGGTAAAGCATTTGCCTTGTGCACAAAAGATCCTGGGTTCGATTCTCATGCATCTCCATGTAAGACTCCTGACTGAAACCCTGAGCAGCTGTTATCAGTCACTATGGACAATAGTGAGTGAGATCAGTGGCGGACTTTGGGCTCTCAGATTTCAGCAGTGCCCTGTGTAATGCTAAAATCTGGTGCCCCCCGCCCCTTGCATTCTGTTCTATAGCATTGTTTGGGTGCTCCCAGTGCAATTCCTGAAAAGTTGTGGCCTTTGTGCTCATGTTGAGACCTAAGCTCAGCAGCACTACCCATGCAGAAGCAACTAGGGGTGGATCTACACACAGGGGGAAAACCCGCTGTAAATAAGTCAGAAATTAAATCGTTATAATAAAAGAAAAAAAAACACTGGAAAATCAGGCAGATTTTTTTTTTACTCTCCAGCGCCATCTGATGTTGCATGTTTATAATGCATTCAGAATGCTGTTCCTTTACTAATGTAGCTGAGTCCTAGGCGATGGGGCTGATTACTATTTCTAGCGCAGTAAAAGTCTCAGTCAAAGCAAGTTGCTCTGAACGAAGCATTTATCTTTCTTAATGAAATGTTATCTATTGCCTGCTCTATTGTTTGTGTTCTGGCTTCACCAGCTGAAAGATGCATCACATCCTCCAGAGCAATGGGAGTATGGCGCATGATGAAATCGAGCACAACTTGTATGATGTAACAGCAGTCAACACGATACTGACTCAAACTGGCTCCTTTTTCTTTCATCATGGCTTTAGAAAAAGGCATTGGCTCTGTTGGTATCCCCTTAGGTAAGTCACACTTTTAAAAAAGAAAAAGAAAGCTCTGTACTGTATACACACTATGACTTCACTTCTTCCCCTTTCATTCAAATCAGGAGTGTCATTAGCGCCCACGCGTGCGCGCGCGCACACACACACAAACGTATGTGAGGTAGCCCACTAAAGACACTTCACTATGCTTGTGATTTCTATGTGCTAGATGGGGAAGTAGTAGTAATGATTGCAAAAAAAAAAAAAAAAAGTGTATCAGCAGGGCCGGTCCTATCATTAGGTAGAGTGAGGCAGCTGCCTCAAGCAGCAAATAGGGACTGCGAATAGGGGATGGAAGCAAGGTGTTGGAAGGAATAGGGGCTCTGTGTGCAGTAGGGCTGCTCTGCATCCCAAAAGCTGCCCTCAGGTGTGGGGTAAGACACCGCCCTATTGTCAGTGTTGGAGTAAGATTCCACAGCCAGTCAGGCTGAAATCTGTGGTCACATCCACACCGCACATTCATAGCACACTGATTCCCTCTCAAAAAATCATGGGAAGGGCAATTTACTCTTCACAAAGCTACAATTGCTAGCACTCTTAGTACAGTTCCCAGGATTATTATTATTTTTCTGGAGGGGGGAGGTAGCCACATGTTTTCAATGTACCTTGTGGAGGTGACCAGTGTCTGGAGTTGCCTCAGGCGGCAAAAAGTTTTGAGCTGGCCGTGTAAGTCAAAATGTGGGGAGGATGCAATCTATACAAATGTATGCTTTGAGGCAGTATAATTATGTCAGTAATACTTCAACTGCTGTGGGGCTGCTTGTTAGCACATGGATTAAGGGAACAGTGCCTGGCAAACAAAAGTCCTTTCAGTGGGCCGGGACATTGTTAATTTCTGGGTTCCTTTGCAGTTCCATTTTCGAAAGGTTGTGTGGCTGCCAAAGTCTTCCACGGGTGCTCATTATAATAATCAGCCTCCCGGAGCACTGCTGTTACCCGCAGGTAGCTCTGAGCCAAGGAACTTGTTATACCTGTCATAATAAGCTTCCTGAATCGATCCTTGAGCAATAGCAAGCAAGTCAACAGGAAGCGGGGAAGTGGATTAAAAAATTATGACTCTGGAGTGGAGAGGATGTGAAACAAGAGCTCAGGTATGAAGGCACTATTAGCGCATGGGTGCTGGGCCCCGTTAAAAGGCTTTCATTGTGCAGCTGCTGCTGAATCACAGAATGGCAGTGATGAATCTTCAGTGGATGTTTTGGATGTACTGAATTGTAGAAAACCAGGCAGGAGAACCCTGCAGTAGCCGGCAGGCGCAGTAGCTAAAGTACTGGGCTGGGACTTGGGAGACCAGCCATGAAGCTGACTGGGTGACCACATACCCTCCAACATTTCTCCAACAAAAATAGGGGCACCCCGATTGATTGATTGATTGATTGATTGATTGATTATAATAATACATGAATATGTGTGCATATGTAGTACTTGCTGCATCCATGCAAGCCTGTTTAATTGTTCTGCGGGGCTGGAACCAGACACTGAGACCTCTGAAGCTTTCCAAAGGTCATTCCAAGCCAGCTCCATTTATGGCTGAAAGCTGTCTCTAATACAAAATGCTAGTAATAAAACAAAGAACAGATTGTCTCGACTGCTGTTCACAGAGCCATGAATTCAAGAACCCTAATGTCTAGATAAAACTGAGATTCAGCAGGCCCAAGTACATAAGACTGGTGCGTATAGTAACTCTTGCATTTTATGACAAACACGTTTTTTAAAAAAGGGCTGTGAAATGTCATATGTGAGTGGGAGTGCTGAGAGGACCTCCAGCCTATGCAAGTCAAAGGAGGATCGAAGAACAAGCTTAGAAGCTGCTATAACAGGGAGCTAGGTGTGCTTCTCAGACTTCCAATAAGAACAGACACGGCTACTTATTGATACACACTGCTGCTTATTTTAATATGCAGGCAACTCCCCACTTACACAGCGGTTATGTTCCAGGCCCCTGCACACATAAGCGAAATCGTGTAAAGAAAGCACCCTTTAAACGCTGTCTCAGCCGCTCTCTCTTCAGCCCAGACCCAAAATACTGTATCCAAAAATATCCACAACTAGAACTGAAGCTCTGGGGCCGTCAGGAGGCTGGAGGACTTGAGGGGAAAGCAGCTGCTGCTGCTGCTGCGCTACCACACATGTCAGCTGTTAGGTGGGGAGGCTGAGCAGCATAAACAAAGCCCCTCTGCGCCTCCGGTCTCTTTGGGGCTTCCTCCGCCCTCACTGACGCCCTCTTGGGGCTCCGGGTTTGCAATGGTGCCGAGTGCCAGCATGGGGGGCATCATTCATGATTGAGTTACTTCCCCCTTAGTATTCATCGTAGAGCATGACCACGTAGAATGGGCCTGATTGTGCCCAGTCGTGTATGGGCAGCTTGTGGAGATGTTTTAGCAGAAGTATCACCTGCTGCCCTTGGTCTGCCCCCATCAGCAGTCTGGAACTTCAGACCAGGCCCAAGGACAACCTCACACGGAGAAGCATCCAGCGATGGACAGCAGGGGAGAGAGAAACACACATGATGACTTACAGAGGCACATCTGCCTGGATGTTATGAGGAGAGGGGGAAGAACTCTGAGAGAGAGGGAAGGCCACTATTGAGCTTCACATCTACTTCTGCTCCCCTAAGATTCCTAAAATTTGCTCTAGCTGCAGAAGTGTGAACCAGCAGGTAAATATTTTCCGCAGTGCTGCTTACTAATCACCCCTGACTCCTTTTGACACAGCATGTTCATTTGCTTAATTAGAAACTATGACTCTAGCGGGCTTTAATATGGTGTGCAGTGCATTTGCATGGCCTGTAGTAATATAACGTAATGCCCATGTGTATTTATAGGTTATCAGCAGGACGTTTCCAAAAGATGAAGGGGGGAACTTTTGGTGCTTTGTTCCTTGCCATTCAGGAAAATGAATGGATTCTTCCCAGCCTGAAACATGAGAAAACCACAACTATTTTGTTGGTTTGTGCTCAGACCTGACAAAAAAGGCCACGGGGATGCATCTTTGCAGACATCCTTCTTTAACTGTAAAGTTGCCATGGAAATGCGTGACATACAAACCTGGTACCTGCCAATCTTTTAAGACATGCGCCAAGCCAGAGACGGTTGCACTGAAACAGGTTTTACTGCTTTGGAGCAGGGAGAAAGACACTTTCAGCTTATATATGTTACTAGGATCCATCGTAGAGCTTCTGGCTGTATTGTGAAAGCCAGCACTGAAGTGACCTCCCTGGGGCACAAACCAGGGCAGTGTGCACGGAGGTCCTGGGATGCCCAGATGACAAGACCCACCCCACCTCGGTCTCAATCATGTGAGCCAAAAGAAAGCAGAATAGTACATTTGGCACCAGCTTGGCTGCAGGAGTTACCAGAAGGAGGCGTATAAGGCACCACCCAACCATCTTAAGGACAGTCCCAGAATTATGAAAGCTTCTGATTTGATCCCGGAATGTCCCTGTTGCCCCCGCCAGTGCTGCTGCTGCTGAGCTCAGGAAGGAGGACCAGCCGGTGCTTGTCCCGAGCGATGGAAGCTGTGAGGGGAGTGTCCCATTGACTCTCCATGGCCGCCACCAATGGTCTTTTCCCTAGGCAGCTGCTAGTGGGTGCTGGAGAGCAGGGGAGAAGGAGGAGAGGCTGTCACTGTTAAGTTGTGGGTGAACATATCAGACGACACAGCGATTCTTCAGACAACTCTTGTTTATTCACAGGCCAGAACAGAACTGAACTGAAGGGTTCAGCCAACCTGCTTATATAGAGCTCAACTACAAAGCAACAGTTACAACTTTCTGTAACTATCCAATCACTGAACGTCACTTTCAATTCCTTATTTGCATATGCAGACCTGAGTGAAAACTATCTACAGTATCCTCCTGCTGGCCCAGGGTGAGTACTTCAGTACATAACAGTCACCACCAAGGTCCACCTCCATGTGACATGCTGGCTCTGAGGGGCATACAGGGGGCATCAAATCGGGATTAAGAGTTTTCCTCAGGATGCTGGAGGGTGTGTTTCCTGGTGCAAATGTCCTTTAAGTGAATTCCAGGGGTTTTTTTGTGGCCTGTATCCCAACCCCCCCCCCCCGAGCAATTTTGGGGATGGGGAGTGCAAGGGAAGTGGGGGAGCCTGATTATGCTAGTGGAAGTCCTTGCATGGTCCTCCATTGGTGGGGCTAATTAGCTGGATCCTGCTCCAAACATCTAACACACATTTACAGCCCCCTCACAAGAATATCCACTGCGGAGCTACAATTTCCAGCACCCTTGAACTACAATTCCCAGGAATCTTTGTGGAGGATATGCTTTAAATATGCTTTATGGTGTGTATTGTTATAAGAATTCTAACATCTCAAATATAGAATAAATATAGAATAAATGTCCATAAATATACAAGGCAAAACATACATGCATAAGTATATAAACCATGTGCCTGAAATAGTATGGGAGAGCAATCCTGAAGCAGGAGAGCTATCTTGAAGTCATTTTGACTCTCTCAAATTGACCTCAAATATTTCTCTGCAAGGAAAAGCTTTCCAATGGGAAAAGCTTTCCAATTGTCTTTGGACTGAAGGGGCTGACACCTCCAAGCAAATCCAGTCTGGCAAGTATCTGTTAAGCTGAACAAACTATCAATATGTGTAAGAGATTCAGGAACTTAAGTATTTGCCATCTCAAACGGCTACCAGAAAATGCAACCAGTAAGGCATTATCAGGTATCCTGGCAGACAGGAGAGAAGCGACACTAACATTTCTGCTGGAGACCGCCTTTTTCTGTGATGTATGTATGATGCTTCTGTGATGTACGTATGATGCTTCTGTGATGTATGTATGATGCGGGTGGTCTTGGGTTACAGGGTGGGCAATTTCAAAAGTCTTTATAGGGGCTTGCACACCTTTGTTCTGGGTCTCTCCTGCCTCCTTGCAAGGAGAGGAGGGAACTCTGCTGCAGCAGAAAAATAAAGATCTGCCTTGCTTTCTATGGATCTTGCCTCCACCCATTCATCTCTGACCGATCATGGACTTAGGGGACTCAGTCCTTTAAGGAGTTGGGCCGCAAAAGCCAAACCCCTATTTTTTTCTGTAACAGTGTGCCCAGCCTTGCTTACACAGAATTGTATTTGCCATTAGGCGGAGCGAGATTTGAGCTCTCTTTCTTTAAATGACTGCATTGTGTCCCTCCTCTTATTTCCTGATCAATCTGCTGCCACTTTTTGCCGGCCGCAAAAATCCTGCCTTGACACAATTGGCCCAGAAGATTGCAGCTGTGCTGGCTTCCTGATCAGCCCACACAATCCCCCAGCCCCGATCACATAGGCCCAGGCCCAGGGCTTGCGTGGTGCCCTCTGCTCTTGCCGGCAGAAGGAGGGAAGCAGAATTCCCTCTCCCGGTGATGTTTTTGGGGCTTGGAACAAGAGGTTGTTCTGTATTTCCTTCTAGGAATCCCAGCCATGTGTGGAGAACTTTCCCCACCTCTCCACCCCTTCCTCACCACCGCAAACCACACGGCCCACTTGGAGGCCCCTGGGATGTCCTGAAATATGCAAGCTGGTTGGAAGATTCTGCTGCTCCAGAAGTTTGTACCTGAAAACTGATTGAGCCAGATTATGTGTTTGGGGGCATAGCAAGTAGACCTGACATTCCCCATTCCATCCTATCGAGTTTTAAGGGGACTGAGCTGCTTAGCTGCCCACTCCCCATCCCAAAGCGAATTATCTCTCAATGAAAGAAGCGTTTGTCTCTTTTCAACATCTGCAAAGCTTTTCCATATGTTGGCTGGGCTCCTTGAAGGCAAGCCTTTGAACTGCACTGTGTCGTGCGCTGTTGCAAGCTATGATTTCATCGCAGAATATATAAACTCTGTCCGTCCTTCCAGATTCCAGGCCCAGGGAACACAGGGCCCCATTCACAACCTGCCCTTGCTAATAAAACCAACTTTCCTAACGAGATACGGCAGCAGGGCTCTCCTCCTGCTACCCTCAGGTTTTTATAATAGGTGATTGTATTTTCCGAACAGTCTTCCTCCCCCCACCCTGCATCCTTATGCCAAAATGTTTTGAGACAAAAAAGAAAAGATTGAGTTACAGCTATTCAGAACAATAGCTGACTTGCAAAGTGATGCTGTTCCCGCCTTGTGCTCATTGGGTGGGGTTAAGTTCATTCCTGAGGCTTTACATACTTACCTAGGGAGTAAGTTTCATTGAACTTAGTGGGGCTTACTTCTGAGTAAACACAGAATGTTGTTCTGGTTGTCCTCCTACACCAGCATAGGGAACCTACAGTGGTGTGACAGTGTTGGTAATTCCATGAAAATGTCAACCTACAGACTTAATTTCCATTTTGAGATATTCTACAGTGGAACCTTGGGTTAAGTACTTAATTCGTTCCGGAGGTCCGTTCTTAACCTGAAACTGTTCTTAACCTAAAGCACCACTTTAGCTAATGGGGCCTCCTGCTGCTGCCGCCGCGCCGCCGGAGCATGATTTCTGTTCTCATCCTGAAGCAAAATTCTTAACCCAAGGTACTATTTCTGGGTTAGCGAAGTCTGTAACCTGAAGCGTCTGTAACCTGAAGTGTATGTAACCCAACGTACCACTGTATATCCTTTTAAACTTGATTTTCCAAAGTTGCATGATCTGACAGCAGTTTTTCAAAATGGCATTTTACACGTGTGAGGAAAAACCAGCAGTGTGACATGCAAGATGATGCAGAATTTCTCTAATTTTGGTTAAAGACCTCTACAAGAAAATAGAGAATAGGTTTGTGACACTTTATTGTATTGATACTTTTTCTTTCTCATTTGGTGAAATGACAAAAGAAATTATGTTAGGAAGAAAATCTGATGAGCTTAGAACTGAAAATCTTATGATGCTTGAGCGTGTTATGTTAGTCAAAAACACATACAGTGGTACCTCGGGTTACAGATGCTTCAGGTTACAGATGTTTCAGGTTACAGACTCTGCTAACCCAGAAATAGTACCTCGGGTTAAGTACTTCAGGATGAGAACAGAAATCGCATGGTGGTGGCACGGTGGCAACAGGAGGCCCCATTAGCTAAAGTGGTGCTTCAGGTTAAGAACAGTTTCAGGTTATGAACAGACCTCCAGAATGAATTAAGTTCTTAACCCGAGGTACCACTGTACTCTCCCCTCCCCCCGCCCAATAAAGAAGAATATAAATGTTCTAAGTTTATTCTCCTCTTTGAGGTTCTTAGCATGGAGAAAATGTGATGAAATATTAACTGAAATGTGTTTCACACACAACATTTCTTGTAACTAACATAACACCACAATGGTGCAACTTGCAGAGCATAAATGTGTTATAATGTGTGTCAATTAAAACCCTGCTTAGGACTTTTGTATTTTCTTCCCTGAGAATTTAATAACTAGCCACATTTTCCTTCACACATGGGTTTGGGAAACGCATCTTAGGTAGGTGAATTTCTGCCCATCTCTATTCAGAGTTTCCATTCTCATTATGTTTGGTAACAGCTGTTACCTGGTCTTGATTCTCCAAATTCCTTGAAAGTAATCAACAGCCTCACTACAATGAAATGTAATCGAGCCCCTCAATTTCTAAAGCAAAAGTGTTGCGCGCTGAACTGTAAATGATAATTTTTCTGTCAGAATACTGGAAGAGAAACCTGTCTAGAAAAATCACCTCAGGGCTGTGACGGGATTTCTTCATGGCATCCGGCAGCCAACAAACCATGAAGATTCATTTGGGGATGAGGGGGAATATATTTTCACAGAAAGCTCTAACTTTTGACAGGTTTGTGAGGACAATTTTTTAAAAGATGACTGTCTGCATGGGGTTGAAAAATGTCATTACTGGGCAGATGTGTTCCTGTGAGCGGGTAGCCTTTTGCAAACTTCAGTAGCTTCTCGCTGTGTTATTGTTGGTTGAAAAACCAACACAGTGTGGAACTCAACTGTGGAGTTTGCTCCAACGTGGCTCATGATAAAAAACGTTCAAAGTGGACTGCCTAATTTACAGCACTGCAGAGATCATTTTATAATGGCAGAATTTGCCTGCAACTTTTGCAGTTCGCTTCCTCATGTGAATGTCATATTTACCTTTAAAATATAGAATATAAATACTGAAGACATATTTTTTTTGTATTGAATGTATTGAGCACATACACTTGCAGTTTGCTAGCAGGGTTACTACAGTGGTACCTCAGGTTAACTACTTAATTCGTTCTAGAGGTCCGTACTTAACCTGAAACTGTTCTTAACCTGAAGCACCACTTTAGCTAATGGGGTCTCCTGCTGCTGCCACACCACCGGAGCACGATTTCTGTTCTCATCCTGAAGCAAAGTTCTTAACCTGAAGCACTATTTCTGGGTTAGCGGAGTCTTTAACCTGAAGCATATGTAACCTGAAGTGTATGTAACCTGAGGTACCACTGTATACTGAACGTGCCACCTGTGCTATTTCCCTGCTTCTTTTCTTGCATAATATAACTGGCTCCAGTGCACCCATCTGTGGAGCCAATTTGAATAAAATATTGGGGGGCCGCTGCCCCACCCCTTGCTGGAAGGTCACTGGAAGGCCGGAGGGAGAGAGAGAGGCTGGAGGCAAGCAAGTGCAGCTCAGGATGAGGCCCCTCAGTCAGTGAAGGCTGTGCCGCCTTCCTCCCTCACTGGTGCTTCCAAGGCCCTGGCCGCAGGGCTCCGGGGCAGTGCTGCCCAGGCTGGGGCCGGTGCTGAGAGCCTGAACAGGGGGACTCACTGGGTGATGGTGCCCAGCCCATACACTGCCCCCTCCTCTCCTCACTTGGCAAGTGGTGGCCAAGTTCCCTCCGGGGTGTGGCTGGGCTTGTAGGGCACCAGGTACAGGCTGATGCTGCTGGAGAGGAGAAGAGGGCACCCCAGGAGAGAGGGAGACAGGTGGGCAATGGGCACCTCATCTGTGCTCTCATGGCTCTCAGATTGGGGCACAGTCATTTGGAGGGTGCCCCCCAATTTGGAGCAGGGAGAATGGGTCTGGAGTTGGCGCCAATCCTGGACATAGGCCGATGATGCCTAGCCTACAGCTCTGATCACCCCTGACTATTGTCCATGCTGGCTATTGGGAGTTCAACAATGCTTGGAGTTCACCACATCGGCTACCCCAGGCTATAGAATGTAAACTCTAGATCAGCTTTTCCCAGCCTTGGGCCCCCGGCACTTGCTGTACTACAATTCCCATCATCCCTGACCATTGCGTCATGCTGGCTGGGGCTGATGGGAGTTGTAGTCCAAGAACATATGGAGGTCCAAGGTTGGAAAAGGCTGCTCCAGAGGAAACTGTGTGAATCTTGTGTTTGGCTGACTTGTTAGATATTTTACTGTGGTTACTGTCTTCTAAGGAACCCTAATGCAAGAAGATGTTTTGTGAGAGCCAGTGTGGCTGTAGTGGTTAGAGCATGGGTACGCAAATTTTAAGGCCCGGAGGCCAGATCCAGCCCAATCACCTTCTAAATCTGGCCTGCGAACGGTCCGGGAATCAGCGTGTTTTTATATGAGTAGACTGTGTCCTTTTATTTAAAATGCACCTCTGGGTTATTTGTGGGGCATAGGAATTCATTCATCCCCCCCCCCCCATATAGTCCGGCCCTCCACAAGGTCTGAGGGACAGTGGACCGGCCCCCTGCTGAAAAACTTTGCTGACCCCTGAGTTAGAGAGTCTATCTTGAACCTGGGACACCAGGATTCAACATGTGCTCCGTCATGAAGCTCACTGGGTGACCTTGGGCCGGCCAGTCACTATCTCTCATCCTAAGCTACCTCACAGGGTTGTTGTGAGAATAAAATGGGAAGGGGGAGAAACATGTAATACAGGCATAGGCAAACTCTGGCCCTCAAGATGTTTGGGACTACAATTCCCATCATCCCTGACCACTGGTCCTGTTAGCTAGGGATGATGGGAATTGTAGTCCCAAACATCTGGAGGGCTGGAGTTTGCCTATGCCTGATGTAATAAATGGTTCTGTAATGTAATAAATAAATATCCGTTGCTATACTGCTTGGCATTTGAAATTAATCTGCTGCTTGTTTTTTATAGTGTTTTTTATATGATTTTCAAAGCTATTCATTGCTTTGAATATTGTTTCAGGAATGGCAGGGTGTAAATGTTTCAAAGAAAGAAAGAAAGAAAGAAAGAAAGAAAGAAAGAAAGAAAGAAACCTTGTCCCTTAACAAGGCCCACTGTGGAGTTGTGTTGGGAGAGCTTTCAAGGGTCTCTTTCAGCAAGTCACAACAGCAGAAAATGTTCATTTACTGGGAGTAATAGTAAAACCAGAAAGGGATAATTGATGTTTTGGTCTCTGGTTGAGATGCGGTGGATATAACATGCTGTTTGGGGATATGAACCACACCCAAAAACCAGTGGATTATTTGGATCCTCAACCTTTGACTCAACAAACACATGGCATTATCTTGTGGGATTACGCTAACTCCTTATATGTCAGCACAAGCCAATTCTTCATGACGAAACTATTAGCCAAAAGCATCACCATCACCACAAAAGTAGTATAATTGCAAAATGGGTTAAACATCTTACTTGAGTCCCCAAAACCATATTGTAATTACATGGGGTACCTCTGAGATTTCAGATACATGTTATAGCCAGGTGGCATTAACAAGTATTCATTTAAAAACTGTATGGGTGGTTGTTGTTTTTTAAAAAACCTTCTAGGCTAAATGATATTTACATATTTGTCATGGTTTATCTTCTGCTCTGACAGTCTCCTAATTTGCCTCCATTCCTATCTAGGTTTTCAACTTCCTAACTGCATGGGTGTCTCTTGCATTCAGCACTTGCAAGGAGATGTTCACAAAACAGGGGGCAATTGTTGTGTGTCTGCAATATGTTTTTAATATTTTGGGAGCTGCCCAGAGTGGCTGGGGCAACCCAGTCAGATGGGTGGCATAAAGATACAACAACAACAACAAAAACAACAACTCCCTCCCATCCATCCATTAAAAGCATTGAAAGTTGGTAACTTTCACAGATGTACTTTAATCAGTGCTGTCTTCAAGAGGAACAGACATTTGATGAAGAAGTTGCATCTGATTAGTTTCTGCCTACCATGGAGCTTTTTACAGAACTTCTGTCATGTAACATGTTAGAGAGTTAATCCCACAGGCTGAACAGTTAGCCATTAGAGATCTCAGTTCTCTTTCTGGAAGAGCTCCCATAACATTAGCATCTACATAACAGACAGAATGTCAACAGATGAAGCTTCTCAAGAATGTTGTTGCGGTTTAGTTGTTTAGTCGTGTCCGACTCTTCGTGACCCCATGGATCAGAGCATGCCAGGCACTCCTGTCTTCCACTGCCTCCCGCAGTTTGGTCAAACTCATGCTGGTAGCTTTGAGAACACTGTCCAACCATCTCGTCCTCTGTCATCCCCTTCTCCTTGTGCCCTCAATCTTTCCCAACATCAGGGTCTTTTCCAATCCTATTCTCAAGAATAGGATTGTGTTAAGGTGACTTGCGTGCATCTAAAGTGGTAGCGGCTTGTCCTCTGTCTTGCTGTCTCACACATTACCCAAAATATCCTGGGCATGTGCCACTAGCATTATTTACAGAATCAAAGGGTTTATCTGCTGGATTTCTGCCTATGAAAAAGCAGGTGTCAAATTGGGTAAAGAAACTTTTCCAGAAAAAGGTTTGCAGATCTACGGGCTGCTCCTCTCCCCCATTGCCCACCCTACTTTAAAATGCATGCTTATACAGTGGTACCTTGGGTTACATACGCTTCAGGTTACATACGCTTCAGACTTCGCTAACCCAGAAATAGTACCTCGGGTTAAGAACTTTGCTTCAGGATGAGAACAGAAATTGTGCTCTGGCGGCACAGCGGCAGCCAGAGGCCCCATTAGCTAAAGTGGTGCTTCAGGTTAAGAACAGTTTCAGGTTAAGAACAGACCTCTGGAACGAATTAGGTACTTAACCCGAGGTACCACTGTACGTGGGTTTTATTTATTATTTTAAAAAATGTATAAACCACCCTATATCCAAAAATGGATTTTAGTGACTGAATATTCTTTTCTTTTTTAAAACTGAAAGTATGTAGCTTGGTCTGTTGTTTTTATGGTGTTGTAGTTTAGAGGATTTTTTTTCTCTCTCTCTGCAGTTTGCCCGCTCATGTCGTGAAACAGTTTTTTTTTTTGTGATTGTTTGGTTGAGCTTTATTTGCATTGTATCCTGTCCTGAGACCAGTTGTGATTAAGAGCAGGGTGGTTGGTTGAATCGATGGATAGCTAGATAATGGTTGCATGTTACCACGTGGGACAAGATTCTTGGCAAAGATAACATCACCTGTCATAGTGATTATAGTGATGCAATGAAAAAATACTGGTGACTGCTGCTGAAATTTGCTTATGCAGTGATTTTTATCATAGGCTTCATGGAGGACAGGTGAATCAATGGTTACTAGAGTACAGATCTTCAAGGTACAGAGGCAGTATCATGCCACTCAATACCTGTTGCTGGAGAGCAACCACAGAAGTGAGCTTTGGCTTCAGGTCTTGCTCGTGGTCTTTGATTGGCCACTGTGCAGAGTTGGTGAACCAGGGACAACCATTTATTGATCCCAAAGATCTAGCATCGTAATGTTTTGAGCTTCCTGTGTTTCATTAGCAGCAAACCCCCTCAGCTTCTTCATCACACAAGTTGGCTCTTTTCCACGAGTTTCGCTTTCTTTTTTCTTCTTTTTTTGGCACTCTTTGCTTACCAAATAACAAAGAGCGGTCACATTTGCAGATTTCAAAAATAGATGCAAGGAAGTCGCTTTCAGCTGGATGTAACTTAGCCAAGCTGCATGATGTATGCAAACGAGCAGGTGTCAAAATAACAAAAAACATGTGAGCCATTGACATAGCTGCCGCTGCCTAATGACATATCTATGAACATCCTCTCTGTCAAACAGCTTAACCGCAATTAGGTGCTACAGGTTTGTCTTGCTTGTGTTGCTTGCAGGGCTTATCCTTTGCTTTCTCACATGATACCCAAACCACCCTGGGCAGGTGTGCTCTCATCATTCCACACGCTGAAGCATCAGGACTGCGGCATTCCACCTGTGGTAAAAAAGAATTGCAGGTATCTGAACAATGGTGCAGGTACACTCCTGGCTAGTTAATCACGGGCAATAAAGTCTTGCATCCTGATTCATACATGCTGACTTCCATATGGCGCTTATCCTCTTGGAGGCACCAGTTTTCAACCCAGTTTCTGGCCTGCCTTCTGGCACTGAAGCTACGTTGGTCACCCTGATCCCTGTTGGGTGAAGGACTGAGGAAGGGATGCTAACATGAAATCACTGAATTGCAATTCATCAAGAGGTTTGGTACGATCACTTGTGGGCTTAATCGGCACAATGGATTTTTATTACGCTACATTTTCTTAATTGATGCCGGGACGTCAACACAACTCTGCTTCGTGAATGGCCACTCTTAATAATGCAACTATCGTTATCTGTGCCTTTCTGCCTTTCTTTTTCTTCTGACCTCACTGTTTGCACATCCTCTGCCCCAAACACACACACACACACACACACACACTTTCTCTCCCTCTCTGTGTAGGGAGAGCGTTTTAAAAATATTAAGCGGTTTTGAATAAAGCAACTACCTGCAACTCAGGATGACACTTTGTGTGGCCGATGAAGTAGTCTGTAGTCCTCAAATGTTTATGACATAATATATTTGTTACTCTTGAAGGCAGTGGCATATCATGGGGGGGGGGCACACAGGGGCGGTTGCCCTGGGCGCAAAATGGTTAGGGGTGCGAAATTCCAACACTTGGTGCTGCCTCAATACAGCTGCACGTTTCTGTCCCTGGGCTCCATTGAAAACTGCTTCTCCGTGCAAACCAGGAAGTGACCTCGCCAGACAATTACTCTTGTTTTCTTATCTCTGTGACTGTGATGTCCTAGGTGACACAGACACTGTTAGGCCATTGAATTCACATGCGTACTTTGTCTGTTTCCCTCTCCCCCACCCCAGTGCAGCCCCGGGCACTGGCAACCCATGCTATGTCACCGCTGTAAGGTGTTAAGACTCTGTTGTGTTTGTTGCAAGAAACTAACATGGCACCCCCACTGGAAGTTGCTGATTCTTCTGGATTTTTCAGCAGCTTTTGATACATCAACCACGGGCTCCTTCTGGATTGCTTGCGTAAGGGCCAGACTACCTGTTAATATTATTAACACTTCTTAGAAATGATAGGTTAGCTGTCCACTTTTATTTTAAAGGAAAGGGAGATGTGCAAGACCCCACTCTGGAATGTGCTAACTGAATGAGCTATTCGTCCAGATCAGGAGTGGCTCCCCTAATTTTTTTTTGCTGCAAATAGCACCCAGAGGGAGGTAGTTTGTGCCTGGAAAGTCCAGTATAAATTGGGAGTACATTCTGGATCAGGGTTGTAAATAATAATAATAATAATAATAATAATAATAATAATAATAAATTTTATTTATATCCCGCCCTCCCCAGCCGAAGCCGGGCTCAGGGCGGCTAACAACAATAAAACAGTACAAAAGTACAGCACAAACAACACTCTAAAATCATTCATTATAAAATTAATTAATTCAAGCCACTGGCAACCATTGGGCCAGAGCTCCGCGAAGATTGCCGAGGGAGGGAGTCAGGCTGTGCCCTGGCCAAAGGCCTGGTGGAACAGCTCTGTCTTGCAGGCCCTGCGGAAAGATGTCAAGTCCCACAGGGCCCTAGTCTCTTGTGACAGAGTGTTCCACCAGATCGGAGCCACAGCCGAAAAAGCCCTGGCTCTAGTTGAGGCCAGCCTAACTTCTCTGTGGCCTGGGACCTTCAAGATGTTTTTATTTGAAGACCGTAAGTTTCTCTGTGGGGCATACCAGGAGAGGCGGTCCCATAGGTACGAGGGTCCTAGGCCGTATAGGGCTTTAAAGGTTAAAACCAGCACCTTAAACCTGATCCTGTACTCCATTGGGAGCCAGTGCAGCTGGTATAGCACCGGGTGAATGTGATCTCGCAGCGAAGACCCCGTAAGGAGTCTCGCTGCAGCATTCTGCACCCGCTGGAGTTTCTGGGTCAGTCTCAAGGGCAGCCCCACGTAGAGCGAGTTACAATAATCCAGTCTGGAGGTGACCGTCGCGTGGATCACAGTGGCTGGGTCAGGGCGAGAGAGGTAAAGAGCCAACTGCTTAGCTTGGCGGAGATGGAAAAACGCTGCCTTTGTTATAGCTGCAATCTGCCCCTCCATGGAAAGGGAGGTGTCGAAGATTACGCCCAAACTCTTAACGGACGGTGCTGGCACTAATTGCGCCCCCGCAAGAGATGGGAGTTGCCCCCCTAATCCCATATTGTCCCGTCCCAGCCACAGGACCTCTGTCTTCGAAGGATTTAGCTTTAACCGGCTCCCACGTAACCATCCAGCCACAGCTTCCAAACATCTGGTCAGTGTGTCTGTGGCCGAGTCAGGATGGCCATCCATCAACAGATAGAGTTGGGTGTCATCGCCATACTGATGACAACCCAGCCCAAAACTCCGGACAAGCTGGGTGAGGGGGCGCATAAAGATGTTGAAAAGCATCAGGGAGAGTATCGCACCCTGAGGTACTCCACACACCAAGGAGTGGAGCGATGACAATTCCCCCCCAAGTGCCACCCTCTGTCCCCGACCAGAGAGAAACGAGCGCAGCCATTGAAGGACTGTGCCCTGGATCCCCACGTCGGCAAGGCGGTGGTCCAGAAGTTCGTGATCGACCATGTCGAAAGCTGCTGACAGATCTAGAAGAATCAGCAGCCCCGACCCACCTTGATCCAGCTGTCTACGAAGATCATCTGTTAGAGCAACCAGGGCCGTCTCGGTCCCATGACCAGCGCGGAAGCCAGACTGGAATGGATCCAGAGCCGATGTTTCAACCAGAAACCCACCAAGCTGTTCAGCAACCGCTCTCTCAATCACCTTACCCAGGAATGGAAGATTCGAAACCAGGCAGTAATTGGATAGATCTAAAGGATCTAATGATGTTTTCTTTAAGAGCGGGCGCACCACTGCCTCGTTCAGTTCCCCTGGGAATGTCCCTGTGCCAAGGGACAAATTGATGATATCCCCCAGGAGGGTCGCACCTCGTCTGGACACGCTCTAATCAGCCAAGACGGGCACGGGTCGAGAGGACAGGTGGTGGGCTTTCCAGCTCGGAGGAGTCTGTCCACATCGGCTGGGGATATCCGGTAGAAGTGGTCCAATACTGGACCGGAGGACAGTCGAGGGGCCTCCAGTTCCTTTATTGTATCCAAATTGGCAGGGAGGTCATGGCGGAGCAACAAGACCTTCTCCGCAAAAAAGCTCGCAAATGCCTCACAGCTGTGTGTCAAATTGTTATTTAAATTTGGCTGTCCCTCAAGGGACGTTAAAGACCTGATTATACTAAATAATTGCGCCGGGCGAGAGCTAGCGGATGCAATGGAGGCCGAGAAGTAAGACTTCTTAGCAGCCTTCACCGCCATCTCGTAGGTTTTCATAAAAGCCCTATAAGATGTTCTTGAGGCTCCATCACAGGCACCCCGCCATACTCGCTCTAGCCGTCTGAGGTCCCGCTTCATTTTCCGGAGCTCCTCGGTAAACCAGGGAGCCCGGTTTCTGCGGGGTCGCAGAGGGCGCTTAGGTGCGATCTCATCGATGGCTGCCAGGAGCTGGATATTCCAGCCCTCACCAAGCTCAGTCAATGAGTCGCCAGGGGGAGCAAGGTCCTGCAAGGCTTGGCGGAATCTATCAGGGTCCATCAGCCTCTGCGGGCGAGCCCAAATCGACTCGCCACCTAAGCAGGGTGGGGGTGGAAAGTCAATCCTGGCTTTCAGAGCATAGTGATCAGACCATGGCACCTTCATCGAAGGAGACATGATCACATCTATACCTACGCCAAAGATCAAATCCAGCGTGTGGCCTGCTTGATGTGTGGGGCCCGAAACAAACTGGGAGAGCCCTAGTGTCGCCATGGAAGACACCAGGTCCAGAGCATGTGAGGAGGGAGTGGCATCAGCATGGATGTTGAAGTCCCCCAATACCAATAGGTTAGGGAACTCCAAGGCCCAGCCAGCCACCGCCTCCAATAGGCCTGACAGGGTGGCGGCTGGTGCGCTAGGTGGCCGGTACACCAGCCAGACAGCCAAGCTCTCCTCGGAGCCCCACACTAGGCCAACACATTCAATGCCGGGGATCGATGGCGATGGTAGAGCCCTGAAAGGACAATCTTCCCGGATTAATAATGCCACCCCTCCCCCCCGGCCCACAGTCCGTGACTGGTGGAGGACGGAGAAACCCGGGGGCGCCATCTCTCGTAAGGTAACTGTTGCCCCTTCGCGCACCCAGGTCTCCGTCACACAAGCCAGGTCGACCCCCTGCGAGATAAAGAAATCTTGCAGGGTGGCGGTTTTGTTAAACAGCCGCTTTTCCTTCAAAATAAAAATGTTCAGTTAAGATACACATTTTTAAAATGTGTGAATTATGTAAGACGTCATTTTACCCCACTCAACCCCTGTCGCCACCAAGACAGGGATCGAAAACACTGCAGTTTGTTGCTTTTATTCCTACATCAATGGTCAGGTCCAAATAGTGAGTGTTGCACTGCCCCAGAGCAGTTAAGCAGTGAGATTCAGCAGGGCTCCATTTTCTCTCTCCATCCAGTTCAACATCCACATAAAACTATTGAAGTGCATTGCAATATGCGGTTCATATCAGATATTCTATTGGAAAGCTCTTTTTTCGTGTTTCCAGTGTTAATGATCTGCAGGCTTTCAGTTCTCAGGTTGTGACATTTTGAAAGAGTCAGAAACATAACTGTTTACCTGCTGACCCAATCTTTGTAATCTGCTAGCTTTTATTGTGTTTCCTTCCTCGAATGCCTTTACCTGATAGAACGTCGCAGTTATTCGCCTGAGGGCTTTTGAAACAAGTGAAACCGAAGCATCGCTTTTATGACCTCTTCATTTTGATTGTGGCACATCATAGCACAGGACATTTGCCAGTGTTCTTCTCAGAGAGCTGCTTTTATTAATTGAGTCAGCAGCAGGATCCAAAGGATCAAGCATTGGCTGAGTCCTGCATGGCGATGCAGCTGTGTTTGTGAGCAAGCGACTAGCTTTCTGACTGAGCTCCCCATCTGTAAAATGAGATCGCTAATATCTCGAGCTGCTAACTTTTTTCTTTTCGATTGCCATCCTGCAGGCAGGGCCTGGTGACTAATGGTTGCCACCCAGCACCTAGTATCTTTAGGCCCTTTAAGGTATGATGCTAAAGCAGAGGTAGCCAATGACAGATCTCTCACATGTTGCTGAACTCTGATTTCCAGGAGCCCCAGCTAACATGACGACAATACTGGGAATGTTGGGAATTATAACCTGACAACCTCTGGAGGGCATCACCTTATTTATTTTGTTCATTTATTTCTTAATAATTTCTTGCATTTTATTTATTTCTTAAGGTTTAAGCTGTAAAATTGTAAACAACAACCTCAAAGCAGTTTACACAGAGAATAAAACAGTAAAGCCATCAGTAAAAATAATTCCCTCAAACGTTCAAAAGATGAGATCAGCAATAAACTAAAAACAGATTAAAACATACATCGGCATTCTACACATCTGGGTAGACTTGTCTAAATTCAAAATGCTTTTTGCAGGGACCGAAAAGATTACAGTGAAGGCGTCTGCCTGATGTCAGTAGGCCCGGAGTTCCAAGGTGCGGCCGCACTAAAATATTGATTTCTTATAAGTGCAGAATGGGTATTATCTGGTACCTATAACAGTGCCGATTCCTCGGATTAAAGGGGTCAAGTGGGCATATAGGGAGTATTATTCTATGCTAAAACCATGGTGCTAAAGCTCGAGCTGGTGAGATATAGCGGTGAAGAATATATCAGGTTCAGATCCACACTGGGTGACCTTGAGGCAGTTGTCCTCTTTCAACCCACTTCATAGGGTTGTTGTGAGGATTAAATGCAGTGGGGAGAGTGAGGTACACTGCTTTGAACTCCATTGAGGAAAAGTGGAATCTAACTCTAGCAAATGAATAATTTTTAAAAATATAATTCTGCCTACTGGAATGGGGCACAAATATGGGGGCAAGCTACCAACTCTCTCATGCATTCAGATGAGTATAGGGGGCCTTCTTGGTAGAGCCACTTCCCTCAGGAGATCTGGAGGATGACCTAGGGGAGGGCCTTCTCTGTGGCAGCCCCCAGATGCAGAGGGGCACCTGGCACCTTCACTATCCAGTTTTTGGCGAATGCTGAAGATGCACCGCTTTACCCTGGCCTATGACACCTTGGATCTGTGTTCTCTTTGGACAAGAGACCTCTGAGAGCAGACATCATGTTCATGTCATAAATGCATGTAGCATATATTCAGATCTCTGGATGAGCACATGGAGGTTGGAGGCAGACCCTGTGGCTGCAGTCTCACTCTCCTCCCCTGCATATGTTCACATACCCTCCAAGTGTCCTGATTTTCCAGGGACAGTCCTGGAATTACAGAAGCCATCCCGGTTTCTGATTTGATCCTGGGCTGTCTCACTTTCCCTTTGGATGTGCCTATTTTCATTGCAGAAATGTTGGAGGGGATGAAACAGGACGTTCCCGTTTTCACTGGAGAAATGTTGGAGGGGATGTTTTCCTATCAATGGTTTTGTCACACAAATAGAGCTTTTCACATTCTACAATGAATATACAACTGCCTTATGGCAATCTTTTCTTGTTCTAATACTACTAGCAGTATTCAATGATGATGATGATGATGATGATGATGATGATGATGATGATAAAAATAATGCAATTACGGTAATGCATGCAACATTTTACAGAGTGCAACAGGACAGGCCCCTGCCCTGAGGAGTTAACAATCTAAATGTTGACACATGGAAGGCAACAGAGGAAGGGGGAGGAAGTGGAGAGAGTGTTAAGCAAAGGATGCAGCCTGGGAGATTTAGACTGGAGGTTAGGAAACACAGAGTAGAGAAGAAGTGGGGCAGGTTGCCAAGGGGTGTGGTGGAATATGCATTAAGGGCAAGCAGCTAGACAAATGTTCAGATGGATTTATTTAGGTAAATATCATTCTTCAGAATGGAAGATGATTGTTGACTGGAGGGCCTCTTTAAAGTTACTTTCCAAGGATGTGGCGCACCAAAGGTACACCATTCTTTGACAGAGAAAGTGCTAGGTAACACTTCTTTCTTCCAGTATAGAGTTAAAATGATGAGCCTTTTGATTTTAGAAGTATTATCCAGTTCTACCATTCCAACCCTTTGAATATATTACAGTTTGTGTCCTTTTAACTCAGTGTTTCTCAACCTTGGGTCCCCGGATGTTGTTGGACTACAACTCCCATCATCCCTGAGCCCTGGCCTTGCTAACTAGGGATGATGGGAGTTGTAGGCCAAAAACAAGGGACTGAACCTGGCAACTTCTGACCTGTAACACTTTGCTGCTGGGGTTTATGGTCCCTTCAAAAAGAGGGTTTGAATTTGGCCAGAAAGAGAGAGAAAGCGCTTTTAAAAACTTGCAAAATCATAAAGGTTCTGAGTTTCGTTTTGGACTGGTGTTGCTTTAGAGCTAGCTGAACTGATGTGTTTGCTACCTGCTAAATTTGCATATTTACAAACAAACAGGTATCCCAAACTCCTAAATGTCTTGTGGGTTGTGCTGCAAAGCCGGCAGGCCCTGTAACATGGTTTCTAGATTTCCCTGTCCTCAGCGAAACAGGGAGCCCAAAAACAATCCTGGGTGATCCAGTGATGAAAAACTGCATTCAGCACGTAGTAGGGAGCCCTGTCAGACGAGGAGGTAAGGCCTCTTTACTCAACTGTGTAAGTATCCAGGCAGCACCAGATGATCTAGGCTGGTAGCTTTCGCCCACTGGCAACTTCTGGGCTGACTCATTTCCTTCTCCTGTTGTTCTCGTGTCTCATGAAGCTGGTTTGGTGAGCTGTAATTTAGCCATATTTACTTTTCGCTCTTGGCCTCTAATTTCAACCTGAGTCTGGTTGGTGGTCAACGTGTGTCCCATGGGAAAAGCCCGCGGCGCCTGAACTCCCTTCTGGCAAGGAAAGCAGAGTCATGTCAGTTCTAGCGACATGTTTTAAGGCACTATTCTTCTTCACGGCCCTTGCCAAGTTCAGTTAACGGGAGGAGATTAGCAGTTTCCTGCTGTTTTTATCTTTTAGTCACTAGGCAGACACAGACACATGTCCAAGACTCAACATATGTAAAAGAATATAGGGGTTAGGACCAGGGCCTTGCAGAGCCAGGCAGAGGCCCGGGCCAGGTAGATAATGTGCCCCCCCTTTTTTTACCCTGGGGATAACTTAAGTCTTATAAATAAGTAAGTACAGTGGTACCTCAGGTTACAGACGCTTCAGGTTACATACACTTCAGGTTACAGACTCCGCTAACCCAGAAATAGTACCTCGGGTTAAGAACTTTGCTTCAGGATGAGAACAGAAATTGCACGGCAGCGGGAGGCCCCATTAGCTAAAGTGGTGCTTCAGGTTAAGAACGGACCTCTGGAACGAATTAAGTACTTAACCCGAGGTACCACTGTATATAAATAATTTCCACAAAAGTTATGCTGACAAATAATTTTATTTCAAGGCTTGAACCCTATCTGCATATAAAGACAGTGCATCCCCTGCGATTGTGAATATGCTGACCGAGGCCCCCTTTGGAATCGGAGGCCCGGGACAAGTGGCCCATATGGCCCTCCCTCTGTCTGGGCCTGGTTAGGACTAGGACCTGTCAACTTCCCCCTTTTCTTGCGAGGAATCCTATTCAGAATAAGGGAATTTCCCTTTTAAAAAGGGAAACATTGACAGCTGTTGTTCAACTCCCCACATGGCCATGACGCTCACTGGGTGACTTTGGGCCAGTCCCTGCCTCTCATCCTAACCTACCTCACAGGGATGCTGTTAGGATGAAACAGGGAGAACTTGGCACATGGCCCCTTGAGCTCCTTGGATATAAATGTAATTGCAGCAACAACAACGACATGGTTGTTCATCACCCATACTGGGACATGTGCAATCTCTTGCAATCAGGCGTGGGGAATATTTTCCAGTCCACATTCCTTTCTGAGCAAACTTCTGAGTAGGCGGAGATGGAGGCAAAAAAAAAAAGAGAGGGTGGAACAAGGGATAGAATCGTAGAATGGTTGCAACGAAGGAATGCAACCCTTCCTTTGGTAGAGTAGGCTATGCCCCAACTCTGCCCAAAGCAGAGGCTTCTACACATGCAGCTCCCCATACAGGCAAGCAAGAGGCATTATTATAGCTCAAGAACACATTCATCTAGGCCAAAGCACTTGAAGAGGGCACAGAGCAGGGATATTGACGGTCGCGAGACTTGGGGAGAATCCCAAGGTTCATATAGATAGGCCTGGAGGGTCACATTTGGCCCTTGGGTGTGAGATTCCACCCCCGGCTCTTCTATCCAACACCCAGTGCATTTCTTGTGCTTTTTAATAGCCATAATAATATAGATCCTGGTTCATAGTCATGTATGATCTGGAACTTAAGGGTGGGGCAAATGCCCTTTCCTCCCTAAAGAGTGGCATAAGCTTTTGTGCACACATTGCCAGATGCATAGGATCATAGAGTTGGAGGGGACCCTAAGGGTCATCTTGTCCAGCCCCCTGCAATGCAGGAATCTCAGCTAAAGCATTCAGGACAGATGGCCATCCAACCTGTTTGAAAGCCTCTAGTAGAGGAGAATCCACAACTTTCCAAGGGAGTCTGCACGAAACATTATTATCAGTTTACATACACAAATACACTCACCACCCACCCTTGTCTAGGCTCCGTACACACCCTAAGATTTATATGCAATTCCAACAGCATTTCATAGGACAGTATACAGAATCGAATGTATTCAAGCAGGGGCGGAGGAAGGCGGGGGCAGTGGGGGTGGCCGCCCTGGGTGTCACCACTGAGGGGGGGGGTGACTGTGATGGCCTGGGACTTGGGCTCGGACTCAGAACCAGAGGAGTCTCAGTCCGCACCGGATCCTTTGCCTCAGGTGGCATGTGAACCTAGTTTGGGGCCTGATTCTGAAGAGTCCCAGTCTGCACAGGTTCCCCTGCAACAAGCTCCAGCTGGGCCTGGCTCCAGATGCGGGGATTACCTCGTTGCCTTGAGCTAGGCCATCACTTACAGCTGCTCCACTATCGGTTTGGTCAGGAGAGGCTGAGGCGGCCTCTGCGTCTAGTAACCCAACGACATCTCCAGAGCTGCAGAGACTGAGGTCTGAGAGAACGAGAGACTTGAGTACTCGCAGGAGGAGTGCTCGCCTTCGGGCATGACAGGGAGGTGAGTCACCGAGGGATCAGGACCGGCCGTTACCCCAACAAAGATAAAAGGCTGTCGGACCCCACCCCAGGTTGCGGGAGCAACATTGCTGTTTGCTAGAACCTGCCTGAGACCCTGTGCTTGACCTTGCCTGGTTTCCTGCCTTGGCCCTGTCGGACTGACTCCTCACAGAACCCTTGGATTTGGGACCGGACCAGGACTGCGTCGCTCGGGTTACCCCCAGGCCCAGCACAGTGACAAAATGCTGGGTGGCACTCACCGCGGGGCCTGCAGCACGCCTGAGCCATGCATCTCTCCTGGGAGAGACGCAGTGGCTTGGGCACCTTCAGGTTCCGTGCTACCCCAAACAGTCCGCCTGCCGCCTCCCCCTCAGCTGTAGCGCAGCCGGGTGGGAGGAGGCAGGCAGGTAGACTCCTTGGAGCCCCAGGCACCTGATCGGCTTGCTCCATATTCAAGGAAGACAAAACCTCACTGACCAGCTTCTTTCCAATCCAGTGTTGTTCCATAGCCCATGTTGGTTCTGCTACTCATCTGTTTACATTGTACTCTTCTTAAGAAATACAGGCTTCGAGGAATATGGGAACTGAGCAATCTGCCTTTGTTTGTGTTTTCTGCTTAAAAACTGATCCTGATTTCCTCTTTCTTATACCACTGTAAATGATAATTCAGTGGTGCAGTCACAATAGCTATAGGTCCTGCCTTTTTACTCTGTAGGTCTGTTTTGGGGATCCCTCGCTGTTTGTTTTATTCGGCACAGGGGAAGCCGCCCTGATTAAATAACATATTATCTTCCCATTCGGATAGGAAAGTGAGCTGACAGGCAATGATGTCAATTCTAAGGACCCTTTCACATGTGACCAAAAGAATGTATTTCTCCTCATTACTTTATGGGACTCGCGGAATAGGTTTAATGAGGCACACTGCTTGGAAATGGGATTTTTCAATTCAAAGCATAGTTCCCTAGGAAAGTAGCTATTTAATTGGGATGGTCTGACGGTTGCTCATTTTCAGAGGGTGATCTTTACTGTGAGAGTCATTACAGAGGTATTCAAACAGAGGATGAACAAAGGCCAGGATCTTTATCCTAGCTGGCATCTGTATTGAAACTAGTTTTTAAACCACTCTTATATATGGAATTGCTTTTCAATGTTTGTATTGCTTTCATATATGGAACGCTTTGATTGTTTTCTCACTTTTCTCGTTCTATGGTTGTAAATATTTCACTTGCTCTATAATTGTATATTTTATCATCGTAACTTGCCCTGGGACGTTGTGTTGAAAGGCGGGTAAGAAATCTGAGAAATAAATAAACAGACAGCCATCTGTTAGAGATGCTCCAGTTCTGAATTTCCTGTCTCAGGCAGGGGGCTCTGAGGCTCCCTCCAGCTGCATGACCTGCCTTATCCACCAAAGGGATATATCCATATGCAGAGCTGATGTGATTCAACATCACGATGCTCAACTACTCCCATTTCAACACAAGAAGCATGTCGGATGGGAATGCACATTAAAAGAACTCTGCTGGCTGCCATTTGACCTGTGGGTCTCATCTGTGAAACCCTAAATCACCTGGGACTGGTGCCAACTTGAATAAAATATTGGGGGGCCCAGGTATGCCCCACATAATTGCACATGCATTTGAATAGCAATGCCCATCAACTTGGGGGTGCCACCTCAAATATTTTAGGGGGGGTCAAAGGGACCTCAACCCCTAGGAGTTGGCACCTTTGCCACCACCCATATCAGTTAAGAAAACCTAGGAACATAAGAACCTCCTGGATCAGGCCAAAGACCCCTCTAGCTTTCCCCACCTGCAGTTCTCAGCAATTCATACAGTACAAGTTAGAGCATAATTATCACGGCTAGTAGCTCTTGAGAACTCTACCTTTTCCCAAATACCCCCCAAACTGCACTCATTTATTAAAATCACCGAATTGTGTCCATTTCCCTTCCCACATCTTTTCTCAGCATCTGCCACACACTCTCACACACAGTTTGTTTATGGCAAGTTGGGCCCATAAGGCTGATTTTTTATTATGACTTTTTAGAATCACTTCTCTTTATTGTTGCCCCCAAATACTTCTCCTAACTACGACTGCGTACACATTACTGGTTTAAAACACAACCAGGTTGTTCTTTTGCTCAGTTGAGACTGAGGGAATTGGTTGGAAGGGGAATGCATTCAAATGCAGCATTTCATAAGAAACGACAGGATAGATATGGATTGTGGCTAATGTCATGTGCTCAACACCAGAATTGGGAGTGTACTGGACACAGAGCAAATGGGAGTGTGAATATAGTCTTGGTTTAAGTCTTCTAGCCACATCTTTTTAAGAAGTAAGCTAATTCTCTTGTGATGCAATGGCATTACTTTTCATTTATTTGTGTTGACCTTATTAACCATAGGGGGTGCCATATTGTGGTGTGCGTTCTGGTTTCAGTGTCAACAGATCCCAAAAGGGGTGTCAGGAGGTTTAAATGTGGAAATTGCAGGCTTCATAACTAGTCACTTCTCTGAGGAAAGAGGAAGGAAGCAGGGTCTGAGCCATTTGGTTGGCTGGGGCAGAACAGCGAATGTCACCTCTACCAGAGTCCCCCAGGAGTGCTTGAATTCTTTTGGCATCTGCGGTAGAAAATCCCACAAGCAAAAAATACAACAATGTATTAACTATCTAACCGTTTGCTGCCCTTTCACGGCACACCCACACCACACCATTTGAAGCCCTCTTACACCACTTTAACAGCCATGGCTTCACCCAAAGAATCCTGGGAATTGCAAAGGATGCTGGGAATGATGGCTCTGCAAAGGGTCTCCTAACAGATCTCAGCACCCTTAACAGGCTACAGTTCCCAGGATTCCTTGGGGGAAGCCATGGCAGGCCTTAAATATACAATGTGGATGTGACCCCAATGTAAGTAAGCTGCCTGAGGCAGCTGCTTAATTCCACCTAATGGCTGGAACGGGTCAGAGTTATGTGTATCCTGAGAGTCACCCTGCTATGTGGTGCCACATCCATCCTCTGTAATTTCCTTCTGAGAGACGTTTGTCCGTCTTGAGGCATTGCTGCTGTTTTTGGGTAGGATTCAGTCACATACCAGGCTGCACAATTGAAGTTGATTTGGAGTTCTTGTGTAGCAAATCCACTTCCCCTCAGAGGTCAGACTTTTTCAGACAAGGAAAGTGATTGGGTAGGGAGAAGCACTGGAAAAAGAGGAATAACACTTATTTTGATGCACTGTCGCCTAGCCTCCCCACAAAACAAATCAAAGTGAATGCTCATTAAAGAGCCAGATGCAGCCTAATCCCTCTGCAAACAAAACAGGCTGAATTCTCATTAATCAGGTTGCCTGGAAGCGACCTTGCTCTCTGATGATTTTAAGGCGCATGGAAAAATGTACCGAATAACATTCTTTTTTTAAAAAAAAAAAGTTCATTCCATTCCATTCGTGGAGGGCTTGCTATCTCAAATTGATTTATTGGTTTTTTTAAAAAAAACCTCAGCAATTATATATATATATATATATATATATATATATATGAGAGAAACAATCCCATATATAAAAACAAACGGGGATAAAGGTCTCTGCTTGAAAGCCTTGTTGAAAAAGAAAGGTCTTTTTCAACAGCAACCAATATGGCAATAGAGATGGGACCTGTCTCAAGTATACTGTGAGAGAGCTTCAAAGGCTGGGTGTTGGCATACCAGAAGCCTGATTTCTACATCGTGCATTCTACAACTCCTGATGAGTTGACTATGACGGGTTAAACGGTCATACAGGGCTTTGCAACAGCACCAGCAACTTGAACGGAGCCTGTCTGTCTCGAGAGACAATGGAGTGCGCCTCTGGGGGTGAAGTCAAACCACTGTGTAGGCAGCACCAAGGTGTCGTCCCCAGGGCAGAAGCCTGGGCAGTGTGTACGGGGGTCCTGGGCTGCCCACCCTGGGCAAGACCTGGGCAAGACCTGGACAAGACCCACCCGCCTCAGCCTCGCCAGTGTGGTCCAAAGGAAAGCAGAGCAATGTGTTTGGCACCAACTTGGCTTCAGGAGTTTCCCAAAGGAGGTGTACAAGGCACCGTCTTAGGGACGCACTCCAGATTTGTGTAGGTGAAATATACTTAGAGTCGAAAGTGGATTTCATGCTCTTTATTCAGCTCATAGTGGTGAGGAGGAATGGAAGTTCCCCCAGAATGTCTGCTTTATATACGTTATTTACACAATGGGCCCCACGGGATTGGCTAATTGCGGGATTCTCCTGCAGGCCAATCACGCTGCGGATTCACTTCCACCTGGAGCTGGATTGGATGGCTCTTGTGGACTAATTAGACTGCTGCATTCTGGATCCTATTGTTCTAGGACCAATCAGACTGCTGCATTTTGGATCCTATTCAACTCAGTACATAACAGTAGGGTTTGCTCCTTAGCCTTTTCTTCTCCCAGAAAAGGCAGTGGAGATTTAGAACCAGATTTTTCCTTCTCCTGCATGGGCTGCCTTCCCAGGCTGATGAGCCCCGTCTGCCTCACACTTAGAGTAGACACACTGAAATGAATGTACCGAAGGACAATCTCCAACTTAATGATTGTGCCTGCTCAAGGATTACTTCAAATGCAATGGGACTTACCCACCTCTCCTTCCCTTCCACGTACCCTGCACAGTCCCCACATCTAGAGGGTTGGGGTGGGGGAGGGAAGAAGAACATATTTAGGGGTCACACAGTGGGGAAGAGAGGGGGAGAACTTCCCACGGTGCAAGGAGAAATCCTTGCGCTGATACGACATTCGCCTTAGCACTCTATTGAATGCAACCCTAAACTCATTAATTTCAATGGGTTTGCACTGAGTAGGATTAGCATTGGAACAACCTTCTGGGTAGCACAACTACTACAACAGTTGTTCTTCTCTCGCTGCTTATTTATGCTAGTGTTTATTTCGCCGTTGCATTTGGTATTTTTGTGTGGAACATAGGGAGCTACCTTATACCTCTAGCTCCATATTGTCCACTCTGACTGGCAGCTGCTCCCCTGAGTTTCAGACAGGGTGTCTCTCTGAGCCCTACCTGGAGATGCCAAGGATTGAACCTGCACACAAGGCAGATTCTCTATCACTGAGCCTTCCATATTTTTAAACGTTATATTTTTAAAGCATTTAAATACACACACACACACACACACACACACACACACACACACACCCCTACACCTTGTTTTACAGGATTGCCAAAATGCAGGTTAAAGCACACAAATCAAATGCATTCCTCTTCAGCTCCACTAATCACACACAAAATGGAACATGACAAAGGTGGATTGGGGCCACTGGGTGTTGTTATTTCCTCCCAGTAAGCAAAAAAAAATGAGTTACATTTGGGCATAGGTTTTGTGCATGGTATACATTACAAATAATAAAAAAGGACTAGAGCCTTTTGTACAAGTGTTTTGAAGTTAGATACTTTGATTTCTACTTTTCTTTCCTAAATGGATGTGCAACTGACATGGAAATAATAATTTTTTTAAAACCCTTGCTTCAGAAAGGACATAATGACAGTCTGAAGTAGAGACATTGACAGCATAAAGAGAGACACTTCCTGGAATTCATATGCCTGTTTTAGTCCAGTAAAATCCATCAAGCCACTTATGGATCATCTGAATCAACAATTTTTGCTTGAGAAGTAGAAGCTCTCTTACCATAAAACATAAAACATATGCATACATAAACACACGGAGGGACGTAAGAAGCTTCCAGAACATAAGAAGCTTCCAGACTTGGTCTACTGAGACCAGTATTGTCAGACTCAGCAGCAGTGCCTGGCAGTGACCCTCCAGAGCCTCAAGCAGGGGATTTTCCCAGCTGTACCTGGAGAAACCAGGGATTGAATCTGGGGTCATTTGTGTTGAGAGCCAGTGTGGTACCTAGGTTATGTCATGGAGTAGTTGGATGCACAGGAATGGTAGGAGCAATCAGCTGGGGAACCATCAAGGGAACGAGGCTCAGAGCCTGAGGATTGGTGGTGGGACAACAATGAGTGGTCAGAAGGAGAAGAGGGAGAAGAATGGGAAGAGGTGTCAGGAGCTGAAGGGGTAACAGGGGTTAATGAGCTGGTAGAGTCTGGGGCAGGGAGAAGTCCAGAATCAGAGACAGAAGCCAAAGCTGGTAAGTGGGAAGAGGGGGGCCAAGGGGCAGAGATGAGTCCAGCTGGTGAAGATTTACAGGTGTCTCCCCTTCCTGCTGTGACAAGCTACCTTCCCTACTGTCTCTCAGAACTAGAAGGGGGAGAAGAATGGGCGGATCAGCAACAGGCTGCATGTAGGCAAAGTCTCTGATTGCCTGGGGAAAGCCCTGGAGAGGAGGGGACTTGGAAGGCTATGGAGAGGCAGTGAGTTTCAGTCTCAGCAACTGATTTCATGGGGCAAGACCCACAGGGAACGAGCTGTTGTGCTCATTAGGCCTGACACTCAGCCAAGTCTGTGGAGATTGTGTTTTTGCTAATAAAAAGTTAACTACTATTTTGAATGGTGTGATTTACTGCTGGCTCACTGTTTGGCAGGTTAAAGTGTTGAACTAGGGGAAACCAAGGTTCAAATCCCCACTCAGCCATGTAGCTCACAGGGTGACCTTGGGCCAGTCATGGTCTCTCAGCCTAACCTACTTCACAGTTGCTGTGAGGGAAAAATGGGGAAGGGGGCAACTGTGTGTGTACCACCTTGAGCTCTCTGGAGGAAAGGCAGGGTATAAATGAAATAAGAAACAAAAGAAAAGAAAGTGCATGGAGCTAAAACATTCTCCAGCCCCAACCAGACAGCCCAGATGGATGAACATTCCTCAGGACAACGTACCTATTGAGGCAAACCAAAAGAAATTAGATGAGCTTGACCCAGTCCCTCCATTTTCCTGCTCCTGTTAGATTGCAGCCGAGGGAAATTTGCTTTTCTCTGAATATTGCAATGCAATGAGGAACATGTACAAAAATGCTTATATCAGGATAAAGCTATATGTGAAAATAGCATTCAAGATGCATTACATTCAGGAGAAATGTCATACAAAAATGTCTATACCAGGAGAAATTTGCATGAAATTGCAGGTAGATTTGCAAACTGATGTAGAAATGCAGAGTCCTGAACTAGGGAGTGGAAAAATGTAAAACCAAAAGCAACCAGAACTGTCAGATCCTTCCATCCCTGCAGTGCTGGATTACCAAATAGAAAAGAGTAGGCACTGGCCTATGGGCCCCATGCCTCTTAGTGACTGGGGCGGGCGCACATGCCCTGCCATGGGGACATGGCACACCATGGAGGTGGGGGCTGCCGCCGCAACAACTGCATCCCTCCTGGGCAGCTTGCACATGGAGGCCTCCAATTCAGTGTTTCTCCAATCTCCTCCTCATTGCCTTTTGCAAGGACCTTGGTCTGTTTCAGAAATTAATTGTCCAATTAACTCGTTCAACGATTTGCTTGAAACCAACAATGGCTTTGATCTAATTCGTGCATAAAACAGACAATATGATAAGACAGGTGTGACAGACTCAACTTCTTGTAAAAGACAACAGTATATAAAACATTTCTTCTTCTGTCGTAGTAGGTTGATATAGGGGGACTCAGGTTACCCCACTGCTGGCTTGCCATTCCTTCCACATGAGGTTCAGCTGGCATTTACCAGAAACTGAGATTTCCATGTGGCAGACCCTGCCCTGTCAAACTCCTAGCCATTATAGGTTTGGCAGGAGCTATCCCTGCTCATTTGTAAAATGTCTTCTAACAACTGTATAATTTGGTCAAGGCTTATAGCGTTCTGTCAGGGAGCCAACAAGGAGAGCAGGTCATTCAGAGATGAGAGAAAAAGAGTGAAACACTTGGCTAACTTGCAGTTAGTTTCTTTATTAAGGAAAGCAGGACAAAGAACACATGGAGACTTCTAAAGGTTGTTCATTTCTTGGTGAAGCCATTGACCAGACTGGCTTATAGCTCCCCCTTCACTCCCTAGTCCCTCCCTCTGTCTATGGTGAGCTCCAAGGGACCCTTTCTGTATCTGCCTGGCTCTCCACTCACAACATGCAATAACTGCCTCATTCTTGGAGTTGGAGGGGCCTGCGAGCTTTAAGCAGAGAAGCTGTCAGAGCGGCTCTGTGGGGGAACTGCCAAGCCGAACTCCTTTCTATGCTCTGTGTTGGGGCACCTGTCTGATTCTGCCTCTTCACTACCCCTCAGGCTCCCAGCTTCCAGTATTTCCCAGCTCATCCCCTACCATAGCTGTCAACCTTCCCTTTTTTGGCGGGAAATTCCCTTATTCCAGCTCCGTTTCCCGCTGCTTCCCGCTGCTATCCTGGATTGTTAGATATCCCATAGACTCTCCCCAGGACAGGTGAGGCTGCTGATCCCTTATTTTCGAGGCTGCTGATCCCATATTTTCAAATCTGAAAGTTGACAGCTACGTCCCCTGCTCTGAGATGTGGCCAGTTTCCCACCACCAGGATCCAAATTCTTTCCCTCTGTGCTTTTTCTGGGGGGCTCCTCCCCCTCCAGTCGGCCCCTGACATGTACACACTTTGCCTTCAAAGCACATTTGAAGCACCTTCTTTCCCTCAAAAGAATTCTGGCCCCTGCAGTTCACCCCTCACAGAGTTGCAATTCCCAGCAACCCTTAACAAGCTACAGGGCCCATTTTTGTGATGTGTTTGACATTTTTATTGTATAGTGGTGTTTTTTAGTCTTCATACTGCCTTGTGATATTTTATACGAAAGTGCGGTTTATGAATATTTAATTACAATAAAACACGTTTTTAAGAGTCAGGAAAAAGAAGGAGGAAATGAACGAGAAGGAGTGAACTCTGATGGGATGGAAGAATGGTGGGTTCAGGAGGAGGCGGAAGCCGCATGGGGGACTCCTGAGTCACAGGTTGCCCATCTGTGTTGCATAAGAACATTTCAGTAGCTTTTTCCCTTCTTCTGTTAAGTAGTTTCCATTATCAACAGCATTTTTAAAACAACATCAACAACCCCACACACTTTAAAAAGCTTGAAATTCAGAAAATCTAATTCATTGTCACTTTAGGTGGTACAAAAGAAGCTGCAAAAAAAGAAACCCCTTGTAATGAAATGTTGTTCTTAGCTACCTGAGAATTCACAGCTTCATCCAGGTAAGTTAAAAAGACAGGAGGAAAGGAGGCCACTGGGGAAAAGAAATAAGAGAGGGACTCTTGTGTTGAGTCTTCCTGACTGCCTGGGAATTAGACCCCACAGCTTTGCCAATACCAGTGATCATGATGTTGGGATGGCGTGTGACCATAAATGTTCCAATGTCTGACATCTTGCTGGGAAATTTCTTTGTGTAGGATGATAGAGAAAAGTTAGCATTTTAAAAACAAGTCAAGTCATTCAGTCTCCATTGGTGCAGCGCTTTGTTTTGCATGTTTGCGCATTGTTATGCGTGTTTGTTTGGAAGTAAGATCTAGGAAGCTCCACCCAGGCAAATGTTCATAGGAATGAAGTCCTACTCTGCCGCCATGGTCTGAAAACCCTTGCTTGCTTAATTAACTTCAAATAAGGGCCTCAGTTTCTCAAGTTTCAAATACTGGAAGTTACCGGATTTGTTCAGATGAAATTTGGCTCATCCATTAGTAATCGCTCTGAGACTTCTAGAAGGGAACTTAGGTCACATTGCTAAAAACATTTTTTGTTTAAGCAAGCCTATGCAGCTACTGAGAATGTTGACATGATATGGTTTTCAGCTTATTGTTGACTTTAATCATTTTTCTGAATGTTGTCAGTGGTTGTTTTTAACTGGTTTTGGCTGATAATTTCATTGTTTTATTCTTTTTGTAAACACTTTGAGGCAGGTGTGTGTGTGTGTGTGTGTGTGTGTGTTTTACAGTCAAGCAGTATATCTGTGGAAGTTTTGGATTAGAGTTTTCCTTCCCCTAGATCGGCTACCTTCCCAGGTGGATGAGCCTCATCTACCCCTCGATATCCATCTATATAATGCTACAGTATTGTCTATACTGACTGGCAGCAGCTGTCTTGGGTTTCAGAAAGGAGAGTTTCCCACGCTTACCTGGCAATGCCAAGGCTTGAACCTGAGGCCTTCTGAATGCAGAGCATGTGTTCTGCCACACTGAGCTATGGCTTTCCCCTTCCCTCTCTTCCCTTACGGATATGATACAAGCTGTTATTGCACGCAATCTGCTTTCCTTGGAGTGCTTTGTTCAGAACGATGCCTTTGTGAACTTCTCACAGATTCACACTCAGCATGTGACAGAGATTGGAAAAGGTCAGCCCCTGCTGGGTTCAGTCCAGGGTATCTGGAATCAGCACATGGCCTTGGCTGCTTGGCACTCCCATTACAATTGCTTGAAAACTGGCAATTGCAATGGAAAGCCCAACATCCCAGCCCATGCTGATTTCAGCACATGGTCTTAGGCCTCATGTGACTGGCTTGTCCCGATTTAAATTTAGGTTTGGGGGAGTCAATGCAAAGCAGCTTTTGTTCCCGTGTAAAGACATGTAAAATCACTGAGCTTCTGAGACAACTTTTTGCATACAGAGGCTATTTCTCTGCACAACTTGTCACTTATGGCTTGTAACGTTTACCCAACATGGGGAAGTTGCAGCATATTCTACAGAAAAGCGATTGTTGCTGACATCTCAGAACTGGAATGAAGTCTTAAAGAGGCAGTGAGCACGTCATTCTGCCAGACTTACTCAGCATACAGCATACCAGAGCTGATACCCCTTGCCTGCCCCACTGTTAACTACTTCTGCTTGGTCTCCCAGTGGCTTATGCTCCTGTGAGTGGCGGACAGGAGTAAGCCAGCAGTAAATCACACTGAGCAAGCTGGAGTTAACTCTTTGTTTACAAAACCGGATCTCAGGCTTAATGAGCACTGAGGTCTTGCCCCCATGAGGCAGTTGCTGATACTAAAGGTCCCCACTTCCCCACAGCCGGCTGTGTCTCCTCCTCTCCAGTATTCCCCCCTCCCCAAAGCAATCAGAGATTGTGCCTGCATGCCTGTCTTTGCTCTTCCCATTTTATGCCTCTCCTAGTTCTGGGAGTGAGGAAGGGGAGCTTATTATAGCAGGAGGGGGAGACACCCTGGCTTCTTCACCAACCTGACTCATCTCTGCTTCTTGGCCTCCCACCTCTCCTGCTTCAGTTTCCGCCCTGGACTTCTCTCTGCCACAATTGCTGCTGAAGGCCAGTAAGCTGGAAACTGCAAGAAAGCAGAGGGCTGTTTCACTCAGGTTCTGCTTGTGGGCTTCCCTCAGGCATCTGGCGGACCACGGTGAGAACAGGATGCTGGACCAGATGGGCCATTGGCCTGATCCAGCAGGCTCTTTTTAGGTTCTTAGGGAAGCCTGTGCACAGCCAACCCTTCCCACATAGGCTTCCATGTGACACACAGTTGGAATTGTATTTGGAATGACATCCCTGTGCACATCATGCGGGGATGGCTTGCAGCGCTGTAGAGCAAAACCAGTCAAGCCGTTCTGCTTCTAGATATCAGCATTTGCTTCCTTCCCCCTCCGCCCACTGCTTTGACATAAGAGCTTCTGTGCTCATTTCAAGGGAGAGGAAAATATAAACAGCCGAGTGTGTATTTAATTAAACTTTCCGCGTATAGAAGAGAAATAACCGGAGGCTTACAGCTCCCAGAATTGCAATAAGGATTTTACTTATCATTAGGCTATATTTAAAAGTGAACCATGCCTATTTCTGTAAAAAGAAAAGAAAAAAAAGACAACTTTGAAAACGAGCTTCCCCTACTCGCTGTTGTTTTCACCAGCAGATGGCATCAGCACAAGCACATCGTAAAACGCAGAAGCAGATGGAAAAAGCACAGGAAGGATTTTGTGTGTGTTTTGTCTCCTGTCTTCTGTGGCTCGGGACCACTTCTCACAACCCTTCCTAAATGCTCAGGTGAATTCTGAATTTCATTATTAGATAATAATAATAATAGATGATGTTGAAATTAATATACATAAATGTTTGTGCGTGTGGATCCAAAGTCACATCTGCACTGTACATTTAAAGCACTCATACCACTTTCAGTACCATGGTTTCCCCCAAAGAATCCTGGGATCTGTAGTGTGTTGAGGGGACTGAGAGTTCTTAGGATACTGGTATTCCCCTCAGCTACAATTCCCAGAGTTCCCTGGGAAGAAGGAACGATTGTTACAGCACTCTGGGAATTGTAACTGTGAGGGGAATAGGGGTCTCTAAGCTCCCTTAACAAAGTACAACTCCCAGAATTGTTTGGGGGAAGCCATGGCTGTTTAAACTGGTATATCACTGTGTTTCAAATTTATGGTATGAACATGGCCTGTTCTAGGTTTTGGACCCTTCCTTATGTGGAGTTCTGCATGGGCAACAATGAGGCTAAGGAGGAGGAAACTGGCAGCCAGTTTGGGGAGAGCCATGATAATTAAAGTGATGTGATGCTGATTTAAATGCCTGGTGTGGATGTGATCAACACAGAGTCTTCTGGAACTTTAAAAAACAACACAGATTACTCTTCATCAGTAAAAAAAGTAGTGTAGCTCAGATCAGCAACCCAGTCAGATGGGCAGAGTATAAAACAACCACAACCACAATTGAATAGGACATCCCTATTTTCATCAGAGAAATGTTGGAGGGTATGATACTCTGTGCTGAACAGGGAAGGCAGAGACTCAGCAACACAACACTAAGCACTTTGTGTTAGGTTCCTGGAACGTTGCAAATAAATTATATGAATCTTTCTACAGCAGTTGTTACGATACGTCCCTTGATAATTTATTCAGATGTAAATACTTCTGCTTTTTTGCAAACTCCCCTGACATATTTTGGCATTGTGAGCATTTAATGCTCTTTCTAGTTGCTGATCAAAAGAAAGAAAGAAACATATACACAATGATTGATTGCAATTGTGCCTTGTATATGTTTAAGGGGCAACTCTGTTTACTTTTGAGCACCACGTTCATGATTTATATTGGTCTAGGAACAGGTTTCTCTTCATTCAGAAAAATGAAGAAACATTCCTAAAGCAAATTAGAAGAGAAGTTCTTTACATATTTCCAGTATCAGCTCGGCTGCCCAACCAAAGCAGCAGCCCAGACAGGATCAAGGCAGTTTTTGCTGGCTAACCTGGAAAACCCTCAGGGGAAAGACACAAATCACTACCAACACCATTCCAGTCCCTTGGAACAACAAGCTCCAAGAGCCAAACCAGATGCGAAATCACATGCATTGAAGAGATAAACAGAAGAAGAGCTCTGCTGGATCAGGCCCATCTGGTCCAGCATCCTCTTCTCACAGTGGCCACAAGAGTAGGGTTACCAGACATCCTTGTTTCCCGGGGACAGTCCCCAGATTTGCAAATATGTCCCCAGACAAATTCCTTCCCCAGAATGTCCCTGGATTTCATTAAATGTCCCCGGGAAACGTGGGGCCATTCTAGTTCATTTGCTCATGTACAGTAATTAACAGTTACTAAGTGGTGGTGGGCGGCAGATAATCGATCACAAGGTGGTGCACAGACACCATTTGAATGGTAATGCCCATCAACTGAGGGGGGCAACCCCTCTAAAATATTTTATTGAAGGGATCTCTGCCTCTAGGAGTTGGCTTCTATGACTTGTGAACTGTTGGTTTCTGTGTGCTGCCACTGTGCAGTGCTTGGAGTCACAAGACTCTGTTTACATTCCAGAGATTCCATACTGTTGGAAGTCTCAGGGGAGACGGGAGACGGATGCGATGTTTACTGGTTTCCTGTTCCTTTGTTTCAGTTACTCTCTGCTTTCACAGAGAGAGCATGTATATTTCTTTTCTGTCTGCATAGCTAGAATAAAGCATAGTGATGTAGCTCATAAATCTTGTCACTTTTGCTGCTTTGAAACTCTGTGTAATGGGGAAACGTGCTTGGAGCCTCAAAGGCTCAGGTCATTAATCAGGGTGATTCCGGAGGATGAGCATTTCCCAGCTCGGTCGTAGCACAAGTCCGACATGAACAACTTGGTTTGTGCAAAAACGAGGTTACAAATGTATGAGGTAGTAGGGGCAGTTGTATCCAACCCATGTGCCACTAGGAAGCCTGGATTGTGCTGAGAAGCTAAGCTAAAACATTGGACACTTGACAGTTCTCAGAGCAGGGCTGCCCCATGAAACACTGATGTGTTTTCCACCCCCACTTGCCAATATATGAATAATGACATTATTCCAAGGGAAGGGTGCTTCAAATTCTTTGATGTAGCCTGCGTTGTCATTGCCCACAAAAGATTGGCCATTCCAAGTGATTGGAAAGAGGGGATGTCTTAAGCTGGCCTCAGAAAATCATTCATGAGGGAGACGGCCATATCTCTGTAGGGAAGGAGTTCCCCAGGCAGGGTGCCACCTCAGAGAACACGCTATCCCGTGTTGCCACAAAGGCTGTAGCCATTGGTGGAACCATGCAGAACCTTTTCCGTAGATCTCAAGACCCAGGCAAGCAAATGTAGGGAGAGGTGCTCCCTCAAGTACTGCTGATGAACAAAATACATGCATTTCTGTGAGTCATGTCTCCAATTTTAATCTAGAACAAAAATGTGTCCCTTGTCAGTCACTTGAAAAACATTGCAGCTTGGGATAACTAGCATAGTAAAACCTAATACACATATACACTGCACAAAGCTTAATATAAAATTTCATGATGTAAAGATTTAGGCTTTAAAAAATGCACTGCAGAATAGTTTAACATAAGGTTACCAGACGTCCCTGTTTCCTGGGGACAGTCCCCAGATTTACAAATCAGCCCCCTGACAAAATCCATTCATTCTGACTAAAGTTGAAAAGTGTCTCCGGATCCATTGAAAATAATCTGGCAACCTTACACAAGAGTGTATTATGGCTGTGTTCATATTAGCAGCTTAAAACACAGTGGGATTGTCCCGTCCCCCTGCCATGGCATTTAAAAGTTGCATTTCCCTGTTGCTGAGCGCACCACAGATGGGGCAGGGATGCCTCCACCCAATGCACATTATCTGTCTGGATCCCCTGCATTCTTATCTACGAAGTTGTTGTCTGCACATGCGCAACGGGTGTCTCAAATGTACATACCTCCGCTTAACTGCATAGGGAATGTGGCTCATGTTTTCAGATCAGATGGAAAACACATCAAACAGCAGGTTTTTTCCCCCTCAAGGAACTACAGGATATATATAGACAGTGGCTAACACCAGTGTTGGCCACACACTGGGTCCAGAATAAATGGCAATGTGCGCACAGTTTTATAAGCAAGCTGTGAGACAAGATCCATTTTCAAAATGCTTCTTTAAATCAAAGTTGCACAGCGCAGCCCCTCTTTCTTTTTTTAGTTAAATGGACAAGGATAATTTAAAAAAACAAAAACAGATAACCAGGAGCTATACTCATGTTTCCAAAGAACATGAAGCGTATTAGCTAGCCAGCATTCGAATCAGGCTGTGGGAGGTGGAAGACATTGCTGTACTTAATTTATGTTTGCTTTTAGACTGATACTACCATGCAGTGAACCAGACAATGTCTAGTGTTCATTAATCAGGAACCCTTTTGTCTATTTAAGAGGCTTACACAGATGAGCTATATATGTAATTTCCAGAGATACAGTTGGCACACATTTTATCCGTCAAAAGCTTATTTTCTTCCCACAACAGCTGGGGGGAGGTGATCTAAAAGGGATGCAAAATCGGAACATTTCCCCCTTAATTCCTTGGGTAAAATAGGTGATGCAGCTCACATCATTTGTTGTGTGTTTCAGGCAACCAGAAGAAGACTGTTCAGGAGGTAAAACCCAGGTGCGGGTTTCTAGCATTTGCAGAACTTGTGAGATGAGTCAAAATGTACAAGCGCTCTACTTCTCATTTTTAAAAAGTGAGAAATTATCCTGCTCCCTCCTTTCAGTGTTTTACTTTTTGCTTCCTGAAACACCCAGAGAAATCCCTGCGGACGCTCGTGACCAGGTGTGTGCTAGAAGTCTACCAGATGCTTGGCAGCAACCACAAAAAGCATAGCTCCTTTGAAATGCCAGAGCCGCTGTAATCCTGGGTGCAGATGGACAAGTTTGCATAAAGTCGATGTTGGCCGCGAGCATCATGTCACGTGGCAAACTGAGTAAAGAGGGTGATGCGGTCTCGTTCTGTCCCCTTCCATTGCATAAGACACCCACTCCTGCAACCTATCTCTCACACACTGTAGAGTAAGAACCAAGGGCATTTGCTCCCAATTAAACTGAAAATCTGCAATCCTGTGTGCACTAATCTGGGATGAAGACACGGTTAGTTATGCATGTGAGCATGCGCAGGATCTGGCAGCACCCCCCCGCCCCCTGCTGAGCACACTAACCTGTGAATAAACCCTCACTGAACACCCTGGAAAATACTCCGATAAATGTGCTTAAAATGGGCTGTTTTTCCTTTGAAAAGTGCAAATGGCTAAATGAATAAATATCTGAATGCTAAATGAACAGGGGCCAATACAAATCTGCCCTGTGTGTCATTCTACTATTTAACTCTTTTTAAAACACTGTCCATCCCAATCTCTAGGAGTTGGGATGAGTCACGCCAGTTTAAAAACATGACACATAACTACGGTAAATATTTTTTTAAAAAATGAAATGGTACATTTAAACAAATTCTGCCCAAGCCTAACTATTAATGCTAGCTGTTTACAAGTCCAGAGACAAATACGACACCTTTCTAAAAATCTGGTTATGATTTCAAAATAACAGACCTTCACCCTGCCCCAACTCATTATCCAAATCCCTGGATTACTCAAAGTCCTTTGTCATTGAAAATGCATGTCCACATGGCTGTTTGGAAGGAAGAGTGTGGATTCAGCACACATTTCAAACCTCTGCAGTCCATACCCACCTGCATTGTTATCCTGTCTGCAGCTTGCAAGACAGCAGGCATCCTCGGAGTTTAAGCCTACAGGAAGAGATGCCTTCTTCCGAGACACCTATTTTGTATCTTCCTGCATTTTCAGTTGTGCACGCTGCTGGAATTTACTAACGCATCCTGATGAACTGTGCCAGAGACAGGGAACCCCTTTCAACCCAAGGACCACATTCACTTCTGCAAAACTTTGTGGGGCCAACATGCCACTGGCGAATAGCACCAGAGGCAGAAACCGGCAGAACAACAAATGTACATTTTACCTTCGTGCAATGGGCCAGTTTCTACACATAATCAACCTCATCCCTCCCTGTCCTCCATCCAGGAAGGAAAGGTGCATGATCAGAGTTCAAATACACATTTGTGCCAGGCAAAAACACCTGACATATGTGTGGGAAGAATTCTGAGGGCCAGAGTGGGGGACCTGACAGGTTGCATTCATCCCCCAGGCCTGAGGTTCCCCACTCATGATCTTTAATGTATCTGTTCTATAGTTATATGCTTTCTTCTTCTTCTTCTTCTTCTTCTTCTTCTTCTTCTTCTTCTTCTTCTCCCCTTTCCTCCAATCTCTCACCTCATTGCACCTACTTGGCTAAATGAGCCCATATCAAATCATTTCATTCATCCTGCCTTTCTGTAATGATGTACCAGTCAGGGTGAATCACTGCTACTTCAAATGAACTAAAACAAGTTCATGGACCATTTCAGAGGCTTCAGTGCTACTGGCTAGTTGACTAGATCCCTATCCACGCATTCTGCACACAACACGTTCCACTGTATGTCTTGAGCACTCGCAGCCCAAAAAGGACAAACGGACAGTAGTTTAATTCTTTGTTGATGCACGAATTTACAGCAACTTCAGAGGTGCACTAAACACAGATGCACACACTTCTGGTGGCTAGGTAGCTGGTGCCCCTCCCTAGGCGTGCCCTCCAAGCTGGACTGTTGGAGCAATGGCCCACACCCAGCCTTAAGTACCTGTCAGGGCTGGAGTCAGACACAGGTCAGCAAGAAAGGAAGCGAATCTCTGATGCCAGTGAAGTTAACTCTTCATTCAAGGGAACAAATTGCAACTCTGCCTAGTGGCCTCCACAACCCTTCCCAGTAGGTCTTGCCCCTATAGAGCAGTTGCCAAGCCTGAAGGTCTCCACCTTCCAATCTTTCTATGGCTTCGCCTCTCCTGGACATTTCCCAAGCAGCCTCAAACTACATCTGTGCACCTCTGGTCTCTGTTCTGCCCTCCTTGTTATTCTGCATGTTCTTTGAAAGAGGGGAGCTTGTCATAGCAGAAGAGGGAGACTCCTGGGATTCTTCAGCAGCCTCTGGACACGCCTCCTCTGCTCCAGCTTCGGAGTCTGAACGCTGCATGTCACAGGCTCTTCCTGCTCACTAAACACTGTTGCCCCTTCAGCTGCTGACATCTCCTCCCAATTTTCTCCCTCTTACCGCTCCTCTGTGTCCCACCACCAATCCCCTGCCTCAGAGCCTTGGGGGTTTCCCTTGGGGGTTCCCTGGCTGATGCCTGCCACCGCTCCTCTTCATCCAGCCAGTCCCAGCCAGTCCCCTGGTCTGAGGCACCATTTCTCCCTATGTTCCTTGCACATCCTGTCCTTCCTCCCACATTTCCGACTGCTGACACTGCATAAGCCTGCAATCCTATGTACGCTTCCTTTCTATAAGACCTGCTGAATGCAACAGGACTAACCCCTGAGTGAACGTGGATATGGTTGCACTCTTAAATATGGAGATGTTTTATCCAGGAAGCAATGCAACAACCCTGGAAGGCTGCCTGCGCAGACTCCGCAATTATCTCCCAGAGTCGCGGCATTGTGCGCAGAAGGCAGGTAGAAGTTGCTTGTGCGATGGTGGTCCTTTTGTGAAATGTGACAGCTAACTCCCTAATTAATCTTGGAAATGTCAGAGCCAGCTGGAAGTAATCAGGCCTGACAGTTCAAGGGCTAATTAACTCCAACCCTACATCTCTTGCATAGCTTCATCCGCACTTCTGAGGCCATGCGTTATTTCCCCCCCTTTTGCTACATGACTCCGCTTGTGTTTCAAGTTCACACGCAGACACAGATACACCGTGTCTGTTTGTATGGAAAGAGTGACAATGTTTATAGGAAGTGCTGTCGGGTTGAGTCATGGCGTGTTGCTGGTGGCAGTCATAAGAATTCCCTCGGCAGAGCCTGACTTGAAGGGAAAACAAAATAAGTTATGGTAAGCTCGGAGCGGGTCCAGAGGGAGCAGCTCGGAGCAGACGGCTGTTGTTGATTATCTGATGGAGGCAGTTTGTTCTAGGCATCAATAGGTAGAAAGCGTCATAGCCATATGAACGGCCTCTAAGTCTCCAACTTAGGCCATTCAGCATGAATTAGCATCAGTACATCTCATATAAGAGAGGTCCACCAGTAGACTTGGGGTGGAGCTTCACACAGGTTTTTGCTCATTAACAGAAAGCAACTTCTGACTTAGCAGCTCAAAGCTTTTCAGGTTTCGCTTTTGAAAACCGAGTCAAGAGGGATGCTTTTCAAAGGGACTGTCAGGGCAGCCTGCCCAAACTCCCACCTGTCAGCCCATCTGTAGTTTTGCATGCGCCTACAGGGTTCCTTGTGACAACCACACTCGGTAGAGCATAAGGCTCTTAATCTCAGGGTCGTTGGTTTGAGCCCCACTTGGGCAAAAGATTCCCACATTGCAGGTGACCCTTGGGGTCCCTTTCAACTCTACAATTCTACAATGCTATGATTCTAAGTGCCTTTGCTCTGTCATATTTTTAGGTCCCACCCTATTTTTGTGGCTGTGAGCTGTTTTAAACTGTGTCCAATGTTGCATTTTTAATTGTTGTAACCTGCCTTGGGAACTGAGGGAGAAGGGAAGGTAATTCATCACATAAATAAATAAAATAATTTTGATGGTGGCATCCAAACCTTAAATCTTCATGTTAAGGTAATAATGTTAAACACAGGCATGTTCAGTGTCTTTACATCTTTGTTGTCATAATTTTAACACATTTAATGAGCAGTATTAATATTTGACAATGAGGAGGACGGGAAGAAAGGAGAATTAATTGGAATAATAGAGATAGACATAGATTGCAAAACAAAATCATGTTAGAAGTTTCTTTAAAGACTCTCCCCCTCCCCCAACAAATGGATAGTTTCAGTTCTTTTTAGATTTGACAGCTTTAGGGAACAGCCACAAAATAATAGAGTTTTTAGAAACCAGGAGTCCTGTTTTTATGCAAGGTTACTTTGACACAGAACTGGCTACACAAATAGTTTGGATAATAATTGGGAGTCAGGGATAATGGAAGATTCATTGCTTATGAGTATGGCACATGTACACTGGGAGAGGTACAGTGAATGATGTCACCAGTTTCCTTGGTGATCCTTTGTATTTTCCATTTCTTTTCACTTGCTGCTTTCCTTGACCTGACAATTCACACTTTGTTAATGAATGTTACTTACCTTGCACAGTCCCCTTAGCTATTTTGTGATTACAGAACCAAAATCTATTTACAGGAGCATCACAAATAATGCCTCTGGGTTTTCATTTGAACCAAGAACTCTCATGGATGGGCTAGCTCTGCAAAGACAAGATTCGCCTAATTAATGTTGCAGGAGGGGCTGTGCATTCATAGCAAAACACACCACTGTCAAATGGTCTGCAACATCAGGCAGGTTGTTTACTATATCAGGCACAAATGTAAAAACATACTTGAGAAATGTTCGTATTTCGGTTGTTAAAGTGATACTGAAATTCTTATCTGGGCTCAGATGTAATCAGGAGTGATTTCTTTTTTAAGCCCTAAGGAGAAAAAGAAGTAATCCAAGGGTTTGTCTGTATTACTGGCCTTCCTCCTGTGCATTAATGACCACTAATTTAATGAGCTTTTTCTTTACATCTGGTATTTGCATGACACACTGCTAGAAATGGATGGAGGCTTTCAGCTGCAATGCTAGAAGCTACTCTGGGTTGAGGAGAGGTTGTTGCCAACATTTCATTCTTTGCTGTCAGGAACACGTCATTTCAGTATTGTGCAAGTGACAGCTGACCAATTTTATCCTGATATATTTTGAGGGCTGGGGAGACTTGACCTGGAAGCAAAGATGGCTCATTTTGATAGTTGAGGATGAAGATTCAAATGGCACCTTCCAATTGATGGCAATTAAAAAACACAATAAACCAGGTAATTTAGTACCTTGGGGGTGAGACCCCTGAACCTTTTTATTCCTTTCCCCCCACTCCTTATTAAACAAAAAATTATATCCCACCTTTCTGGGGCCAACAGGCTCTGTGAGGCAGCTATTCACCAATAATAAATACCATCGTTAAAATATATTATTGTGGGGGGGGGGGGAGTGAGTCAACCAAAACTAGATTTGCATATGATCTTGCAGGTCCAGTTTGGAGGTGGAAAACCTGTAGAAAGGGAAAGATTAAGACGCTCCCCAGCTTACACATTGGTCTCCAATTGAAAATCTCCACTTGGGTGGGTCTTTTAAGTAGAAAATAAAAATGGGGGGGGGCATATGATAAAGATCTCACATAGTTTGAGCCTAAGGGACCAGCCAGTCTATAAGGAAGTGGTTTTAAAAGAAAAAAGAAAGAAAAAGAATCACAGTTTCCTTATTAGGACTATTCTAAGATGACTATTTTAATACACCATTAATTTCCTTTCTTTCCTGGAAGGTTGCAGATTTTGCACATCCTGTGTGAAGTGAGGTAAGAAAAACAGTGCTATATGTGTCTTTTTGTTGTTACTGATGAAAACTACTGATTACTCAGCCCAGAGAAGCGTTTACTAGACAGTAGTAGTTCATTTTTTGCTGGGAAGGATTCAAAAGTCATGGAAACACACCTTTGGAAGAACAGGGCCACTTTGCATAAGCATTCATAGAAACCAGCTCTAGCTTGATATCTGGTCCCCCAAAGCCTTTTTGCCGTTAAAACAGAGTGAAGAAAAGAGATGATTTGTAAGCTTTATTTTCTAATTGTTCTGCCAAAGCATTCGGCAGGGTTTCAAGTCCTTGACTGTGCTAGGTGCCTCCACAGCTTCTCTGAACAATAAAGGGCAGCATACCGATTGTGGCCCAGAAACAGCAAACTTTGATCTGTAAAACCTGAGCGGATTTTTTAAACATTCAATATCAATTAAAAATATTCATAAGTAGTAGTTGAATCTTCATTCGTTATGCGTTGAGCATGGAGTCTGGGAATTGGTGAGAGGGATTATCAGAGAGATTAGCATCTCATATTAGGAGCAACATAAACATCAAACGTTTAATAATGAAACAGTCTCAAATATAACTGCACAAGCAATTAGCAATTAATTGCATACGTAATTAGCTCTTTAAAAAAAAGAAGCGTACCTATTGCCAGAAAACAAATAAAAGGGTTTCTACTTTGCCTGTTTTTCTTTGAAAGAAGAGGTGACCACACTACAGTTTCTCGGCATTTGGATGGGCAAATAAAACATTTCCTGATGCTTAAAACGAGTAGAATGGCTATTTATGCATCAGCCAAAAAAAAGAAAAAGGGAAATCCATCCCCAGAGGAGGACAAAGAAGGAAACAGATTAGAATAAAATTGATGTACGATAATTTACCTGTGCAGATGCAAACTTAGAAAAATTACTATGAAGAGAAAAACATTGGCTCCATGTTAGTCCAACTCAGAGCAGATCTACTGAAATTAATAGACATGATGGGTAATTGGATACATTAATTTCAGTGGTTCTAATTTCACTGGATACAACCCAATACATCTCACCATAGGGTGGAGGTCTGAGACCCAAGTCACGTGCTCCTATTCAGTCTGCAGTCCATATGCCATCTGTGGATGGACAACCTCAAGGCCTCTCCTGCTTTCCTCTCTTAAAGTTCTTTAAACCGGTTGAAGACCAGACCACCCTTCCAACAGAGAGATCTGAATGCTTAGAAATAATGTGTGTGCACATTATGAAGCTAGCTGGAGTTCAGCTGCTTAATATGAGCTGTGAGAGCATTAATCTTCTGGGGAGGAGGAGGAAGTTCAAGCAGTTAAAGCAGAGCTTGTTCAAATGGTCCCTTAAAATCCCAGATGAAGAGGTAAACACATCTGCTAATGGGTTTTTAAAAGAAGGGTAAGTCATTAATAATACTTGGAGACTGCCACCAATAAAAATCCTAGCAGAACAAAAAAGGTCGGTGCCTATAAATTATTATTCTTGTTTTGTTATCATCATCACACATTAAGAACGATGTTGTGAGACTCAACACAGCTTTAAGGAGAGTCAAAAATACAATACCTGCTGCAAAAGAGCTATTTTGAAACAGATGCACAGACCATTCTAATGGAGGCAACAAAGTTTTCCCCACTCAGGCCAAACTCCAAGTGACTTACCATTAGGGAGAGGAGGGAAAAATTCAGTTCAGTTTTCATCAAATGGCAAACCTACCTATTTCACACTTCCAGAAACAATACAAGAATGAAACACAGTAATACTTATCATTATTTAATAAATCCAGATCTGTAGACCTGCTGTTTACGTATGGCATTTCCACAAGAGACCATTTGTTTGTTTGCTTTGCCCTGGGCATTGAATTTTAAGTGAAACATTGGTTTGTCTTTTCATTATGACAGATTGGGCAACAGAACAGTCTATGAAGTTGCTTTGCTGCTGAAATCAAGAGAGTGGAAAAGAGGTCTAATAATGACAATTTGTTGATGTATTTTACCAGTTCAGTTTCAGGCTATATTCAGACACAAATCTTTTTCCATTCGTTTTCCAGGTTTTCTTGTTAGGGGGATTCAGCAATACATCCATGCCACACAGACAGAGCAAAGAAATGGGGTCAGTTGGGGTGTTAAAAGAAGATAGCAAAAGGTTATTTATTTATTTATTTATTATTGCCAAGGAGGGGGAGAAGGGGGAGAGGGATTTTTCAGCCTTAAGTGCCAAAAAAAATTGATCACCCTTGGGAGCTATGCATTTTGCTATGTGAGATTTGTGGGTGCTAGTTGCTATTCTGCCTCAAGCCAGAAAAAATGCCCAGTGTCCTATTTCCCTCTCTTTTCAATCAGGATGTTATCCAGATTTAGGTAGGTAGCCGTGTTGGTCTGACGCAGTAGATATATATATATATATATATATATATATATATATATATATATAGTCCAGTAGCACCTTAGAGACCAACTAAGTTTGTTATTGGTATGAGCAAGGCATCACGATTTGGCAGTGGGAAGCAGCGGAAAACACACCATTTGTTGCTTTGCCTCAGGTAGCAAAACATCACAGGCCCAGCGGCATTAGCAGGACAGCATCTGTGTGCATCCCACACTGCCCCCAGGGTGGCTTAGATCCCCCTTCTCTACCTTCCCCTTGCTTTGTGCTACTTACTGGTGGGTGGCAGCGGTGTAGCGTGGGTTGTCAGCACCCGGGGCAAGGCAAGTAATTTGCGCCCCCTAACCCGGGGCAAGGCAAGTAATTTGCGCCCCCTAACCCGGGGCAAGGCAAGTAATTTGCGCCCCCTAACCCGGGGCAAGGCAAGTAATTTGCGCCCCTAACCCCTAACCTGCCGCCGCTGCCAGCTTCTTCTTGCTGCTGCCTGGGATGGGTTATTTACGGTAAGGTAGCCATGGCGGTGGCGGCGGGTCCGTGTCAGGTGATCTAAGGCAAGTTGCCACTGGCGCTGCCGCCCAAACGACGCCGCTTGCCCAGAGGAGGAAGAGGGCAGAGAGGTGAGGAAAATGCAACATGGCCCAGCCGCTGCAGCAGCGGCGGCGGCGGCGGGGCTGTGAGGAGGGGCTGCCTGGTGTGCCCTCCGCGGCCCTGACGCGTGGGGACCGCGGCGAGCGCTGAGAGCCGCTGCCTGCCAGACGCCTTCAGCCCGGACGCACGCACAGCTCGTTGGTTCCGCGAGACATGGGGCTCTGCTACAGCCTGCGCCCGAGGCTCTTCAGCGACTCCAGAGGGGGCGAGCGCACCCTCCCCGATGTTGCACCCGGTGCGGCCGGCCCCCCTGCACCCCCACACTACGCCACTGGTGGGTGGCAGAGCAGTTTCAGTTTGTGCTGAGAAGGGTGCAGGGTAGACGTAGTCCTTGGATTCCCCCCCCCCATGCATGCAATGCATCTTTGGTGCCTGGGTCTCCAGCCATGACAGATGTAGTACCCATTTGCAGGAATGCCCGGTGTCTCCATAGCCCTCTCCCATATCCAGTCTACTAGGGCAGGAGTCACCAACATGGTTCCAGGGGCCCATAGGTGCCCACAGAGGACTTCGCTGACTCCTGCAGGGTCCCCTCCTCCTGAAACTAAGCCTGAAAGAAGCATTTTGTTGCGGCCAATTGAATATTCTGTGGTGCATGTGTGGCATCCTTGAAATTTTATCAAATTTTGCACCTACAGGTCTCCCCCATTCATGTCAGATGCAAATAGTTGCAATTTACGATTTGCAGCATTTCCCTTGTCGGGATTTTTTGTTTGTGTGCCTTTTTGCGAGATAGCTGCAAGGGTAGCGCAGAGTGGCTAACAAATAGGTTGTCAAACAGAGGAACCATACAAACACAGCAAAGTTAGCAAAACACAGGATTTGCGTTATCGCTGAAGAAAACATGTGCAGACTAATAATCAAAGGGAATCCAACCCAGGCATTTGGCACAGGAAAATATTTATGCTGGTTTGTGTGGGAGGATCCTCTGCGACATTCAGATATACTATCAGCGAGAAAAGAATGCTGACATAGGCGGGTGTGCACAGAATTGATCTTTTGTTTAATTTTGAATCAACACGGCTCATAATTAAGCTTCACGAATAAATTTTAGAGATGGGCTACTGCTAGTAAGAGCTATTAGAAATCCCAGCCAGCTCAAATATTGTTATTAAGAAACAGACAAGTAGATATTGCAGCAGCCTCTATTAACTGCTTGTTGACTTCGAGGCAATCAGATGACGTTTCCCTCTTTCTTTTTTTAACGCTTCCTGTGGGGCTTAGGGATGTGTTTATATACACATAAAACTAATACACCCATAAGCACAAACCAGAATGAAAATCTGATTTATGAGATTTTCCTACTGCATCAATGGCGGTATCTTCAAGAGGAAAAAAATCTACCAGAATAATCAGAGCATGGTAGTTATGATTGTTTAGTTATAGATTCTTCCATCAAACAAATGTATGTTTGTTGTGCTCTCCACATCCCATGCTAATCTTCCCCTTTGCTGGATTTCTTGCCCTTTAACAAAGCAAAATGAAAAGAAAGCAGGGTGTTCAGGAAAGCAAAAGGGTTTATTCAGTGTTTCTTATAGTAACACCATTCATCTTGGGAAAGTCTTTGTTGATTGTGCCAACCATCTATAGTAATAAATGTACAGGAATGAAAATGGTGGTGTTCCCATATCCCAGGGAACACTAAACTATTGTCCGGTTAACATGGAGGCCACGGCCTAATAGTTGCAAGGAGTTTTTCTGGACAATGAAAAATGGTGTCCATGCGTCATATGACCTCTTCGACCAGTTAAACAGCAGAATTTGTAAATTATTTTCATTCAGCCAGGGTTGTAGGAAGGGTATGAAGGAATATGGAAATCGTAGCTCCAGTTCCAATATAATATATGTGTGATTCAATTTTTAGTGTGTCACTTTCTATCTTGCAAAGGATAAGGTAAGTCTACAGTGGACACTCCTCCAAAAGAACACTGTCCAAGCCTGAGCAGAAAAAGCTATGCTGGACTTTCAACCGCTGTTGAGGGGAAGAAAACTGTGTCTGCAAAACTTTAATTGAAGCAGAGGTGCCAACCTAGCAGAAGATTGGGAGGGGGGTGATGGCACACACATTACGTGTGTGTGACACGGGGATGCCGGGAGGTGCCAGGGAGTGGAGCCAAATATGGCGGCAGTATGGCTTCAGTGGCTGACGGCTCCTCCTCTCTGGTACTCAGTCTCCACCTCCTCCTCTTTCTGCCGCCACCAGCCCAGGGCTGCTTCCCCACTCCTTCCTCTCTGTGGTAAGAGGAGGAGGAGGAATCGTCAGCAACTGAAGCTGTGCCATGTTCAGCTTCACGCTCAGCCTCCTCTTCCCCAATTGTTCTCAATGTGGGGCGACTGCCCCTCAAATATTTTATTGGGATCTGGGCCCCTTGGTGCCTATGAACTGAGGCCAATAATAATGGTTTCAATAGGACTACTCTAATGCACGTTGGTTAAAAAACTACATTGTGTGGTAAAAAGTCAGATGGGCAGATCATATAGCGCTGTTTTGCAAGTGCAGCTTTGGCAGGGCTAATGCTAGGATAGCGCAGTCAAGATCCTATGCTCTCTGGGCAGCAGAGTAAACAGTACCTGTTAAAACAAAAGCTAATGCAGCAATAATAGGAAGTGTTCACGCAGTGTCACTGGAAATTCTGCAGCCTGTTGCTAAGGCCCCCAGATAGCTCAGTTGGTAGAGCATGAGAGTCTTAATCTCAAGGTCATGGGTTCAAGCCCCATGTTGAGTGAAAGATTCCTAAATTGCAGGAGGTTGAACTACAAGATCCTCATGGTCCCTTCTAATTCTACAGTCCTATGATTCTATATGATAGAGTTACACATGCATGGACAGCACCAACCAGCCTCCAAAGGTGGCCAAACAAACAACCACTGAGTAGAGAAGAGACTACAGCTCTTTCCACAGTACTAGCTGACACCATGCTATAATGAAAAGCCAGCAGGGAGAACCCACAGCATCCCAGGAGAAGGTTCTGAGTCCTGCTATGGGAACGGTGCCTTTGTGCGGAGACGCTGTTTCTATAATGCTGCACACACCACACTCCTGCGTTGCTGCCTCACTGGCAGTGGTGCAATTGGGTTATTTGTGACTCTGGATTTAATGGAGCTTCCTCTTTAGACAGCAGTTCACTTGCTTCAAAATGTGATCAGCCAGCCCTGTGCTGAATTTGGAAGTCCTCCAGCTCGGCTGAGCAGGGCCCTGGACCTCTGCCCCGATGTCCTGTCCTGACAGCGCCACTGCCCTCTGAGGAGGACCAATACTTGCAGAGGCAGAGAGGCACATGCCTGAGGGACGGATGGAAAAGATAACAGCAAGCGCACAGCAGGTAACCGTGCACAAGGCTTTGTAGCTAATGGGGGGTCAATGCAACTAGGAACAGGAGGCGTAGATTCAAGTCTCATTTGAGCAGATTTTAATCCTGCTGCCTCAAGGCTTGAGAGCAATAATTGAGGGTCCTGTGTGGAGCTGTAGCTCAGTCGCAAAACCCATAGATCAGAAAGAGGGCTTTTGGAATAGAAAAAGGAGCTCAGAGGATTAGAATGATTAGAACAGTGTGTTTGGCACCATCATTATACAGCTTTTGGCGAATGCTGAAGATACATCTCTTTACTGTGACTTGTATATTTTTAGGATCCACCTTAATTTTGCAATTTTAAGTCACTTTAAACTTTTTTTGTAATATTGTGCAATATTGTATTTTAATGTTAAAGTTGTGTTTTAAATGTTGTAGCTTGCCCTCACAGGCCAGTTGTCTAATTGAGACCAATCTAGTGTAACCCCAGGAATATGGTTTTCCTACTCAGTCCTGGCTCCAGGATTTTGGAGCCCTTGGACAGATTACCCACAGTGGGGACATCCAACCTTGAAGACGTGGGGCATGCAAACTGAGATTTCCCTTAGGCTACATATGACCCTTTCAGATACTTTGTTGAAATGTGAAAATGGGAGCGCTGTTAGGACAGTGGGCCCTCTGCTGGTCTTGGGTTTGCCATGCCCAACCTTGTCACTGACTGAAGCTTGTTGTCCTGTAAGCAAAGGTAAACAATTATTTTAAAGAAGTTTTTTTAAAGGGGGAGGAAAGGGGCAAGAGAGCTATGGTCTGGCTCTGAGCCATCCCTTCACAACACCCAAGGGAAGTCGCTGTCATTCAAGCCTTACCCCAAACCCTGCACTATGAGGAGAATAAAGCTCATCCACCTCACAGGCTTAATGCCTGAGAAGGACTTTGAACACACAAAAGCACAATACAAAATTGCAAATCAGGAATGGGGAGCCTGTGTCCCTTCAGATGGGCTACAAGTCTGGGCTTGTTCACAGCAGCAGTTACTGTGTGTTTAATGCTCTTTGTCCCTGAAGTTTTTAACCATTGCCCACACGACAGTCTCCACCACCAGCCCCTATCTCACTTCTTTTCAGATCTTCCCTATCCAGGGATAATCCAGATATCGAAAAATACACCCAAAAGCCAATCTGCTTTTCCCTTGTCATCAGTGTTTTTCCCAACCGAGGTGTGCCTGGTTAAGGAGAAATCCACATCCCCTACTACTTCCTCTGCTGCTCATTTGCTTTTCAGTACCTATCACACTTAACATCCCTGACCATTCGCTATGCTGGCTGTGGCTGATCAAACTGGAGGCCACAAGATCTGGAAGGTCAAAGGTGCCCAATTCCTGTTGGAAATGGAAAGGACTATTACTAGGTCAAGAAAGGACACTTTGTTCTCCATATACCTTAGTCTGGGTGTGGGATCCAGCTCATTATATATGGCTCTCTCATGGATATGAATACTCAACTGAAGGCCCTTTCTTTTGTTGACAGTTTCCTCGTTCAGCCAGTTTTTTCTTTTTCTTTAAGTAGTCACAGCAAGCAAAGTCAAAACCTATGCGTGCAGGACCTTCAAATCTATTAAACGAGGCGATAGTACTAATTTTTGAATGACAAATATTTGCCCTACTTCCTGGATGATCTTGATTTTTAGATCCACACCCAAAAGTAGAACATACTATATTCAGGATGAAGAATGGTTGGCCTCGGACTTACCTGCACCTGAAACTTGAGCTGATTTTTATGACACAGGAAGAGATTGGATACCAATAGCATTATGTCACTTACCAAAAATCAGGGTTCATATCAAATATATCCTTGGCGCGCTTACAGCTATGTAATAATGTCCCGCAGCTTCAGGTGCCCTCCAAAAGGGCCATTTCTAAAAGCAAATACACGAAGATATGTCGGTGTGACGTCTCGTTCCTGCCACTGCTTTGTACTTTCAGTGCGTGTGATGATGACCTTTGCTCCATTTCTTCTCAGTTTGGTTTCCGCAGTCGTTGATCTCCCCTCCTTTATAAATGACAGCCCAAGAACCAGTTCCATCTAGAGTCCGGCGACACATTTATTTAAACCTGGCTTAAACTGAAGTACAGTATGGGGGGGGGGGGTCTGGCATACATATGGGGGGGGGGAGGACCGCTTCGGGTGCGAGGAGAAAGGAAAAGCGCCAAGTCACGAGCCAGCCGTGCGAAACCCCCTCCTCCAGCAGCGCCACAGGCCCCCTTGCCTCTTCAGCAGCGGGTAGTTCCCCGTCCCCTTAGCAACAGTTGCTGGAGGCGGGGCTGCTATAACAACAAGCAGCTGCCAAAGCGAAAAAGCTCTGCGTCACACCGCCGCTTTTTGTGAGGGGAGGGTGGTGGTGGTGGAGGAGGAGGAGACCCTGGCTGCGCCTTTTCGAACTACAGCCCCCATGATGCCCTGCGCGCGGCGCCTGCGCGGAGCCGCGCTCTGACGCGGCTCCGCAAAAGAACAAGGGGCGGAGCCGGAGTGTGTCTGTGTGTGCGGAGAAGGGGGGGAGTGGGGGATGGGGGCGCTGCCAGGTCCGTCTTTCCCCTGCCGTGTCCCCTTTTCTCAGCTCGGCGCAGACGCCATGTTGGTTTGAAAGGAAGATGACAAGAGGCGGCTGCGGGAGCGGCGGCGGGCGGCGAAGGGTAGCCGAGAGCGGCTCTCTCTGAGGGGCGGGGAGGGGTGGAAAAGAGAAGCCGAACTGTTTCGCTCTTCGCCCCTCTTTTCCTCAGAAGCGCCGGCTTCCGAGGGAAGAAAGAGAAGGGCGAGCAGCCCCGCCGCGTCAGCTGAGGGGGGTTTCCGTTAACCGCCTGCTGCCGAGGGAGCCCCTGGAGGACGGCAAGGAAGAGGCGGCGAAGGGTCTGGAGAGAGAGGAGCGGCGGCGGCGGCGGCGATGAGGAGAACAGAGACCTGAGGAAGGAGAGGCGGAGGGGGCGGCGAGCGCTGCTGCTGCTGCTGCTGCTGCTAGAAGAGGCGACTGCAGTTTAAATCCCCCCTTGAGCTGCCGCCGCCGCCGCCGCTGCAGTTTGAGGGGGGAGAGTCGTTTCTTTTGACGCCCCCCTCCTTTCCCCCCACCTCCGCCCTCCTTCCCCGTTCGGGTGTTTTGTTCTGGTTGGTTTTTTGTTTTTTTGCAAAAAAAAGAATAAACGTCTAAAGGGAACCGAGAGGAAACACCCCCAACAACTTCGGCTCCAGGGAAAGAGGAAGGTCGCCTTACTTCTCTCTCTGCTCGGAGTGCCTGCCTGCCTGCCTGTCGCTCGTTTTAATGAGGAGGTGACTCGGGCGCAGAACTATCCTCTGAATCATCCTCGTCATTCATTATTGGTCTAGGCTGGAGAGGAAGAGCGAGAGGGGGAAGAGAGAAAAAGCCTGTACACAATTCATGCCCTTGTGTATTTCTTTCTGGTCTACCTGGCACCGCTGGTGTTGGTGTTTGTGCTGCTGACGACAAGGATCTGCTGCCATCTCTGGTTTCCCTGGTGTTTCCGATCGAGCCTTTCAACACCAGTTCCTCTTTGGATTTTGATCCCCTCGATCCACAGTTTCCTTGCCGTAGTTTAGGCGAAAATAAATCTCAGAACTTAACAGACGCACACCAAAGATTGGTTAGCTGGAAGATCGTCTTGGCTGGCTGGCTTTTTTCTAAAAAAGAAATATTATTCTGTACTTTTTGAAACCATCAGGGTAATATCAAGATGTCTAGCAGTGTTCCATCTGATATGGTAAGTTCACGTTGACTTTGTTTTCAGAATAATAGTGGGGAACTGAGGTGCCCTTTTGGAACAAGATAGATGTGAGAGTGAGAACCATCTCTGTTGTACTAGAGTGAATTATCAGTTTCATTACTGTATTTGACTTTTTAAAATGTTTTAGATTCTAGCAAGGGAAAAAATGGGATACAACATGAAATGAAACTACTTTTTTTATCAGTGGTTCTGCACTTAAAGCTAGTTTTAAATCCTGCCATTTTCTTTCAACTTCCCTTCATTCTTTTTTTACTACTTGGCTGAAATGGGTTAATATTCTTTAACAGTTCCAGAAGGCCATCATTAGACATTGTATCTTGGGGACAAGAGTTCTCTACACTCCAGCACTTCTTATGCCAGGCCCTTTTTTGAATTGATATCGGACACCCTATTTCAGTAAAGTGTTATGCCAGTAACCTATCTGGACTGTTTTGAAATCGAGAGAAAGAGGAAAGAATATAGATTTGAGAGGGGACTGCCTACAATGTATACTAAGAACAAACAAGTCTGGATCTGTGAATTATTTTGAAATGGAGATAAAGTTAACTTGATTGTCCCTTTATGTACTGCATATATGTTTTTTCTTATGCATGAGTGAATTTTCTCATATGTCCTAAATATATATGTCATGCCATTTAAAGATAAATGTTTATGGTTTCTGAGCCCTAATGTGCCATTCATGCTCTGTATATGTGTCTAATTAAGCTTTCAGGGCCACAGTCTATGCTTGGCATTAACATGGTTGTTTTTGGCTCTGCATAACAGGAAAACAGTAATTTGTGACAAGGGCACTACTTTAATAACGTTTATCTGTAGCTTAATAAAGCATTTTGCTCCAAGTAGCTTTGGCAAAATATTGGGGAGGGGAAATCACAAACAATATAAAGCATATTGTTGATTCTCATGTGCTAATCCTTTTATTTGATGCTTTTCTTTTGGGCTTGTAGCAGATTCTTAGCTCTGCTTGATTTGCTTCTGATATCTGTTCAGCTTCAAAGCATTTAAAAAAATGTATTCAGTAATAAAACAACAATAAAATAATCACTAAAAGCTGTAGCTATGATCCAGTCAAGAAAAAGAACCTTTTAGGCTGCAGTCTAGTACACACTTACCTGGGAGTAATTCTCATTGACATAAATGGGATTTGTTTGACTGTGGACATACACTGATAACATTGGGAAAGTTAAGCATAAGCTTAAATTTAACTTCCATTGAAATCAATGGAACTTATATGTACTTAATGTGGACTGAATGCCATATGGGTTTGCTGATACATCATCGTCAGTAAAATCTAGTTTTGGAACAAACATTAATTCTGTTTTGTTGACTTCTGCTGAAGGCTCTGAGCTTTCGGTATGGACTTTGTATCTTAATAAATAGGTTGGTGGTCAGTTTGGTCATTGGTATGAGAACAACAAATTGCCTTTTTTAATCTGTTGCACTTCCTGGTTCTCAAACTTAAAAATGCTTTCTGGTTTTTGAAGCAGTTTTTTGGGGGGTTTCGCAACTTTTGTAATTCTTCAGAGATGCACATGCGAGTATACTTATTTGGAAAGCCAGACTGTAAAATATAGGAAAATTGTTTAGAAAGCGCTTAGAAAGAACCTTTGAAATAGAATACTAATTCAAATATTACTCTCATTACACAAGCTCATATTGAAATTAGAAGTTCAAATGCCACAACTGGAAGTGATTGCTTCTAGGCTTTCTCTTTGAAGCTTGGAAATTTAGTAGTTTACATTTCCATAGCTTCAGCCAATGAATGGTTGGAATGCAGGTGATAGTCTTTCCCTGTTAGTTGCAGTGGAAAGAAGTGTCATAACCAAGGTTACATCACATTCAGAGAGCTCCTGTCTTATAAAATCTCATTGCTTTTATCATATGAGGAAATGTAAAGCAATTGTTAAAACAGTTTTTGAAACTTACATATTTTCAGGCTTGGGTAAGAGTACAGATATGTGAAATAAAACAGGGAAATTCTTATCATGTATACTAACAGGTTTCTCTCTCTCCCCCCCCCCCCCATATAAAAGGAGGGAAAGCAACTTGAGATCATAAAGGTTATATGGATGACCCAATCAACACATGCACACACATACACATACATGACCATTACAGAACATAGGAAACTGCCTTACACTAAGTCAGACTTGGTCCATCTAGCTTAGTTTTGTCTACACTGATGGGCAGTAGATTTCAGGCAGGATTCCATCTCAGCTGTACCTGGAGATTGAACCTGTGACCTTCTGCACATAAAGCAGATGTTTTACCACAGTGCTTTTGTCGCTTCCCCATGATGTGATGTCAGAGGTTGTTGTAGGGCACCAAATAAGTTGATCTAATCAAACTGTGGTGGATGGTGCTTCACACTTCTACTACTCTATCCCCTCATTTAATATGTAATTGCAGTGATGGACTCTTAATAATTTTGCTTAAAAATAAGTGGGCATGGCTTTGGTATGCTGAAATCTTTGATCTTTCTTTTCAGTCATGTTTGACTTCCTCCTTCAACTGCAGTCATTTATTTAGCTAAATATTTCAAAACATTAGTCCTACAGTGATTAACGTAATCCTCTATCATTTACATTTTATTTACATATCGAGATTGCTGTAAACTAAATTCCAGACATACCTAATATATGGTGTATTGTTGATGTAGCAAGAGGATGTTGATAAAAGATAGGAGCCTAACAAAACTTGAATTGATTCCATTTGAAGTTCCCTGAACTTCATTATTGTGTCTGCACATTTATACTGAAAGACAGTTACATTTTCTCAATGGAGGCATGCTTCCAACCACTAAAAGGAAGCTGCCAGCACCTTTACCCAAATACCATGCAAATTATGGTTTTATCTGCAGTACTGTTGTGTCTAGAGAAGTGTTGGGTGTTAATTTATTGGTGTCAAAGATAGGCAATAGGAGGAAATCTTTATTTCAGTGGTCTTGATGAATTAACTATTAATTTGGAAGATTCTTAAAATGTGAGTGGGGTGCTATAAACATAGGTATCATCTGTAGCTACCTCCCCTTTTCCCAGTAATTAGTTTTGGTATATAATATTTTAAGCTGAGCGTCAGTAATCTGTAAGCCTCACTCACCTTCAGAGCGAAATGAACAGAACTATGACCAGCTGCTAAGTTGATATGGTAGCTGGATGTATGCTATGTAGTTCATATGGGGCAAAGAAAATCCTTCATATCTGGGCTGTTATTTGTAAAGGTTTTGGGGCAGATTTAGGGATAGAATGCATGGTTTAAGATTGTTCATATTGTCTATTAGTACTTAAAAGTGCTGCAATGTTGAAATTTAAAGATTTCATAGAAAAGCACCTAGAATACAAACGCTTGCATATGAAGATTGAAATTGCATCTTTGTCAATTTCAGTTATTGTACCCAGCACTAATTATTTTTGGCATAGTGTTGTTTTTTGGATTCATTGAAGAGGAAGCATTAAAAGATGAATTGAAATAATAAATGTAATGGTTTTATAGGAAGTGACTATATTATTTATCACTTATTTGAAAATGAAACCAAAGTCCATCTAATCCAGCATCCTGTTTTTCACTATGGCCTAACAAATGCTTCTGGGAAGCCAGCGCATGAAACCAGTATTCCTCCCCTGCTGTCGCTGAAGAGAAATTTGTACTTAATGGCATACTGCCCCATAACTTCTGTTTAGACCTATCCTTCATGGGTTTCTCAGCCACTTTTAAACCCTTCAAAGCTAGTGGCACAAATCTTGGTAGTGAATTCCATAGCTACAGTAATTTGTTGTTGTTGTTTGAAGTGCTTCCATTTTTAGTATCTTTCTTTTTGCCCATCAATTTGATTTGGTGACCCTGAGATTGGGAGAATTCTCTGTAAATTTATAAACTCATGTCATCCATTGTATCTTTTTTGTTAAGCTAAAAAGCTTGAAGTGCTTGAGCTTTTTCTCATATGGAAGGTCCTCTGATTTTTTACTTGGCTAGTTACAAAACAGTGCTCAGTGCTATAACAATGATTTCCTCTTGGTCATAATTTTCTCTCATATGATAAGAGAGGGATTTGTAATTTGCCACTACTTTGCTTGCTTAGCATTATATCAATTTTACTTTCTTACTCCCACTTCTTTTGCTCTTCTTGCCTAAAACTTTAAGCAAATTACTGTTAAACTATGATAAAGCTACTGGAATTGCTGGTCTGCTGTAGTTTGCAAAATAGCCTAAATATCAAAGCTATAGTTAATTTGGATAAACTAGATATGCTTATGTATGTGGTTAGCAATGCTTTTGAAATCCAGTGTGGTGTGATGGTTAATGTTTGGCTGGGGCAGGAGAGACCAGCTATTTCAGATCTATATTTCAGAAATTTACCAGGTGACCTCGAGTCAGTCACTGGTTATTAAATCATACTTTAAAAAACAAACAAATCCACAATTAATTTTCAAGATGCTTCACAGATCGATGATCAAGCAAAGTTTGTCTTATTTCTTACTGACTCCTCATAGCCCGACCAATATTCTGATGTGGCACCCTGTGACTGGCATTTCCTCACTGTGTTATTATCTCTCTTACCACTGGCCAGCTGTAAGAGTGAGGAAATCTCAGAGTTCTTCACCAACTCTTTGCAACAGCCCAGCATTTCCACATTGCCTCCTGTTTCCCTATCAAAGGCTCTCAAAATTCATTGTCGCCAAGAGTTTCTTAACCTTTTCCTACCACTGTTCTGCTCAGCTGCTGTATCCATTATTGCCTTTTCACATCTCCCACCAGCCCCGCCTCCTTAACTTTGCTCTGTCTTGGAACTGTAACTGTTTTAAGGAGCAGTAGCACATTTCTCGGACGCAGGTGGCGCTGTGGGTTAAAGCCTCAGCGCCTAGGGCTTGCCGATCGAAAGGTCGGCGGTTCGAATCCCTGCGGTGGGGTGCGCTCCCGCTGCTCGGTCCCAGCGCCTGCCAACCTAGCAGTTCGAAAGCACCTCCGGGTGCAAGTAGATAAATAGGGACCGCTTACCAGCGGGAAGGTAAACGGCGTTTCCGTGTGCGGCTCTGGCTCTGGCTCTGGCCAGAGCAGCGATGTCACGCTGGCCACGTGACCCGGAAGTGTCTCCGGACAGCGCTGGCCCCTGGCCTCTTAAGTGAGATGGGCGCACAACCCCAGAGTCTGTCAAGACTGGCCCGTATGGGCAGGGGTACCTTTACCTTTACCTTTAGCACATTTCTCAGCCACCCATTTCCCCATCCATACTTCACCCATTGAGCAAAACATCCCTACTTTATTAAACAGTTACAGTGCGCAGAAGTTGAAGGAAGAGCTATCTTGTGTAATTTATAATGTAATAAGAGGGGAGTTGTGGGTGGGGGTTGTCAAGTGGATATGGTGTAATTCAGCAATGAGGGTGTCACTGGGTGATTTTAAATCAGTAGTGGTATCTGTGGGAAGTGGAGGCAATGAGAGCAAAGAGAGCCATTCTAGTCAAGGCTTGATTGAGTGAAACTCTGTGATTGGTCCCCTTCTGGCTGGGACAGAAGGAATATTCAAAGAAATGGCATATGTGTACTGTTCATTGGTTAAGCAGGCTACTTTAGATGGGTTTGGGGTAGAGTGGAGCTTGGATGAAGCTATCCAGATGAAGCTGGCCAAAATATAGAAATCTAGCTAATAGAGGCACTTTCATTACATTAAGTTATGTGTATGAGAAACTTTGGGGACGCAGGTGGCGCTGTGGGTTAAAGCCTCAGCGCCTAGGACTTGCCGATCGAAAGGTCGGCGGTTCGAATCCCTGCGGCGGGGTGCGCTCCCGCTGCTCGGTCCCAGCGCCTGCCAACCTAGCAGTTCGAAAGCACCTCCGGGTGCAAGTAGATAAATAGGGACCGCTTACCAGCGGAAAGGTAAACGGCGTTTCCGTGTGCGGCTCTGGCTCGCCAGAGCAGCGATGTCACGCTGGCCACGTGACCCGGAAGTGTCTCCGGACAGCGCTGGCCCCTGGCTTCTTAAGTGAGATGGGCGCACAACCCCAGAGTCTGTCAAGACTGGCCCGTACGGGCAGGGGTACCTTTACCTTTACCTTTATGAGAAACTTTGCTCTTGAGTAACCCCTAAGTTATCTTTTATTGAGGGTTGTATATGAATTTTTCATTTTTAGATTTTCCTAGTAATCAAGGTGTCTTGGGTTATATAGGTATATCAGATTTGATGGTTTTAGTTAATTGGGAAGAACACAGACAAATTCTGGTAACAGAGTTTATTAGAGGTCTAGGTTTTGTTTTTATATCACAAAATACTGATGAATATTCATGCAAAATAAAGCTCTGCATTAAACTTTTTAAAACAGTCCCCTTCATTACCTATAATTAATACCAACGCAGATTTTCATAAAAACAAACATGTCCCTTATAAGTTCCTCAATTAGTAACAAACATTTAATTTTCCAACCTTGACCCTAGAGAAAATCACTTCATGTCAGTTTTCTGTATGTGAGTAAAATGAAGGAAGTTTCTGATAATATTTACCTGTGTGAGCAGCCATGGACCAGCCATGGACCTTGGCTTGTAAAGACAAGGCTGGCTTTAGAAACAGCTTTGGTTTGCCATCTAAATTCAAATGAAGCTGGCAGATTAAGCTGCGAGTAGGCAGAGGCTAATATACCAGCTGGGTACTAGAAGAGGCATGCCATTAAATCTCAAATATAGAGTATAAAAATTGATCAGTTCAAAATTCAAGAATTAAGTGTTTCACCGTCTGTGCTGCTGAATCATCTGTAAATGTGGAACCTTTCTGTAAAGCATTTTGTATAGCTAAGTGGTGAGAAATGATACTTTTATAAATTTGTGAATGCTATTTTTTCATCATAGATTGTGATTTAGATTTGAATAGTTGGAATTAAATCTAGATACATTGAGTAGAAAAGTGCTTATTTCACAGTAGTTTCAAACAACTTTCCATTTTAGTTTACTTCTTTTTAGGGTTGGATACTTCTGCTCTTTTTGCACAAGCATAAGGCATTTCTACACATGCAAAAAATAACATTTTTTTTGCTGATCTTGCTTAATGGCTACAGTCCTTCTGTAGCAATTTTGTTTCAGTGAGTTTCCCAACCTTAGAGTATAAATTTAGGTGCAAGGGACGCTGAAAAGACAAATTCAGTGAGCAGCATAGATGTTAGCATAGGAGCCAAATCCTAGGGGCCTTGGTCCCTTTGGCCCCCCAATAAAATATTTGAGGGGGGCCTGGGCTCCCCAAAGTTTATGGGCATTGCCATTCAAATGGTGTGTGTGTGTGTGTGTGATGTCTTATGATTGATTATATGGGGCAGGCCTTACCTGCCCCCCATATGTCATTCAGGTTTGCACCCCTGAATCCTAGCATTCAAGCCTATTTTCTTACTGCATTCTGAAAGGCCAAATTTTAATGAACTTGTGAATCTCTCCAATAGAAACATTGCTAACTTAAGGTAATACTTGCTGGTTTCATTTTTAAAGCCACCAGACAAACTCTAGCACTCAGCTGATTTCTTTTGTTTCAGTGGGTGATTCTATGTCAGTTCCATGTCCATTTCTGTGTTTTGGGCCCATCTCCACTTCCACTTGATGGCATCAGGCCCGATCTGACCTCAGTTGTTATACCAGCTTCAGGACGCTCCCACCTTGCATTGTGCCCTGACTGGCATAAGGGACGGGGCTGCAGATGTGGCAGTGGCTATGCTGCTGTGTCATTTCCCAATGCTGATCAGCTACGGTTTGGATTGCTTTGCCAATCACTAGAATATGTTAATTAACAGAAAAATAGAGCATTCTTTATCAACAGCTTAGAGGTTTTATTTACAATTGAGCGGTACATAAATTTTGTTCAGTAAATTTACAATATCTAGGCATCTATATTTTATATAATATAGAATTTATGTTTTCCTATATATATTGCTTAGTTAAAGGGTAACTTTGGTCATTGTATGAGTGAAGCAACAGTGCTTTTGGAATGTTAACTAGAAGAGACTTAAGTCTCTCACTATGTATATTCTTGTTAAACTGCTTAGATGTCACACATAACTTCTTATATTTATTACAGACTTCTGAGTTCCCTAGGCTGTTCTTAAAACCTAGTAAATCTCATCTTTCCTCTTCATCTCTCCTTTCCTTTTATTAATAGGCTGGAACAGAGATACAAGTTTTCCTGTGCAGAAACAACTAAGGGCATGTAACTTTGAGGGAAGAACTGCTAGATATTTAACAGAGCTATTTATTTTTAGGAGGTGAATAGGAAGCATACTGGGTTAGAACCAAACTGACAGCACAGGCGTAATCATGTTTACTCAGAAGTAAGCGCTACTTCAGTGGGGTTTACTTTGAGGTGAGTATAGGGTTGCAGCCATAATCATTCTTGGAATTGGCCCATGACTAAGTATGGATCCAACTCATTGTCTGTAAGTAAATATTCATAATTTGAAGAGACAGTACAAATACTCTGGCTGAGGGGACCGAGCAGACAATCTTGTCAATTGCAAAGCATGCTGAACATGGCTGCCAGTCTGACTCTGACTTTGATTTGACTCCACTGGATCACCTGGCTGAAGGAGCAACTTGTGCAGAGTTTATTCTTGCAGAATTTTTTCTAAATGTATGCAAGGGCAAGTATCAGTAATTTGTTTCATTCAAAGATGTTTTCAGGTAGACCTGGAAATATCTGAAAAGGTTCAAAATATAAAATCATATCTTGTTGTTTTTTTGTTTTTCTAGAGGCCTTGTGCACCTTGGCCTGCCTAGTTCAGTTTGTTGGGCCTACTTCCTGTCAGTCTAAGAGTCTCTAACTAACCTTTTGCTTCAGCTGCTGTAAATTGAGAAAAATTGGGTTGGAGAAGGAAGGATGAGAACCCTGCAGGCCCTGGAGAAAGAGTTGGGGTCTATCAAGTTATATTTTTCTAAACTGAGAGAGAACTAACAGTGAAACATTACTGTATGAACCTAGCAGAACCAGGGCTGAAGGACTGAGCCAGAAGACACATGGGGCAGAAAACTGTAAGTGCTAGAGACAGTTTTCAGAGTTCCTTGTTAGCTAGGACAAACACAAACTATGGTCTGTGTCTGGCACTCTACTGGGATGTTTTTAGCAGCAACAGAGGTGGCAGCAGCTATCCTGCTTTTCTTTTTCTTTTTAAACCCATATATATGCCCCTCACCCCTGAGGCCACAAATAACCAAACACTTAATACCGTATGGTGTCAGGAGTCGCATTGTTTCCTCTGTGAGCTAACAGAAGGCAGTACAATGGTACCTTGGGTTACAGACACTTCGGGTTACAAACTCTGCTAACCAGGAAGTGGTTGCTCCAGGTTAAGAACTTTGCCCCAGGATAAGAACGGAAATTGCGTACCAGCAGCGCAGCGGCAGCAGAATGCCCCATTAGCGAAAGCACACCTCAGGTTAAGAACCGTTTCAGGTCAAGAATGGACCTCTGGAACGAATTAAGTTCTTAACCCGCGGTACCACTGTACTGAAAATCTGCCATGCAGTCCCTACTGACTGCAGCGTAACATAGACTACTTTAAGCCACCAGCTGAGTTCTGCTTAACCCCCCCAGTCTTGGTGAAAACTGACAGTTACCAGTTATAGCAGCATGAGTTTGATGAAGCAGCAGGAATAGATAATAACTTTCAGAATGATCCAGTGACCTTTGCACTGGTGTAATTGTCACTGAGTTAGGATTTATATTGTTGCAAGGCCATTGGATTGACCTGTTAGTTACTGTATAGTAGATAATAACTGCTATGGAGAAATGGCCACTAAAATAGGATGTAAGGAAAGAGAAAAAACAATTTGTGTGCATTTGGCTTTAAAAAAAGTTTCTGACTGAATTTGTGGGAAATCTGCTTTTTAAAAAAACCCTGGGAGAAGAAAGAGAGAAGTTCATGAGGTCTAACACCTATGTAATTTTAGCTTCTCCAGGAACAGTCTTGGGAAGTCTATGCCTGAACTTGCCTAGACTGATATGTGGCTAGCCTTTGTCTCCTTCTAACTAACATAATGAATGGTGGCATGGATGGCCCTGTAGAATAGATGCTATCAAACATAGAGTGCTGTCCTTTGTTTTGACAGGACTTAAACAAATATTCAGTGTTTGAGAACTTGCATTTCCAGACCAAACATAGCTAGCAAAGTTGCCAAAAAGGAACATAGTACAGTAAGCCTGCAACTTACGAGCATTTAACATTTGCACATTCAGCTGTACACATTTGGCCAAAACCTTTTTTTTTAAAAAGTGGGGGAAACGAGTTTGGCCATCCTACCCATCATTGTACCCAATGTGTTTTGACTAAACACAATTTTGGCTTTATGCGCGATCCCTGGAATATAACCCCTGTGTATGTTGTATTATTGATTAATCTTCAATAAACAAGCATATTCCCTTGAAATGTTCTGTTGTTATTCATTGTTTGATTACACTGTATCTCTGTAGTAGTCAAAGTATGTTCTACAGTTCCATTTGTTTCTACCGATTTTACATGGAATATTTCTGTTGGCATTGTAACCTTTCATCTTTGCTTTTCATCAAGTGTGTTGGAACTTTTTAAAAGCTTCATATAAGCATCGAATACCTTTTTATTAGTGGGAAAGACTGCACTGAAAATTTTGCTTAAATCTGGCAATATGGTTTGTACTTTGTAACTGTTCAGCAAGTTACCTCCATTAGAGCTAGCTGCACTGACATTAATGAACAGTCAACAAATAATTGTGAAAGTCAGCGTCTTGCTAGGAACAAGAAATTTTCTTTCCAAATGAGTAAATAGGATATTTCACCAGCCGTTCCTTGACACTAGTATATGTGTGGGATGATAAACCTAAAGCGCTAATGTTGCAGTCTTAAAACATGTTTTGGAAGTAAGTTGCACTAACATCAGTGGTTTGTCTATGTAGAATCATGATCTCAGCCATTGAACCTTATGAGAAAGAATACAGCTCTGGAATCAAAATTGTCCTATGGCTGTGGCAAAGTAATAAATGATCTACAGGGGTATTGCTCTTATTTTTCAAGGCTTACTGTTAAAGAAGACTGTGGCTGGAACTGCTTTTTTGTAGCCTTCTTGAGACATCTAATTGTTCAAAACCATGTAGCTACTTCTATCTGTATTTTGACCTTCCTAATGCCATATAGAAGTGACATTCCCCTTTTCTGCTTACAGTTTTCCCCCTGTGGTGAGCGCGCTTTGGTAAGTGGGACGAAAGCATGCCCTGCCTGCAGGTTATTCCTTTTGTGCTTGGCCCTGAGAGAACAAAGTCTGTAAAATGTGTGAATAAAAAGTATATGATTGCTCAGTTGGTTTTAGAAGTAGATTTTTTAAAGAGTGAGAGGAGAGACAGACAGACCACATGTCATTCAGACCACATGTCATTAAATCCTCTGTCCTGAAGCAACATGAACTTTTATGGTTCATCTTGGTTGTCATAGATCCCTTTTAATCTGATAGTGATTTTTTTCTTGTATTTGTAATTTTCATCATGTCTTTCCTGAAGAGCACGCTGGGATAGCTCAATCGCTAGAGCATGAGACTCTTAATCTCGGGGTCATGGGTGAAAGATTCCTTCTTTGCAGGGGGTTGGACTAGATGATCCTTGTGAGCCCTTCCAACTCTACAATTCTTTGAATTATTGTGCACTATAATACATAAGTATATGCATAATGAAATGTTCTAAAAACCCAGACCTTTATTACTGTTGGACGGCAGCTATTGTAGTTGTATATGCAAGCTGGCACAGCACACCAATTTTTCTCTTAAGGCTAGTGGAGCAGATAAGATTTTATGTGGATCAGAATTATGCTTGTTTTTTATTTAAGACTTATGGAAATCAAGCCACGTGACTCTTGATTGCCTTGATTCATAAGCAGTGTATAAATACTGCTGCACTCTGTATGATGTTGAGAGGATTTTCTGGCTCTCATGAGATCAGATGTACTCTTCAGGTACCTGAATAATGAGCTAAAATGAATCAGATATCATGTGGCTTAATTTACACAACATATTGCTTGCAGCAGTCTTCCCCACCACCCCAATGCTTTAGCATGTTGTCCAAACCCAGGCTTGTAGTTGATCTCTTTTCTTACTAACTACAAGCCCTGGGTTCAGACAGCACACTAAGCCAAACTTTGGTACAGGAACTGGAAACTTCTCCAGGAGCCTGCACATTCGCATGGTCACAGTAAACCATATTTTGAATTAAGTTGTCATGTGAACTAGGCCAGCTTTTGTTGGTTGGGTGTGTTCACACACTAACACACTCAAGCTTACTATATAGTTGTGTTGGCTGTATGTACTGAAACATTTGCTAACTGGAAATGAAGCAAGATGCAATCCAGCCAAAGCCCAATTCATTTAAGAGTTAAGCTTGTATGTCAGGCATGTCCAAAGTCCATTTTGGGGGCCTAATCAGGCCCACCGGTTGGTTTAATCTGGCCCCTGTGGCAGTTTATATCCAGAGGTGAAATCCTAAAAAAAAAAAACACCTCAACACCTTCAACCTCCAAAAAAGCTCAACAACTTCATTCCAAAGAAAAGCTCAATAACTTTGGTTGGCCCTTTGGTCAGCCCTCATGGCCCTTCACTTCATCAAGTCTGGCCCTCTATGAAAAAAGTTTGGACATCACTGTAATGTATGTTAACTCTTTTTGAAATAAATGTAACTGAAATTATTGAGATATTAAACTCCTAATTTTGGCTGGATTGTGCTTGGGTGTAAATTTTGATTAGTGTCAATGCCTTGCTCAAGTGCTTTTCTTTGCAGAATTATTGAGAAATCTTAAATTCATGGTTTAATTATTGTTGGAGTCAGTGGGGCTTGAACTGGAAGAATCTGTTTTGCAAGGTAACCTGAAAATAACTTCAATATAGCTTCAATAATAGATCTTAAATTTTAATGCCACTAATGTCACTTTCTAAAAAGGGGCCTCTCAAGTTTTACAACAGTACCTTATAAGATTTCTAAAAGATTTCGATCAAGTTATCTGTTGAGATCTCTGTTTGATCAAATCTTGGAAACATGGAAGTTGAGAGCATTTCTTTAACAGTAAACACTGAACTGTCAAAACTGTGGTCATACTAGACCTTATATTCTGGGCTTCTTTACTTCAGCTATAAACAATGATGTAAGAATAATCTGACTAGGAATTGGAATTGTTTGCCGTGTAACCTGGCAGTGCTTGTTCTATATTGTTGTCTAGAACCTTGTAGTTTGAATGATTACTCTAACAGAACAAGAAGCAGCCTTGAAATTGTGTTTTCCAACTTAGACTGGAAATTCAGATGGATTTTTGATTGCTTTTTGCATGATGGTGAGTGAAAAAACAAAACCTCAGAAATAAGGCAATGTAAGGCAAATAAGGCAATGTAAAGTGCTTGGTTGATGCTGGTTAAAGATAGTTTGGAACATGGAAGTTGCCAAAGGCCCAGCACCATATTTTGAATATACTGAGCTTTGAGAGAAATTTTCTTTAAAAAACCTGAATGGGTAAAGAGGTACAAAGAAACCACTGGGTGCTTGATTCTGCTTAATAACTGTATTTGGAAATAGATGAACAATATTATGCAAGAAAATTTGTAAATTTGTTGCTGGCTGTGAAATAACTTCATAATTGAATATGTCTAATTCAAATAATGGCTATATCTGGGGTGGAAAAACAGTAATCATTGAAAAGCTAAAATATTTTATTCTCACATATAGGAAGCAATCCTACCCCCAACTCTGAACACTAATATAAAAAGAAGCATTCTCAATATAGCATTTCCTCCTTCACATCCACTTATTTTCCCCTAAGCCGCCTTGTTATATTTTCACCACAATGTTTCATTTTCCATTTGTCTGTGATGCTTAAAGCCCCTCCGCCCAATCAACCTTGCAGGAAAATTCACAACACTATCAAAAAAAGCAGCCAAATGGTTTGGAGAGAGTTTATTCAGTGAAGGCAGAACTGCCCAACTCCTATTTTGTCTTCTCTGATAAAGGGAACTATATGCAACCTTGCCTAAGTAGTTGATTGAGGGGTCAGGACTGCAGTTCAAGACTGAAATTCAATAATGGACATTTGGAGAAACTTCTTAATGGTGAGCAGTTAAATAATGGAACTAATTACATGAGATAGTGGTTGCTCTCCCTTGCAGGAGTTCTTCAGGCAGAGGCCGGGTAGCCATCTGTTGGGAATTCTCTAGCTTTGAATTTCCTGCAGAGGGCAAGGGGTTGCATTAGATGGCCTATAGCACTCCTTTTAATGCTTCTAAGGGTAGCCCTGAAGCAGTTGACAATTATGAAGCAGAAAGTTACTGTTTAGAATGGGGAAGGAGGGGCTGCAACTCAGAGACATAATTAAGTCTGCCAGGTTGGCTGTTTTGAGCTAATGATGCTCACCTTTTCTCACTTCTTCAGACAGCAGCTTGCAAGAGTCTTAAGCAGAAGCCTTTCCCAACACCAGCTATTTGAGACTTTTTATTAAAAAATGGAGGTGTCACTGATTGAATCTGGGACCTGAGGTACCACTTTAGCTAATGGGGCCTCCCGCTGCTGCATCACTGCCACATGATTTCTGTTCTCATCCTGAGGTAAAGTTTTTAACCCAAGGTACTACTACCAGGTTAGCGGAGTCTGTAACTTGAAGTGTTTGTAACCCAAGGCACCATTGTACCATGTCTTCTTCAGCATCCTGTTTCCCAGAGTGGTCAACCAGATGTCTGTGGGAAGCCCCAAGACATGAATGCTGTCTCCCACAGTTGTTCTGTAGTAACTTATATGCAGACATACTCGGCTCTGATTCTGGAGCTGGCATATAGTCATCATATCTTGTAGCAATTTATAGTTCTAAACCGTATGAAGGAAGAATGCAACCTCATGTGGTTTGAGCACATAGTTGAGAACCATGGTTCAACAGCCCTTCTCTCTCTTTCTTGAGCTCTTCTATTTCAAGAACATAGTTACTGACTGTGGTAAGGAGGGAGGAATAACAGAACCATAAAATTGTAGAGTTGGAAAGGATCACGAGGATCATCTAGTCCAAACCCCTGCAATGCAGGAATCTTTTGCCCAACGTAGGGCTGGAACCCACATCCCTAAGATTAAGAGTCTCATGCTCTACTGACTGAGCTATCCCAGTGAGGACAGAAAAATCACTTGCCACATATCCCCCCTCTAAACACATAGCAGCAAGCTGTTTTTTCAGCAGAGTGGATGTGGGAATAGATCTTGTATGTGAGGAATGGATATAACAAGAGGTGCAGAGAAAGTATTTAAAAAATAAACGCAACACCTGCTAAAACTGTTAAACTTGTATGAACCTTCTGAAGAGACTATAACTTAACCTGTTGGAGTTCTAAGAATTTCTAACATGCTTGACTGCATTTATTTAAAATGTTTTGATAAAGACCCTTTTGCAGCTTTTTTGCTTGTAGCTGTTTGTTCTGTTGGAGTAGCTAGCTGTACACTTTGTGCTTTCTGACCCAGATTTCTTATGCCTGGGGTCTAGGAAACTGACTTCAAATGAATAAGCTAAGAAAACCAAACTGTGTTCCAACACTTAAAACATTCTGTTATGCTCTGTCTGAATATTAATAACTACAATTTCACTGACACAGTTATACTGAAAAGCCTTTAATTTTTTTAGTAATCTTAAGATCAACACAATGGGGTCATGTGTGTATCATCCTCTGCAATTCATCATTCCTATTCTATGTTTAATGTACTATTTTGGGCCAAATTATGTGCTCCAAGAGTTTCTTGAGCCAAGGAATTTCCTTCTGAACCAGGCTGTTGTCCTGGTCTAACTTCCCTACACCACAGTGTAGCATAAATTCTTGTTCATGGTGTGCTCCAAAAGGTGCAATTTGGGCATTGTATTTTGTTGGGCATTACTGAGCAATGGAGGATGGTAAATGTTCTCGGACTATAGTCAGCATTATCTTATTGTGGATCATTGTCCCTAAAATTATCCTAATCAATGTCTTCTAGGGATTTTGCCATAGTTCTTCAAGCTTTGGCTACCTAAATCTCCTTTCAATTTTTTCATATCTCATGTAGTTAGATAGTATTTTATACTGCCCCTTTGAAGTTAGCTTGGTACTTCCCAGGAAATCTCTCTACTCAACTGTAACACTTCCTCTGGTTAGCAAATGCAGGCAACTCCCTATTTATGCAGGTGAAACACCATTGGAAAAGCCTGCAAACACCCTCTAAACCTTTGGAAGCTCTTGAAAAACCCTTTAATAAACCAAAAGCACTTACCAGATGCCACACACCACCACAATTGCTCCCTCCAAACCTACTTGCTCAAACTCCAGCTCTCCACAGGTTTCAACAGTCAGTGCAGGGGCTTCTGGGATTGCAGCTGTAAAGGCTCGTGTGTCCACACCTTTTTTTTATCCTTTCTGGGCTCTTTTAGGGCCATTTTAGCCATTTTAAAAGTCACTCCCGGGTTCTGTGCAGTGCACACAGTTGCAGTCATACATGATTGGACTCACATAAATTGGTCTTTGCCTGTAATGCTAACCCATGGTTTGCTTAACAAAACTATCTGTTAATCATAAGTTCTCCCACAGATGATCTAGCAAACTGTGACTTGTTTTTCCAAACTTTTCTTTTGTTTTCCAGCTGTTGTTTGTAGTTAGGTGAGTGTCTGGGGTGGAGTGGTCAAATAAGCCATAGTTAATGAAGAGTACTGTGTTCACATGAAACAGCAGGCCATAGTTAAAACAAACCAAGGTTTGTAAGCAAACAACAAACCATGACTTCAGATCATGGTTTGTTTGCTGTAAACAAGCTATACAAACTGCTGGGCAGGCTTCAGCCATAATGATAAACTATTGTGTAGCACTATGTGTGACCCAGACTAATAGTGGTTCAAATTGATTATCCAAACTCGAGTACTAGAGGCATATGTTTGATCTCCATACTTTAGACTAAAGTGTTGTGCCTTACCATTTTTTTAGCTGGATGTTCACTCTTAATTTGTGCCTATATTACGTACATTACTTGATTTTTTCTGATTAAGTTGTTTATAGTTTTATCATCATTTTTTTAAATGTGCAAGCTGCATTTCCTCAATTATATAGGATCAGTCAGTAATACAGTTGACAAGTTTGTGCAGGAAGAGATTCAGAAACTTAAATAAATTGAAATGGAGAAGAAGCTAGCTTGTGAATTCAGGGTCTTGTGACTTAATAAATGACTCTTAACAATGATGTGGCTGATATTTACCAGAAGTAGCTTTTTTCTCTCTGGAAAACAAGCCATACTGCTGTTACAATACCCCATTCAGTTTCCCTCGTTGCACACAGTTGCATAGTGCTGCTGTTGCTGTACAAATCTCCATTTTATAAAAAGATTGGAGGCCTATGTTAGTGTGAAGCTTGTTCTGTTACACAACTTGAAAAATTTAAACAGGAGGCTATAGCATTATATACCAGATGCTTCTTTAATATGTTCAGCTATGTTCCCTTGCCTGCTTTGCCTGCTTTTTAAGTCTTCTGAATTGGAAAATGGGTATTAAAATTGCTAAAAGTATGTAGAAAACTTTCTAGTCAGTGGTAGAGATGTGCTTCCAATGTCATGGGAAGGGTTGAGGTGGTACAGAAGAGCCTGCTATTCTAGTATTAGATCAGTATGTTAGCTAGGCCACAGATTTGCAATCTGATGCTCTGTGCTTCTGTCCTGCTTAGGTATTCAGGGACGGATGAACCACATGCTGTGACTCTGTAGCACTGTATACAGCGAGGCTAGAGACACTCTATCTGTCTCAAGCCTGGAACTGGTGAGGTTGGTGGCATTAAAGGCTGGGCCAAACTACTTTCCCCTGCCCTCACACTTGCTACACAGCTATGGTGGCTGTTGTTGCTGAATGTCAAACAAGAAGAGCGGCATGTAGAGAAGATAATATTTGCATACTCTCTTTTGCCTTCTTTCTTCCCCACATGCACAATATTTTTCCTCATGCAAACAAGGCTTAATTAAACCCTAGTCTAGACCACAGCAGTTTCAAAGTTAAGTAATGTAACGCACAAAAGTTTCTGTTAGTGCATGTAACAAGTTGCAGCATATGTTTTTGTTGTAACAAAATTGCTCCTAAGAGTGAGTACTGACAAAATAGTAGCCATCTAGACACTACTGAGAAGCAATAGGAAGGGTTTGTGAATATAGCGGTACCTCTGGTTGCGTATCCTTCAGGATGCGACCACTGCAAACCCATAAGTATTTTTCCAGGTTTCGCCACATGCGCAGTAGCGCTCTACTACCATGCGCGCATGCACAGAAGCGATCCCTCTGGTTGTGGAAACCTCGGGATCCAGCTGGAGCTCTGGAACAGATGCTGTCTGCAACCGGAGATACCACTGTACCTGGAGGAACCCCCTGGAGTTTTCCAAAATGCAGAAAAAATGTTTTTTGTGGGGAGGCAGATGGAATCATAGAATCATAAAAGTTGGAAGGTACCCCCAAAGGCCAGCTAGTCCAATCCCCTGCAATGCAGGAATCTCAACTAAAGCATCCATGACAGATGGCCAACCAAAACCTCTGCTTAAAAATCTCCAGAGAAGGAGAGTCCACTGTCCAACGGCTCTTACTGTCACAAAGTTCTTCCTCATGTAATAGGGACAGCATCCCCCAAACATCCCAGTAAACACTGAGCATACTTAGTGGCTATAGAACATTGAGTGTCTGATTGGGGGTGGGAGATAAGGACTGGAGTATTCTGAAAGAGGGCACAGTTGGCTGGCTAGAACCCTGAACAGGCACAGCCCACATTGCAACATTTTGTTGCTAGTTCCTTTTGTGTTTCTTGAATACATTCCATAGGATTGCTCACAATCTGAATTACATGTGCACCCCTGACCAGTTCCAGTTTTTACATATCACATTATTAGGCAAGTCTGGGTTTGGTTCATTTTATATTCCATTTGAAAATTGTTGGTATCTTCCTCATTGAATCTGCCTGACAATATAGGCTTTTTGATAATATCCAGAGATACAGGAGTGTTTGTTTTGTGATTCAGTACTAGTAAGGGGCACATTAATTAGTCTTCACAATCTCACAGTACTTATTTTAATTGAATGTCTCTCTCTCTCTCTACCTGTCTGACCAGTACACAAAAAATCTACACAATGGTCATCCTAGTAGAAGGTCCTGCACTTTGGAAATATGTCAATGATCACTTCAGTATTACCTCACCTGATGTATGAATTCTAAGTGGAGGTTAGCCAGGTTTAGCTGCAATCTCAGGTAGCATTGTGATAATGCATAAGTATATGCATGCATGTATGTATATGTATGTATATTGCATTACTCTGAGGCTTCTGTGGTCTAGACTGCAGTAGATGATCATAATCGTTCTTTCTTCTGCAGTGTAAATAGCCCCTGAGTGATTTCTGTGACGCATTTAGGGAGGAAGGTGAAGGCTCTTGGCTTAGTGCATGCATCAAAAACTAATTAAGTTGTGAACTGTTACTGCTGAGGCAGATATTACAAACATCCTTAGGTTTAGACAGAGGAAAACCTCTGTTCATTGTTACAATATAGTTTGTTACCATTACAAAATCTGAAATTATCAGAAGTCTTATGGGAAACTCTCTGTAATGTTCCTGCTTCAGTAATCTTCAAATGAGCTAGCATTTGGGGAAGATAAATGGCATAGCATCATTGAAGGCCCTTGTGATCTTAGAGTGATTTTTGTATCTGCTCCCCTACTCACTTCAGTCCAAGCACTATGTCATGATATCACATTTCTTCTTGAGTGCCCTGGAGTCTTGCAAAATTGTTGTGCATCTTATTTTGTTCAGGGTTGTGAACAGCAGGTAAATGTAGACTGTCTTGGTCCAGAATTTGTATGAAACAGCTTGAGGGCGACTAATTTGAATGAGTTAAGAGATCCTAGAAAGCCTACTTACACTTCAGTTGGGGATCAGTTGTTGGGAGGCTAGTCCTTTAAAGATCTATGCCTAGAGTTTTGAGTCTTGTAATCTGTTGTCCAGTAGCTGAGCACTTGTACAATCATGGGATAAATAACCCTATCTTGAATATTAAAAGTTTTTTGGCTCAATTTCTTTCATTTTCTTCTAGTAAACGTCTTGTAATTTTTTAAAAAAGTCTGAGCTTTAAAAGTACATTGTTATTCCATAATGCTTTACTGCTGTTCTAATAAAATCAATTTAATGGAACATTTGAAGCTGTGTTATATGGAGTCAGCTCATTGGCCCACTTAACCTGGTGTTTCCTATTTTAGGAATGGCTTTCAAGACTCCAAGCAGAGATCTATAGTGTGCCCACAACTTAATTGTGCAGGTACTTCCCCTGCCCTGCCCTGTCTCCCAAAAATGCTTCTGTAGTTAAAATATAAACATATCAGTGTGCAATGTCTCTTTGATCCTATACATAGATTTCATTTTTCTAACAATGGAGACTGAGACAGTTTTGCTCATGACAGGATTTATCAAATAGACTAATAAGACTCTAGTCTGGGGCCCATGTTAAATAAACCTGTGATTTTCATAATATGGGGCTGGTTTTGATGATGCCAGCACTGAAGGGGGGAAAGTTTATTTAGTGAATCAGGGTCCAATTTTCATGTGTTATCTGATAGAGTATAGCAGGCACGTCCAACAGGTAGATCATTATCTACCGGTAGATCACTGGACATCTTTGGTAGATCACTGGTAGATCAGTGGCTCCCCCCAAAGAAGCTGAACAACTTTGGCTTCCCTAAAAAAAAGCTCAACATTTTGGCCCTTCACCCCCCAAAAATGGGCCTTCCCTCTTCCCTAAAAGAAGCTCAACAAGTTTGACCTGAACCCCCCACAACTGGCTTTCCTTCCTAAAAAAAACTCAAAAGCTTTGAGCTGAACCCCCTAAAAGAGGGTAGATCACTGCCAGTCTTTAACTGATCACAGTCTCTTGGGAGTTGGCCACCCCTGAAGTATAGGAACTGGAGTAGGGCTAAGCCACAGGACCAACTGCTATAGTACAGGGTGGGCTCATCATACTTATGTGGATGATACCTACCTCTACTTCTCCATCCCACCTGAAACAGATTGAAGCTGTGATGATGCTGAGCTGTTGTCTGGAAGCAATGACGGGCTGGATGAGGGCCAGCAAACTGAAATTGAATCCTCACAAGTTGAAGGTGTTGGTGGTAGCTGATTCCTGTGTCTTGGGAATTGAGTAACTAGCCTGCTCTAGGCAGAATCTCCCTGTCTCTGGAGGAGCAGGTCTGTACCTTGGGTATGCTCCTGGATCCAGTATTGTCATTGGAGGCCCAAGTTGCTTCTAACTTGGATTGGTTTGCTAGCTACTGTTCCTAGAAAGAGATAGTCAGGCCACAGAGCTGTATGCTCTGGTAAACTTGTGTGTTAATTACTGCATTGCAGTCTGTGTGCGGTTGCCTTAGAAGATAGTCCTCGAAACTTTAGCTATTGTAGAACGTTGCTACTAGAATACTTATTAGAACATTTTTGTGGGATTCAAAGATCTGCACAGGCCTGCCTATACATTAAAGGTAAAGGTAAAGGTACCCCTGCCCGTACGGGCCAGTCTTGACAGACTCTGGGGTTGTGCGCCCATCTCACTTAAGAGGCCAGGGGCCAGCGCTGTCCGGAGACACTTCCGGGTCACGTGGCCAGCGTGACATCGCTGCTCTGGCCAGAGCCAGAGCCGCACACGGAAACGCCGTTTACCTTCCCGCTGGTAAGCGGTCCCTATTTATCTACTTGCACCCGGAGGTGCTTTCGAACTGCTAGGTTGGCAGGCGCTGGGACCGAGCAGCGGGAGCGCACCCCGCCGCAGGGATTCGAACCGCCGACCTTTCGATCGGCAAGTCCTAGGCGCTGAGGCTTTAACCCACAGCGCCACCTGCGTCCCGTCCTATACATTACCAGACCCAATTTAAGATATTAAGAATGGTGTGTAAGGCCCTAAATAGCTTGGGATCCAAGTATTTGGTGGACCATCTTTCCCTCTATTAGCCAACCCAGACCCTGAGATCAGTGGAGGGGGCCTTTCTCAAGGACTCACTGGCATGTTTGGGCCTTATTTGTAGTGCCTCCCCAACTATGGAATCCCTTCTGGAGGCATGGATGGCCTCTATGACTATTGGGCTTCTGACACTAGGTTAAAACACATTTGTTCACCCAGGCCTTTATTGGTGTTGGTTTATTTAAAAGACTGCTGTGATGGGCATATTATGTCTGCTGTTGTACTTGTGTTAACTTGAGAAGTGTGATAATCCTATAATTTTAATTGTGTGTGTGTGTGTGTGTGTGTGTGTGTGTGTGATTGTTTGTTTGTTTGTTTGAAAACTGCCTTGAGAACTTTGGATGGAGGGCAGCCTATAAGTTAAATAGTGATACTTTATAGAATCTTTTGTGCATGTGCATGAGAATTCTTTGATTCTACAATACTAATAAATAAATAAATGAGACATTAATAATAAATTAGATATCTTAGCTCTCTGTGGCACCACTGAGTGACAGCATCACTTGTCACAGGTTGATACAAATTGGCCATATTCTGTTAAATAGCTGCTGAAGCCTTGGAAAACTCAAGACAATAGGTTGGTTGATAGCAAATGCTTGTATAACAAATGTACCCTTCTTTCCTTTAAAAGCACCAGATCTCCTTACAGCTTTGTGTAGTATGTGACAGACAATTTTGAAAATAATAGCCTATTTTCAGTTTCATGTGCATTTAGAGCAGCTATTCCTTGTATACTGAATACATGTAGTATCTGTTGCATTTCTTGCTACAAAGGGGATGTGGGTGTAAAATTCTAAATGTAACTTGGTTTGGGTGTGCCACAGTTTTCTGAGAAAAGGCATATGTGTAATTTCGAATAAGACTGACATTATGAACAGAAGTGTGTGAAAAGTGGTGGGGTTACACTTGTCTCCCCCCCCCCCCAAGGAAAAGAAACAAGATTTTTGGAACCTGGCAACTTTTAACATCCTGATATATGGGTTTTGAGGTCAGTTTGAACCTCAAAATTTCAGAATTGAAATTTGGCAGAGATTTTTTTTTTAAAAAAAGCTGTCTTGAATGAAGCAGTGAAAATGTACAATATTGTATGTCAGATTTTAAACTATGCTGGCCGATGCTGCATGCAGCTGTCAAATGGTCAATGCATGCTGTTGATAAAATATTTCTTGAATACAAACTATTTGCTGAATACTTAGAGGATGTTTCTGTCAAAATTCACAAAAGAGAATTTGCGTGGGGAAACTTGGTTTTTGTTGTTTTTGTTTTTCTAACGAGTACTATAGTAGCATATCTCTCCTGCCGCATTAATATTCAGGCAGCACCACTAATGTAATTCCTGAAGAATAAGAAGTGGAAACTTTTGTCAGAAGGACCTTTGTTGTAAGGTTTCATCCTTTTGGTTCTGGAGCCATTGTTTCAAATTATATGCAGAGCTGCTGCCAGTCAGTGTGAACAATATTGAGGTGGATGTGCTGAGTCTGTATAAGGCAGCTAGTTCCTAAATGCTTACCTCAATAATAAGAATAAGAATAAGAATAAAATAATTTTTATTTATACCCCACCCTCCCTGGCCAGAACCGGGCTCAGGGTGGCTAACACCAATAAAATTACAATAAAAAGTAATAGGGGGGAAACAAAACAAAAAAACACACCAAAAAACAGTTAATTAAAATACGGGTTAAATTACAATTTAAAATGCAGCCTCATTTTAGTAGTAGCCCATAAATCAAAACCATAAGGAAAGGGAAACATAAGGGTCAAACTGAGTCCAAACCAAAGGCCAGGCAGAACAGCTTCATCTTGCAGGCCCTGCGGAAAGATGCCAAGTCCCACAGGGCCCTGGTCTCTTGTGACAGAGCTTTCCACCAAGTTGGGGCCAGTACCGAAAAGGCCCTGGCCCTAGTTGAGACCAGTCTAACCACCTTGCAGCTCTGGACCTCCAAAGTGTTGTTATTTGTGGACCTTAAGATCCTCCGCGGGGCATACCAGGAGAGGCCGTCCTGTAGGTCTTTGTGCTACTTGAGGCTGGATAATGTGTTGCAATATATGGAGCAATCTCCCTGGATATGGGCTGCCACAGATTCAGGTTCCAGCTTGACACTGAAGTTCACAACGCAGTGTTGTAGCTATTTGGCTAAATTTATGCTTGACCCAAGCTTTTGATTACATCATTAGAAATGCTGGTTAGTAAAACTCATGTACTGTATATGGCAAATCCAATGTGGGTATAGTACTCACATAAGTCAACTTGGTGTTTACCAACCTTTTGTTCTGAGAGAAAGATGGACGTAATGCTCTATGAACAGCTGTGCAAAGGTACGTCAGAGTTCATTAACGCAGAGCTTTGCTCCAGGGAAATGGGCAGCATTAGTACCCTTGATCCTCTATGCTACATATGGCTGAATGTTTACTATGAGCTATATTTAACACAACCAACTAATTAAGAAAAAGAGAGCCTTCTTGGTCTGTGTTTCATTCATGTCTGGGTTGCTTACTTCTGCTAGAGCAAACCACCACTACAGACGTTTAAGTTGGGCATGGAAAATGATTTTTGATGCAAAAGATATTTTACTCTCAAGCCTAATCCTACCTCTGTTTTTGTTCAGTGGCTTAATGGTTTGAAATTCCTCAAATTATAACTAATAAATCAGATAAATTATTTGTTATTTTGATTCCCACTAAAATGAATCCAATATTCCTTGACTTCAAGTAGAAAATTGGTTTTTGCATCTTTCACTATATGCAGTCTGTATAACTTCCACATCACTTTTGTTATCCAGCCAGTATCATTTAGGCTATGCTGATTCAAACAGCATATGAGACTTTGGGTACACCAGACCTTTGAAAAAGCAGATTTCAAATGTGAAGCTTTCTATGAAAAAGCATGATCTCCAGCTTGCCTTCCCACAACCCACCCCATTTAAAATAAAATTAAATGACTGCATGACTATATACATTGGATTTGAACTACCATAGTTTTCTATATGATTTTTGATTTTTTGCTTAAATATTCCTAGTCCCATTGCCTTGTCTGTCTCCAGCAACATCTTGTCTATATTCATAATTTTAATGATAGGATTCTTCCTGGACATTTCTTCTCCAGCAAAAAGGTTATGTATATCCCTATGTCAGGAGTTATGAAAAACTGGTTTACAAAGTGTCTTGGATTTTAAATGGCTAAAACTGGTTTTACAGAAGATAAATTGAGTGTAGCATGAAGCTGGACAGCCTGACCTAAAAATGATTGGCTGCTGCTATACCAATGCATTTTCACCAGGGTTAGCTAGTCATGTTTCTAGTCCCTGTTGGCAACATAAGCTCACTTCACATGTTCACTTCACACCAGATATTGTAGCCCTTCTTGACCAAGGGGACATTTCAGCTTGAAACCAGAACAGAAATAAGAAAGTTGTGTGGGCTGAGGAAGTGGGAGAAAGAGGTGGAAAAACAGAGTCATAGTAAATAGGGGAGTTCTTGAATCTGCTGACTTTGGATTGCTTCTTCTAGAAGGTGTTGACAGAGAATTTACTATACAGGCTAAATGAGATTCCTCCCCTCCTTATAAATGTTAATTGAACCTGTTGTGTCTTATTGTTGGTCATTTCCCTTCAAGAGTATTCCCCTTAGTTTCATTAAGTATTTGTGGTTTCCCAGCTTGCCACATTAGTACTAAAAGACAAAATACTTTTAAAGCCCAAGAGGTATGTCATGAAAATATTGTTTTGCTCTTGAGAATTTTAAGCAGGAACAAAAGAATAAATAAATAATAGCACAGTTCATTGTGATTCTGAAGAAATACAGAAATGGATTGTGAACCACATTAAAACTTACATTTTCTCATGTCCTCCTGGTAGTGAAAACACACAATTTGCAATTCATATATGTGGGTGTGGGTATGTTCTAAACAGATAATGGTTGTAGTAGGAGGGGGAAATAATTCATGATGACCCATAATTCATGAAGCAGTCCACAGCATTGTTAATCTTGCATGAACTTTAGATTCCTTGAGATGTAAGTGTGTGATCACTAGGGTATTGTTCTGGTTACAACCAACATAAAAACAGATCTTTTCTTTCAAGAATGGAAATCTCTGACAACCCTCCTTTGTACATCCTTCCAAATAAAAATACGTCTAGCACAGGCTGTTTCAAATTTCACAGTACAAGCAAATGTCCACCAGGTAATCCATGCCCAACAAGTGTAAAAGGTTTTGCTTTTCTTTTTGACGTTCACAAGTTATGTGGTGATAAGTGTCTATTTCTCACCATGTTTCCATGGAGAGCACTCCAGACTTTCTTATGTTTAGATACCTCTGTCTACACCAGCTTTGCAAGTACCCCTCTCCCACAAAATTACTAGCCTGCCCTTTTCCCCCATGTCAGCCTACTGTGAATTGGCAGAGGAGGGACAGAGCTGCGGCAGTTACATTCCTGGGCTGGGTGAGGCAAGAGGGGGCTTCCCTCTTCTGGCTGCCTGCCTGGTTTCTCTGTTAGGCACATTCAACGGCTCACTCACCTGCTTGGCAACCCTTGTCTCATATGGGTACTAAGCTATAGCTTACATGCAAGGCTGGTGTACGCCATTAATTTTCTGACTACATTTCTGGCAAAAAAGCACTGTATTCCAGGTAACAGTGCACAAATGCTTTCCTCCCATAGGTTATCCATGTAGGGGGAAAAATGTGTTTCAGCCCTGAAAGTGCAGTATCTCTTTCTTTTCCTTGTACAGTGGTGCCTCGCAAGACTAAAAGAATCCGTTCCGCGATTCTCTTCGTCTAGCGGTTTTTTCGTCTTGCGAAGCAAGCCCATTGACGGCTTAGTGGATTAGTGGCTTAGCGGCTTTTAGCGGATAAGCAGATAAGCGGCTTAGCGGCTTAGAAAAAGGGGGGGGAGGGGAAAAAACCCGCAGGAACTCGCAAGACATTTTCGTCTTGCAAAGCAAGCCCATAGGAAATTCGTTTTGCGAAGCACCTCCAAAACGGAAAACTCTTTCGTCTAGCGAGTTTTCCGTCTTGCGAGGCATTCGTCTTGTGGGGCACCACTGTAACTATGACATCTAGGTATTCTGTAGAGCAAAGTTTCTCAAACTTGGGTCACCAGCTGTTTTTGGACTATAATTCCCATCATCCCTGACCACTAGTCCTGCTAGCTAGAAATGATGGGATTTGTAGTCCAACAACAACAGCTGGAGACCCTGCTTTTGAGTATTTTCAGTATAAAAAGTGCAATTCATATCAGTGTCCCTAAATGCTTGTAAGTTGTAAACTCTGTGTGGGTAAGACCTTAGATTGGGTGGGTGTGCTGTTGCTTTCTGTTTCAAATGCATCAGAACACTGTATTTGGCGCTGGGAGTAGCTCAGTGGTAGAGCACTCACATGCTCTGCACAAAAAAGCTCTTAAAGCATCTCCAGGATCAGGTTGCAGGCAGTGGTGAGAAAGACGACCGAGATTCTGGGAGCTGCTACAAGTCCATGTAGCCAATGCATTTGGGTAGATGAACCAGTGGTCTGATTTTTGTTTAAGGCAGCTTCATATGGCCATCCAATCTCTTCTCTTCTTCCCTCTACTCTCTATCTCTGCTACATAATCTGTCACACAAAGGTTCCAAAGAGGTTTAGTATCCCGAAGAGTCCTTATGCACATGTGGTTTTTTAAAATTATATTTAAAACAGTTACTGTGGGAATGGTAAATATGTTCGTTGGCATTATACTGAAATAATTTCATGATTTATTGATTTTTAATTTACAAATGTTAATGTAGTAATAATCAATGCAGCAACCAGTCTGAATGGCTCTATTTCAGAATTGTTCAGTATTTCTGTGATAGCATTCCATTAGACCACAACATACAAACCCATTAACTTTTGTGTGAGTTACAGCAAGTTACTTGAAGCCACTTGCTGTCAGGATAGTGCAGTCAGCTCTTCCTTGTACCTTCCTTGAAAACCAAAAGGGTCAGTGTGGCAGTGTTGATCTGCTCATTATGCATGGAAGCTGCAAGCACAAGATTTGTTTGCACTTCTGAATCAACACTTGTAATCACATATTTCAAAGTTAATTTTAAGGTGGGAATCTGGTCTCTAATGAAATCTGATAGTTCTTGAAAGTTACATGAGCAAAGTCAAATAGTAGATTGATTCTTGGATCTGCAAACCCAGTTTGTAACCTAGTGTCTGAAATTGGACCTGAGTAAACAAGCACAAAGTCACTGAGAAATCAGGAGCATGTTTCAGGAAAATGTGACTACCATATTTATAAGTCAAACTGATACAATGAATTAGTTCAAAATACTATTCATATAAGTAACACTGCTGAATTCCAGACAAGACACGATAAATCTAAGATAAACAATTATGAAAGTGAGATTCTTCTTAACCACAGTTTGATAATAACTAATAAACCATAGTTATTAACCATAGAATAATTTTTCAAGCTGCTCCAATGTCTTGAGGGGTTATGTGTGTTTGACTGAGAATGGCAGCATGTTAAATATATACAGTATAAATAAGATGGGGGAGGGCAAATAAAACTGGACCTCTTATTTTAGTTTTGAAATATCTCTAGGGCCATGATACTACATTCTCAACATGTTTAAACAGATGTTATTCCTATGCAGAGAAGCAGCTGCTCCTAATAAAGGACTAAATACTTTATTTATATCATATGTTAGACATATATTTATTGTACAGTATAACCAAAAATAAAACCTCAGTTTTAAAATCCTTTGAAGGAGCTTGTTTACTGCAAGGTATGATGTCTCAGGAAGATCAATATCAAATATCTTGTTTTTTAAAAGCTCTTGCTGTATGAAGCCTTCTAATGGCATGCTGTGCCTATGTTGCTAACTCTGCAAAAATGTTAGTAATTGTGTTTTTTAAAAATGTACTGGTGCAAATCTCAAAATGCTCTCTAAAAATAACACTTTATTGTCTGCAAGAAAGAAGACACTAACACAGCAAGATGGTTAGAGCACACAAAATAATAAATTATTTTTTAAAATATTGATTGGCTATTGCCTCAAATTGGGTTCATTTTCCCTTTACATTATATTTATTAATATTCTTGGAGCCAAAACCAGAGGGGGGTGCTTGCTAAACCCTATTTGCTGGTTTGGTGGTAAAGCAGGGGTGGGGTGAGGCTTTTTCTTATCTCTAAAAAGAGCATGTGCAGGATGGGAATGGAAGTTCCCTCCCATCCCCCATAAAACAATAGTCTTTTTTTAGTCACTTGTCTATATGTAATCCAAGAAGTTTTTACTTGATGTCTTTGCTGTTTTTTCGTACCACAGCCAAAAAGTGACTCGGTTTATGTTTTCTATGTGGCATTTGTTTTTCTTTTATTTGGCAACTGGCCTAAAATAATGACAGTTTTATCCACATTAATCATAAAAATTCAGTTCTGTAATTTTGACATTCCTTCCTAATTATTTGCTTTCTCTTTCAGATAAATTTGCGCCTCATTTTGGTAAGCGGAAAAACGAAAGAATTCTTGTTTTCACCCAATGACTCAGCAGCAGACATTGCAAAGCATGTATATGATAACTGGCCAATGGGTAAGTATTACAGACGAGTTCCCCCACACCTTGTATTCAGATGGGATCAGCCCTGTGCAGAGCTTGTCTGAGGCCCAGGGCAGGAGTCTTGTTAGAATAAAGTTATAAACTCAAACGGTGTAAGTCCAGCAGGCCCCTGACAGAGCCCTCTGCCTGCTTAGCCCTCTGAGGCCTGGGACAAGTGAACCCGGCTTCCCCCCTCTACATGGGGGGTGGGACTCAACATGGGATGGTGGTGGTAAAGAATATCTTTATTTTCTAATGCAGAATATCACTGAATATTACTGGGCTGGTAATAGCTCAAAGGGTGAAACCCAAAGTGCCACACTCTTGTATTTGATGTGCTTACAGACTTCTATGCTAACTTTTATATGTATATTTGTACATTACTTAGACCAATGGTTTCTAACACACACACCCTGGATCACTTGAATATTGCTGAGGGTCTTGGTCATTTAATTTTTTCCCTGCCTGTTGTAGCAATTTTAATGAGCTATGCTAGATTCTATATGATTTTAATTGCATTTTTGTTGCTTCTTATAATTTATTATATTGTACTTTACAATATTACAATTTGAATTCTGTGGAAGAGTTCACAGGCATGCCACAGGCCAGTATGAGACCCCCCCCCCCCTGCAGCTTAGACATTTTCTAATATGAAGCAGTCTAGATTACTCCCCCACAACCCCTCCCAATATCCTTTTTAAAAGCTTCAATTTTCTAATGGAGCTAAATGTTTGGCAATTGTGCATTTTGAAATCTCAGCTTGGAGTAAAAATGTTACTTGGAAACTGCAAATTTGATCCCTGAAGCAGAGTGCAGCTCCTTTCAGAACAGGCTGAACTGCTGCCACCTTTGTCAGATGAATAGCCTACCAAAAGCTCCTTTGTCTTATCTGGACTGAGCTTCAGTTTATTAGATGTCATTCTTTCCATGGCTGACCTTGAGCCCCTTCTTGTTCAGCCAGTCTGCCTCACATGACTTTGATAAAAGGGAGATACAACTGGTGTCACTGGGTTTTTTTATTTTTATCTTTTTCATTATTTAATTTAAAATATTTATTTGTGCTTGGGCAAGATTTTTGAAAAGAAGCATCAGGTCAGGGTACAAATGTCTAGCATACAGATAGAAATGCAGAATTTATCAAGGTGTTCTTGTCTGGAGCAGCAAGGCAAGAAACTTGATGAGAGGTTATCACCGACAAGAAAACAAAAGATCTAGGAAGCCGGTCAGAAAGGGTTGCCCCAATTTGAATGGAGATACAAAAAATGATAAAAACATACGAGGAACTGGGGGATAAAGAAGCAACTAAGAAATGAGAAAGAGAAGGTGGGATGACCTGGGATGGAGGAACAAGAATGACAAAGCAAGTGCAGGAAGGAAAGGGGCAGGAGGAACAACTGAACCCCATCCTAAGTGTTTTGAGAACAAGTGAAATACTACAAGGCTGGAGGCAGGCAAATGTCTGTGTCTCCAAAAAGAATGCCTAGGCAACTGGTTATTGGTCAGCTTGACATCAGTACCTGGAAAGGTTCTAGAACAGATTATTAAGCTGTCAGTCAGTGTGCATTTGGGGGTGGGTGGAAGCTGTGATTGCAAAAAGTCCTGCCAGGCTAACCTTATCTCCATCTTTGATAGAGAGTTAACTGGCTTGGTTGATCATGGACATGCTGTGGATGTAGTATATTTGGATTTCAGCAAGCCTTTTGATAAAGTCCCCCATGATATTCTTATTGGTGAGCTAGACAGTGCTGCTGTTTGAAAGAAATGTGGCTGCTGGTTGGGTCATACCCACCCAGAGAGTGCTCCTCAACACTTCCTTGTCAACCTGGAGCAAAATGACAAGTTGAGTGCTGCACGATTCTTTACTAGGCCTCCCAGTTTCTAACGCCTTTGTAAATAAAAGTACAGAGGAGATGTTAACCAAATGTGTAGAATGACACCAAACTGAGTGGGTAGCTAACACCGTAGACAGAAACAAGGTGATGTATTTACAAATGTTTAGGTATGTGGTTTCAACATACTTGACATGGTTCCCATTTTTGTAAATTCAGTGTTATTTTGGGAGTTTATATGTGGATTATACAGCTAAATATTTGTGTAATAAATCTCACAGTCTAATAAAACAAGTAGGACTGGGTTACGTTACTGAGCTATTAATTGTTCTCATTAAGCTTTGGGTAGCAACTAGGTTTTATATTTTCAAAAACTCAGGACACAACCATGGTACATTTCTTTATGCCAGAGAGGTCCTGGGTGCAGCCTGAAATCTGCATGGTACCTACTAGAGCAGGTTTGCCAACCAGGTGCCCTCCAGATGATTGGAACTTACAACTCTCATCAGTTCTCACCAGCATGACCAATAGTTGGAGGTGATGAGAGTTGTAGTCATCCAATTCTTCTGGAGGGCACCACTCTCAAAATATTCCATCAACAGTGTCTCCAAAAAAATTTACGCATCGCTTGGGAAGACAGGCGAACTAATGCCAGTGTACTTCAAGAAGCAAAGATCACCAGTGTCAAAGCAATGATTCTTCAACATCACCTTCGTTTGGATTGGTCATGTTGTTTGGATGCCTGATTATTATCTTCCAAAGCAACTACTCTATTCCAAACTTAAAAATGGAAAACATAATGCTGGTGGTAAACAAACAAGGTTTAAAGACTCTCAAGGCAAATCTTTAAAAAATAGTATAAACAATGACAATTGGGAAACACTGGCCTGTGAGCTCTCCAATTGGAGAACAGTATTTACCAAAGATGTCATGGACTTTGAAGATGCTCGAACTCAGAATGAAAGGGAGAAACGTGCTAAGAGTAAGGCACATTTGGCAAACCCTCACCATGACCAACTCCCACTGGAAACCTATGTCCCTACTGTGGAAGGACCTGTGGATCCATAATTGGCCTTCACAGTCACTTACAGACATACTGTTAAGACCGTGTTCATGGAAGACAATACAACTCGGCTATGAGTGATCACCAAAAAAGAAGAAGAAAGAAGAATGTGGGAAGTAGCACTTGTGGTTTGTTTCTTCCCTGACGTCCCGAAGGAAAGAGCAAAGCACTTAACTTAAAACAATTGCTTGCTTTTACCTATGGTTTAAAGTGACGTATGACCTGGTGACTAAATACAGGCTCCATGGCTCCATCAACCAGCTTTTCCCCTCTCCCACCCAAGTTTTGTTTAACCTCCAACAAGATGAAGCATACTGGAGAACTTGAGAGCTTACTCACTGTTTTGTGACAGTTTGGTTGACCTAATAAAGGTATTGCCTTGCTGTGGTTCTGGATTTTTTTTTTCGTAATAGTGGTTTGTTACTATTATAGTAATTAAATCTTTAAATGGAATTGTTGTTGTTAGCTGATATTGGCTGAAGTGCCTGCCTTATCTATTCCTTTTCCAACTGGTCCCACTGCCCCTTTTTAGAATTGAAGGGAAACCTTGCCTGCTTTATAAAAGGTAAAGGTAAAGGTACCCCTGCCCGTACGGGCCAGTCTTGACAGACTCTGGGGTTGTGCGCCCATCTCACTTAAGAGGCCAGGGGCCAGCGCTGTCCGGAGACACTTCCGGGTCACGTGGCCAGCGTGACATCGCTGCTCTTGCAAGCTCGAGCCGCACACGGAAACGCCGTTTACCTTCCCGCTGGTAAGCGGTCCCTATTTATCTACTTGCACCCGGAGGTGCTTTCGAACTGCTAGGTTGGCAGGCGCTGGGACCGAGCAGCGGGAGCGCACCCCGCCGCAGGGATTCGAACCGCCGACCTTTCGATCGGCAAGTCCTAGGCGCTGAGGCTTTAACCCACAGCGCCACCTGCGTCCCATGCTTTATAGCAAGGAATAAAAGATCTCGTACCTGTAATTATGTTTATGCAGTGTGTTGTATAGTCTAATAAGGCAGGGTATAAATGGAGACTTAAAAGATAAACAAGACAATGAATGCACTTGACATATCTTTTTGCTACTTTTTTTCAGACTGGGAAGAAGAGCAAGTAAGCAGTCCAAATATTCTGCGACTTATTTATCAAGGACGGTTTCTTCATGGCAACGTGACATTAGGAGGTAATGAAATAAATTCAGTTGGAGACAGTGGTTCTGTGGGTGATCTTTGTCTGACTTATAAAATGCAAGAAATGGACTAGCATAGTTAGTGAAGCAAGGAAGCCTATGACAGGAACATCTATACCTGAGGGAACACATGCAGCAGCCTCTCTCCACCTTAAGAAAGACCAGTGTGCCCCAGGCAAGGCAGAAGCAAAGAGGTCCACTCTTAGGAACTTGTGACATCAGCTTCTAAAAAGACCATCAGATGGCCCAAGAGGAGGCCCCTTAACACTCTACATTTCATACCATATATTAGGGCCATTGTTTTAAAATGGCATTGGGTTTCTTGGCAGAAAGGCAATATATAAATACAATACAAAAATAAAAGTTTGTTCTTAGTAAACAGACGGCATGATCCCGTTAGAGCACTTTGGGTGTTGTTGGTTTTTACTTGGGGAATTCAGCAAAGGCTCTTATTAAAATCAGTGGTACTTAATAAGTTCTCAGCTTTGAGCACGATCCCACCAATGTTTTTAATTAAAGTTGCAATTATGTGTTCCATTACACAAGCAATTGAGTACTAGGCTGTAACTCTTAAAAATTCAAATGGTCAGTATATTTAAAGGGGTTATCATTCAGTGGTCTGCAGTGTATCACATTTTAAATTTCTCTTCAGGTATTACTGCAGTAAATATCATCTTGGAAATGATGGTACTAATTACCAGTAGTTAATAGCAGTCCTCTCTTAATTGGAAAAGTGATTTGATTTCAGTCTTCATATGCCTCCTGTACTGCATACAGTCCTTAGAATCTGTATTCTAAATATTATGCGAATTGCATAACAGTGATCTAAATCTTAGCACTGTGGCTGGGCAGATTGAGAACCGGAATAAGGGGAAGCTTTCTTGCTGTTTCTAGCATAGCCATGAGGTTCCAAATGATTAGTTATAAAAAGACTGGAATGGCCTCACTTGGAGTAGAAAAGCAGTTCAATTGTGCCCCCTTGTGGCATGCACTTCTACCTGGTTTTTACTATATTGTGAACTACACTCATAGTTATTGTCAACTTTTTGAATACTGTGTTTTACTGCAGTATTTGTATTCATGATAAAATTTCAGATGGAATATAAATTGAACTTGGGTGTGAGTGTGCATACTTGGAAGTTTGCATGCATGTACACTAGAAAAAATTGTTCTGGCTTGCTTGAGATTAGCTTTCCTAACAGGTCAAATCTCCCACTAACTAGTTTGACTGTGTGCCAATTTTCATTATTGGATAATTTCAAATGTGTGACTGCAAATATCCCAAAATAGTAAGCACAAAGTGGTTGGCCAGGATTATTCAGCACTGAAGAATAAAGGCTTGTCAGAGGGTTTTTCTTATCCTTAGAAGGGGTCTGGCAAATCATTAAGATTTATTTACACCACTCACATTTCTTCAGATGAACTTCCTCATTGTCTGTCTTTGCATCTAGCTCAGACAGTAGAACATGAGACCCTTAGGGTCGTGGGTTCAAGCCCAAATGTTGAACAAAAAGATCCCTGCATTATAGGGGGTTGGAATAGATGACCCTCTGGGTTCCTTTCCAACTTTGTGATTTTATGATTCTATATCAAGTAAGCATGAAGAATTTCTACTGGAGCAGGGAACTTCAGAGGAAGCATGCTGAAGTTGTACTGAAATCTGTGATGGTATATACAAATCTGCTAGATTTTACTTGAGCATTTCATGCTTGCCCTGAATTTTAGCCAGTATTTTTATGCACATTTCTAAAAAAAACATGCATTTTAGTACATATAAATATGTTGATGGTGTTATGGTATGAAAAATGCTGATAAGTCAAGGAGAATTTAAGACCAGCTATGTTATCCCAGTTCCATCCCTTTCTACTTCCAAGGAGCTTGAGGTTGCATGTAAGGTTCTCTCCCCTGTGACCAATCCTCACAAAAAAGGTAGGCTAGGCTGAGTGGAGTCACCCAGTTAGCTTCGTGACTGAGTGGAGTTTTAAACCCAAGTTTCCCTGTTCCTAGGCTGACAAATAATTGGTTTAACAAACATGGCTTCCTTTATTATCAGAAACAAGCCAAACAAATACTTAAATTTAGGTTTGTATTGACTGTTTCAAATATTGGGGCAACAAAGGACTGGGGACAATATTTTATTCTCCCTTTCTGCAACTTATATTTGTAAGCTGCTGTTCTGAGAGCTCCAGCTGAAGAGTGACTAATTAAAGTGACAAGAAATAAATCAAATGGTGAAAGCTTGCACTTTTGGAAAATAAGCAGTTTGGATATTGTATATTGCTGTATCTATAGAGATGAAGAAGAGTATTAACAAGTAATTCTCTCTCCCCACACACAGCATTAAAACTTCCTTTTGGCAAGACGACAGTGATGCATTTGGTGGCTAGAGAGACGTTGCCAGAGCCAAACTCTCAAGGTAAGCTGATGCTTCCAACTTGGACTCAATGGACACATATTCAAAGTATCTGCACTTTGGTTGCAGTCTCTTTGTGACTTATTAAAATGTTGTGCTGAGGAGAAATCTAAAGGTTTTTGTGTGGTTCTCAGAACACGTGAATTTATATTTACACTTGAAAATGTAACTTCCCTTTTATTTTATTTTATTTTGCAAAAAATTTATTAGTTTTTACAATATCAATGACAAACAAAAACATAAAACAAACAAAACATAACAGACATAAATAATAACCTTATTGAAAATAACAGTTATTTACTTTGTAAAACGACTTCCTCGTTTCCCCTTAGTTGAATATCATTGCATATCCTTATAACGGTTTTCCAAATCCCAATTTTAATACCCTTTAAATTAAACATTAACATCTTTAAATCTTCTCCTTCTTGTATTAAACATATTATTTTATCAGTTAACATAGATACAATCCTAAGCCCTTTAAGTATCTGGACGCTATTTCCAGTTATTTTAGCTTAACAAATTTAACTAAATAATCATTAAATTTCTTCCATTCTTCGTGATGTTCCTCCTCCTTCTGGTCGCGGACTCTTCCAGTTAGATCGGCTAGCTCCATACAATCCATCATGTAACTTCCCTTTTAAGGGCATGTGACCAAAGCTCGTAATGCTCATTCAGAATTATTCTGCTCCTTTGTGTTGCACACAGAGAGTAATATTTTGCGCTAATTATCTTGAAAACATTTTCTCTGTTCTGCAGGTCAGAGGAATCGTGAAAAAACTGGAGAGAGCAATTGCTGTGTGATCCTGTAAAAGCTCTGCTGTATCTACTACTTGTGATGTATAATAGTTTTCGTCTTTCATGCCGCTGGACTAGAGGAGACCAACATTGCTTCAAACACCCTTAGGACAAGCCTGTCTGAATCCATTGAACTGAAATATTACATGAACGCTGTCACTTTTTTTTTCTAGAACAATGAACACTTTTTTATTTCTACGTTTTAGGTTGTTGAACAAGCTTATTAATACATCACTTCTCCACTTCTCCAATGCATTCTCTCTCCAAGGAAAGGTTAACTATTCTCAACAGGAATCATACTGCTGCCATAAGATCATCCTTAACCTGAACTTTAACCAATCAAGATTTCTAGATGCAATTTGCACTAAAAATGGTTGACGATATATAGACCTCATCATCAAAAGCTCTTAAGTATTTCAAACACAGAGAAATGAATCAGCACTGGAAAATACTATCAGCAGTCTTATTCTTTAAATTCAGTAACGGCCAACTGAAAGGGGGGGAAATAACTACTAAGTAAGTAAATTCTACCTAAGTCAACCTTGGTGGCCAAACTGGCACAAAATACTAACTAAAATTGTCTGACTATAGACATATATATATATTTTCACTGCAACAAACTATGTGCCTGTAATTTTAAAGCACTCTGTAGAGGGCTGTTGAAACTGATTTTTTTCATTGATATGCACTCTTCTCGTACATTAGTTGAGTGCTTGTTCAGACAGCACAAATACGTGCAGAGAGTGCATTTCCTAGCCTTAATATGGGAGGGGCAATTTCCTGTAGTTCATAGGCTTTTATTAATGTGCATAAATATTAGAAGACCTCATTTACTAATCAATTTTATGTCTTTGAATATCAGCAATTGATGTTTTTCAATCATTCTTATTCATCCGTATCTTAGTGTCCAGTGTCATGCTTACTCATTAGTGACTTCAAACAAATAATTAAAAGGAAAAATGAAAAAAGGAAAGAAAAACCTCTGCCATATGATGAGATTTTGTTTGTTTATTTTATGTGCATTTGGTGTTAGTGCTTGCAATTGTATTGGAAATCAAAAACTGGTTTTTAAAGCATACATATTTAGAAAGGATGCCATTCGTTTTCTTCATATAATTTAAAAACTGATATGCTAAAAAAAATTGCACAGCACTAAAGCATGAGTTAGTTTCATCTAAACCTGTAAAAAAATATAAAAGATTTTATATTTTTCCGCTAGGGAGAAATTCTTCCTAGTTGAAATTACAAATGTGTAGAATATATTTAATAAAAATCTTATAAAAACATAACTATAGAACTTAAATATAGATTGGAGTGTAGAATAATACAACAATAATCCATATAAATAGCTCTAGGCTTTTAAGAAAAAATTGCAGGTTGACATTTGTGTTCTGTACTTGAGTCCATGGCCCTTACAAACGTTCTGTGTTTCCTGAATGATCAACTTCATTTAAATGTAATCAGGTTATTTTATTCAATGTTATTGCTTTGACAAAATGCTTTATATGCAGTAGGCCTACAAAGATATTGTTCATAATGATCAAAATTAAATTTGTATAGAGCAGAGTTTTAAAACAAATTGTAAATAGCACTAAACATTTTCTTTCTGCAACCTGTACTGATAGATTCTTCTCTAAACTAAATAAAAGAAGAATATTGTAGTGCACTTGGTTGTGATTTGAAAGCTGTGACCTGATCTGTATTGGGCATCAGTGTTTTAAAGTCATGAAGAACATGTACAATGGAAATATCCCTTCCTGATTTTCTTTTTAAATTAATACTTGGGTTGAAATCCGAGGAAGATTGTAAACTTTCTTCGGAACAGGGATGGAGGCATTTTGGATATGCTTGGCCTCAGCTGTGCAGGACTTTATAAATCCACAAACTCGCGTTTACCCACCCCTGGAGTCAATGAATTGATTGGGTAACCAATGCTAATAGTTAAAACACCATTAGAACTTAACTTATGAAACTGCATGAGCATGAGAAATCTTAGTATTTTAGCATTCAAAAACTTAACGGTGAATTAAAAAAAATGTGTGCATCCAGCTATTGGCAACACTGATCGCTAAAAGCTTGTTTAGAGACCCCCTTGCCATTTCTGTTTCAAAAATAGCAGCAGTTTACTCCCGAAGCTTTTATTTTGAAGAGACTGTTAGCAATGCAACCTCATCTTATCCAATGCCTTTAGTTTGGTCCCAGCATCATAAGCAGCAACTCAGTTGGGTGCTATCTACACTTGCTCAGTTTCACATTAATTGTACCTGAAAACTCTGGCAGTACACTTCATTTTTAGAATGACTTCAAATTGAGTTCTGGGGATTTATTTGAAGCTGTCGGGAAAGAAGGCCACATAGGAGTAGTAGAGATCCAAACATGTAAAATAAATGCACATAATCCAACAAGTTGGTGAGAAAATTTTGCAGCAACTATTGGATAGAATGCTGGTCTTTACAAGTTTACAAAATGATGTGTTAAAGTGGAAATGAGGCCTGTTTTCCCTCTAGGACTACTGACTGATTAAAGAACATTTAGCTGATTCATTATCTGTCTTTAATTGGGTCTTTACACTTGCATGCTGCATTTTAGAGAAACTGAACTCAGAGAGAATTGAATAAACAAGCTATCAACTGTTGGGGGGGGGGGGGAATAAACATCTTACCATTTCCTACTCTACTACCACCAGAGCCAAAATAGACTCAAAAATATACAGCAGACCTTCCTCTAACATCTACCAATTAGTTTTGCTTGCCTTGTTTAATCAACCTTTGGTTGATAAACAGCAAGGGCAAACTTCAGTTGGTAGGACGGAAAGAAGGGCATATTGTATATTTTTGAGGCTGTGATCTGCCTGTTAAAGTTTGCCGCCCTTCACTTCCCTCCCATCCCTAATAGAAACCATAAAAACCTCAAACCAAGGGATATCTGCATGTCAAGTTACACCTTTTCAATTAACGCTATAGCACTGGATGGGATTTTTTTGCCAGCAATGAACTGTGGGAGGGGGACATCTCTGGCCTGGTTGTGGAATCCTGAAATCTGGTACAGGTGCTGGAAGGAGCCCAGCTGCCTTTGGCAAAGGGTTGTGCTTTGGCTCTACTCTTTCTCTATGACAGGGATGGCCAAACTTGGCCCTTCAGCTGTTTTGGGACTACAACTCCCATCATCCCTAGCTAACAGGACCAGTGGTCAGGGATGATGGGAACTGTAGTCCCAAAACAGCTGGAGGACCAAGTTTGTCCATGTCTGCTCTATGATCAGTACATCAGTACTCCAAAAAGTTGAGTGGGGTCATAGGAATGCTGCAGATTGTGTGTTACCAGGCTGCTTGGAGGTGAGTAGGTAGAATGGTCTCCTATTATTTCCAGTAGTCTTTTCTTTCCAGCAAGCAACCAACCTCACTAATTGTTGGAAACTGAAGACCACTAATTTACCATCACCTACCCTTCCCCTATTGATCCTCCTCCTTCCCCATGTTTGCCACATGTGCCTTATAAGGACTACAGCTTCTGACATGGTCCATGGCACATGAGCTGGGAGTAACCTCATACCTACTTAGTCTGCTGTGTTTGTTTGATGGGAGAGTTTGGCAGGCCCATGCTCCAGGTAAGTTTCTTCTTGAGTAAGGCAATGCTTATGAAACGGTCTCATATGAAACCAAACCATTGGTTCATCTAGCAACGGCTCTCCAGGATTTTAACCAGAGTTTTTCTCAGCCCTACCTGGAGAGACTGAGGACTACCTGTATGCAAAGCAGGCACTGAGTCACATGGACACCATCCTAATCCATAGGGGTCATTGAAAGAATATTGCTGATGCTTAAGGTGCTGGAGGGAGAAATGTTCAAACTGTCGATGACTTGATAAGTGCCCTCAAACCGCAGAATAATGAGATGGTAATATGTACCCAGACAAGCTGGAACCAGGGGAGGGGTGGGCAGTCATTCACTTGGCAATAAGTATCGGCAGTAGCTAATCTTGGACAGGCTGAATTGCACCATGAAGTGTCAATTGGGGATGTACCAACTCTCCATTTGTAGCATTTGGCTGACAAACAGGAAATGGGATTGAGGCAAAGCAGAGAGCAAAGCCAACATAAAGCAATAAAAGATAGGCATGTGCATTGTGCTTGCTTATTTTTTCTGAAGCAGGGATGTTAGAAATGCTATCCAATGCCGCTAGCTAATTGGCTCGAGGAGGCCCATTGAGAGCCTCTTACAAATAATCCGTGTGATGCTTCGGATTCTGCGATTTACATTCCTCCTCTCTTCTGTATATCATCATCTTTTTTGCAAATAGGGAACTGAGGCCGGCAGATGGTGACTTATCTTGTTGAAGGTAATGCAAGTGTTTTGGTTCCAAGATTTTTAATCAAGGCCAGCTCGAGCCATTTTGCTGCCTGGAAGAAGCCAGGATTCCTGCCACTGCAGCGCTGGTGGTTGCAACTTGCTCTGTCTCAGAGAAACCATCGCAAGTTGAGCAACATTTCACCAAAGTGCCTGGCTAGGCAGCTGCTAGTAGTTAAGTGCTCAAGTGCCATGGCAGTGGCTGGCAAGGGGGCACATTTGTTTGAGCACATTTGTCGTTCTGCTGCGCCTTTCAATCTGCTGCTTGAGACGTGGCTCATGGTCCGGCCTTGCTCTTTATAAGCACAAAAGAACCCTCCAGATACGACCAAGGACCTGTGTAGTTCAGTACCCTGCTTCTGATAATGGCCAACCTGATGCCTTTGGGAAGTCCGCAAGGAGGGCATAAAACAACAGCCCTCTCCTACCCCTGCTGTTTCCTAGAGGTAACATGTGGCCATTATGACTTGAAGTCTTTGATAATCATATCTTTCATTAATTTGTCTAATCCAGTTTAAAAACTGTCTGAGTTAATAGCCAACGCCACGTCTTGTAGCAGGGCATTCCACAGGCTCACTATGCAAGTGGTACCGCACACAAGAAAACATAGTCCAAATGAGATATATCATTAAATGTGTGTATGCATGCACACAACGAAAAATCTGGTGATGTGTGTGTGAGAGGTCGGGAGTCCATCAGCTGTGTGTACCCTGAACACCGAGGAGATTTCGGTCATGATCTCACAGTCCCAAAATGAATCATGCCATGAAAAAAACATCTCAAGGCAGATCAAGAAGACCCACCCCCACCACTTCCAAGTCACTCTATGGCCTGCTTTCCCAAAAAGTAAAAAACACAACTATTTTTCTTTCTTTTATGAGAAATGAATTTTTTTCAATCGTATCATCATGACCACTGACCCCCGTCCCATGGGGCTCCTGCTGTTTTGCAGCAGAGAATCAATGGGGCTCCGGGAATGAGTCCATAATGTACGTCTAATGAGGCCATTCTCTATAAGACTTGCTGGTTTAATGCAATCAAATTCCACAGTTACTGCTGTATTACAGAGGGAGAGAACCGGCTTTTATCTGCCAAAGTAGTTTAGGCACACCATGAACTATCCAGCATGAAACCTAATATACACATTACTAAAAAGAAAACTGTTGTATTGTAATCAGGCAAAGAACAGCATGGCCATTCAACATATTTTGAACGTAATGGGAGGAAACTGAGTCCTGGAAACATTAAGTCAACAAAAAGTCTTCGTGGTCTTCTCAATCACTTGGTGTACGAAATGCAAATCTGGAGTAAGAACGATCCAAAACCAGCAGGATTTTGTTCTTTTGGAAACTAAAAGTTTGCAAAACTCCATGTTGTGAAGCCATTCTTATTGCAAGAGATGGAACATTCCAGCTGAAGACATTTTCCTGGCCATCATCAATCACACCTTTGTAAACCTAAGGACAGGCTGGTATAAAATTCCCTTCGTGGGGCCTGGCTTTGAAGATGCTTTCGAAAGTTCAGCAATGCAGAATGCCATTCCCTGTCTCTTGGTTGGAATAAAGAGGTGGGAACATGTCCAAGGTATTTGGAGGCAGCTGCTTCCTTTGTATTTGGAAACTACCTGGAGGGCGGAATATGCTCTCCAAAATCCCCCCAGTGGAAGATGATTAATTTTCGTGGCAGACAATTACATTGACTCCTTCCAATTACACAAAAGTAGCATTGCCTGTTTCATGAGTGCTGCAATAAATCTCCCTAACGGATTCCCCTTCAGGCTCAGGATATACCTGTCATAACTTAAATTCCGTTCCTCTTGAGCTTTAGAAAAATCGTTGTGCTGGGATTCACCTAGTTCAGGGAGGGGAAAGTCTCTTACATCTTGGTTCCTTATAGTGTAATCCTTTGCCTGTTAAGTCCCATTGTATCTCCATGGGACTTCTCCCTACCTAGGAGGGCTACGTAATTTAAGCCCCTAGTAAATATGGTTTGGACTGCAGACTTGTGGAGGCAGTGCTTGAATGTATCAGGAGGCCAGAAGGGGAAATTTTACTATCATTTTGGGGAGTCGGGGATGGCGCTTGTGAATTTAATACCCCTCATTTCCCCCAGAATTAAAAAACTGGTTTCAAGTTGCCAGTGTTTAGGGACAAGAGCAGATAATCCAGTCCAGGACAAGGAGAATCTCCATGTCATGAAAAAACTTCAGCTGTTGATTTCAGCATATCAGGCTGCTGTTCAAGGCACAAAGGCCAGGCTCCCATCACCACCCCTGGCCTGTTGGTAGCCCTGAAGATCCCATTCCCAGAGTAAAGTGGGGTAGGATTGCACAAAGACAACATATGGGATGGGCCTAGGAATATAACTGTGGAAAGGTATCCTAAGATTCATTGGAAGCAGAAGTACATTGGGGGTTTAAAACACAGCAAGGTTGTGTGTGCCCCCCTCCTGGCATTTCAAGTCACATTTGCACATTGCTGTACACACACTAGAGGGAGGGCAGGGATGTCGTCACCCAATGCACATTACTCGTTTGGTTTCCTAGCACCTGGACACTAACCCACCCGCACCCCAAAACTCCTATTCATGTGTCTGTTACCTTGCATGCACATGTGCAACAGTGGTCTCAAATGCTTTTTTAAAAAATAAATGATTGGTTTTTCCATATGTACATCCTGTAACAATATTTCTCTAACAATTTTCATATTACCCGCTCCTCCCCTGGACTTCCTTCATACTCCCATTTTGTTTTATTTCCATATTACTCACCCTGCGTGTTGTTTCCCAAAAATTTCCCAGTACATATAGTCTTACACCTCTGGTTACAAACACTTCAGGTCACAGGCTCTTAACACCTCGGGTTAAGATCTTTACCTCAGGATGAGAACAGAAATTGTGCGGCGGCAGCAGGAGGCCCCATTAGCTAAAGTGGTACCTCAGGTTAAGAACAGTTTTAGGTTAAGAACGGACCTCCGGAATGAATTAAGTTCATAACCAGAGGTACAACTGTATACAATTGTGTTTGTTTATTCAAACCCTGCCAGTGAGTCCAATTCTTTATGTTGCCTCTTCATATATGTTGTAAATGGTTCCCATTCTCTTTTAAAGTCTTTGTTATCCTTTTCATGTAATTTATTTGTTATTTTTGCCAGTTCTGCATATTCCATAAGTTTCCCTTGCCATTGTTCTTTCCTTGGTGCACATACCTCAGCTTAACCGCGAAGCGTATGTGGCCTGCATTTCCAAATCGGATGTAAGCTGGTTTGAGGGAACACACCTCAAATGGCGGCACTTCGTCAAGGACAGATAAGGATTGTGCCTAACTAACATTGGGTATCCACAACTTCAAACACCCTGGAGAACCATGAATGCTGTTTGAGCCAGCTGATAGGGAGATGGGGGAGGTCTGCAAATCCATCTGTGTGTCTCTCTACCTGGCAACCCAACTGACCTTGAGGCCTGTGAATTTCCTCAGGGTTGGGAAGGAGAGAAATAGCAGCTGTGACTTATTTGCCACCCCCTTTTCCTTTGTGAGTTTTGTTATTTATTTATTTATTTATTTATTTATTTATTTATTTATTTATTTATTTTCACTCTGTTGCTGTTGTGGATAAGGGATGGGAGATTTTTATTATTATTACTGCCATGGATGCTTGTGGGCAACAACTAAGGTTGAGAGCCTGGGTGGTTTGGACAGTGGGGGTGTGAAAGATGTTGAGTTCCTCAAAAGCCACAGCGCGAGAGTCTGCTGGCATGGAGTGGGGCCCTCTTTGTGTGAGAGACACAGTGGGAGTGAGTGGGAACTGTTGCTAAGATCATCGGTTGTTTAGTCTGTTTTCAATCTCATACCCTCCAACATTTCTCCGATGAAAATAGGGACATCCCATTCCATAATGATAATTTTACTATTTATATCCCACACATCTTATTGGGTTGCCCAAGCACTCTGGGCAGCTTCCAACGTATATAAAAACATAATAAAACATTAAACATTAGAAAAACTTCCCTATACAGGATTGCCTTCAGACGGCTCGGGGTTTGGATAACTCCATATTCTCTAACATGTCTCCAATGAAAATAGGGACATTTTTGTTTTTCTCTGTTTATTTTTGTTACCTCATTCCCTGCTCTGGAAATGAAAACATTTGATGAAGAACGGGATATAAATTCTGTATATAACATCTGCCCCCCCCCAAAAAAAAACCCTGCCAGCAGGGGGCGTGCAGTGGAGCCATAGTAAATGGTAACGTGTAGACAGACTAAGGGTTATTTAGTGCTGTCACTCACCCCATGCCCTGCACCCAGCCGGGCATAAATCTTGGCAGGCCAGCCTAGCGGAGAATGTCAGGAACATAGAAGGATGCCACAGACAGAGCCAGACAATTGGTTCATGTGGCTCAGTCTTGTTTACACTGACTGGCAGTGGCCCTCCAGGCTTTCAGGGCAGAGACATTCCAGCCCTACCCAAGGATTGAACTTGGGACCTTATGCATTCTGCCACTGAGTGATGGCCCTTCTCCAATGTTTTCGCCACCCAGCGCAGCTCCCAGGTTGCACCGCATGCCTGTGAGGATCACAGAGCAGAAAGGGGAGTGCTCCTCCTCCTAAGGATCATCAAGCCCTCACAATATTACAGGCGCGGGTGGCGCTGTGGTTTAAACCACTGAGCCTCTTGGGCTTGCTGATCAGAAGGTCGGCGGTTCGAATCCCCACGATAGGGTGAACTCCCATTGCTCTGTCCCAGCTCCTACCAACCTAGCATTTCAAAAGCATGCCAGTGCAAGTAGATAAATAGGTAACACTGTAGTGGGAAGGTAAATGGCATTTCTGTGCACTCTGGTTTCCGTCACGCTGTTCCATTGCGCCAGAAGCGGTGTAGTCATGCTAGCCACATGACCCAGAAAGCTGTCTGTGGACAAACGGGCCGACTCCCTCGATCTGAAAGCGAGATGAGCACCGCAACTCCATAGTCACCTTTCACTGGACTTAACCATCCAGGGATCCTTGACCTTTTACCTTACAGACACCTGGAACTGTGATTGCATTAGCAGCATGGAGACAATTGCAGGTGAAACTAACACTTCTGTTATCATAGAATCATAGAAGGGATGCCAACAGCCACCTAGTCCAACGCCCTGCAATGCAAGAATCTCAACTAAAGCAGCCATGACAGGTGGCCATCCAACCTCTGCTTAAAAATCTCCAGTGAAGGAGAACCCACCACATTCTCAAGGAGTCCATTCCAGTGTCTTACAGCTCTTGCTGTCAGAAAGTTCTTTCTGATGTTTGGTTGGAATTTCCTTTCTTGTAATTTGAATCCATTGGTTCAGGTCCCAGCCTCCAGAGCAAGAGAAAGCAAGCTTGTTCCCTCTTCCATGTGAAAGTCCCAGAGATATTTGAAGATGGCTACCATATCCTCTCTCAGCCTCCTCTTTACCAGGCTAAACATACCCAGCCGCCTGCTGTGCACACTTTAGCTGAGATTCCTGCATTTCTGGGGGGTTGGACTAGATTTCCCTTGGGGTACCTTCCAACTCTGTGATACAAAATGGCTGCCCTAGCTTAGTGCCCCTTCATTTTAAACCCACGGAGCCCTTCAGTTCCAGGTTCCTGTGCAAAATGAAGCACAGAGAGTCAAGCCACCGCACTCCTGAAAACCAAAAAACACAAACAATCTCACCAGAGATTACTGTGACTCAGACTGGAGTCAGACAATGGTTTTCAAGAGACTTGAGAGTCATACGGCAGAGCCATCATTCATTGCCATGGCAGACACATTTATTTCTTTTGTTCCACTTTCATTTCTGGTCAAACAAAATTTGCAGCTGTTATTTTTTCCCAAGCACTCCGAAACCTTGCAAAACATGTGAGCACAGGCAACAGTGATATGAGTGTACAAGCACTGATTCATCTGCCGTGCCACCTTCAAGCCTTTGATGGGATGGGGGGAGGAATCACTATTGTCTGCCTCCAGTGTCAGGTTTAAGGGTACAGAATGAGTAAGGCTGGAGTCAGACTCCCCACACATGTCATACAAAATTTTATACACTTCTATCCTTTTGCATCTTACTTCGCTTTTTGCTATATATTATATATATATATATATATATATATATATATATATATATATAGCCCCAAACAATGTACCCTTTCCCACCGCCTTGATCATTTTACTTGCGGAAACTTTTCTGAGTTTTTTGGTGCGCACACACCCTGGTGGGGGTGGGGGAATCACTTTACTGCAATGGCCACATTACAATTGACTATATTTTACCTGACCCAAGTACAGTCATACCTCAGGTTACAGACGCTACAGGTTGCGCGTTTTCGGGTTGCGCACCATGCCGAACCCGGAAGTACCGGAATGGGTTACTTCTGGGTTTCGGTGCTCATGCATGCACAGAAGCGCCAAATCGCAGCCCACACATGCGCATATGCGGCACTGACGGTTGTGAATGCTGTGGGTTGAGAACGTGCCTCCCACACGGATCACGTTCGCAACCCGAGCATCCACTGTACTCGAAACATCCAGAGTGTGAGGTGAGGAGAAAGGGCAAAAAAATCTGCACACCTTTGTGCCACAGGCAGGGGCAACGCAAGGGGGGTGCAGTGGGGGCGGTTCGCCCTGGGTGTCCTCACTGAGGGGGGTGAGAAAATGGTGGGCGGCACTTACCGTGGGGCCTGCAGCACACCCCAGCCATGCGTCTCTCCTGGGAGTGACGCAGCGGCTTGAGCACCCACAGGCTCTGTGATGCCCCAAACAGTCCCCCCACTGCCTCCCCCTCAGCTGGAGGGCGGCTGAGTGGGAGGAGGCAGGCGGACTCATTGGAAGCCCTGCGGTGCCCCTGTGGGTGGCTGGCTCCGCCCCCTGGCGCCTGATCAGCTTGCTCTGCCGCTGGCCATGGGGGCAGAAGGACGGGAAGCTTCTCTTGCATTTGATATCACAATAGCAACGGGGCATTGTTACATGTATATATGCCATGCATTCCATAGTCGGATAGGTGGACACCCTGGACTTCCTCCCCGGCCTCTGTCTATAATATCCATTTGCGGTGAGGTGACCTAAACTGTACACAGTATTCCAAATGCAGTCACGTCATTGATTTGTATAACTGCATTATGATATTGGCAGTTTTATTTTCAGTTCCTTTCCTGATGATCCCGAGCATGGAATTTGCCTTTCTCGCAGCTGCTGCACCCTCCACTTAGAGGCCACCACAGAGAATGCCCTCTCCCAGACCTCCCCACACACCCCTGAAGGACGGCAGAACTACCAAGAAGGCCCATCTGCCAGCACAGGAAACAACAACAGGAAATTGACTTGAGAAGCAACAGAGTCCTGATGGAACAGAGGCAACCATCTCAGACCGCATGGCTCTTACAAGCCACTCTTGAGTTCTTATACCAATAATTTAGGAACTTACAGCTGTAGCAACCAGCTGAGACCTCCTCACACTTTGAGTTTCTCTGGTAAACAGGTGGAGCTACAGACAACAGGTCTGATTGTCTATCCCCCCCCCCCCCCCGTCAAGGTGAGCTAAGCCTAGGACAGCAAATCCTGTGGTCTTAACCCCTTCATGCATCAGTCAGACTTAAGCATATTCATTATATGAGGCTGCTTATACCACACTTTATACAGTTTCCAATAAATGCTGAAGACACACCTGTTTAACCTGGCTTTTGACACTTGAGGTGTACAGTGGTACCTCGCAAGACGAATGCCTCGAAAGACGAAAAACTCGCAAAACGAAAGAGTTTTTCGTTTTTTGAGTTGCTTCGCAAGACGGATTTCCCTATGGGCTTGCTTCGCAAGATGAAAACGTCTTGCAAGTTTGTTTCCTTTGTCTTGCAAGTTTGTTTCCTTTTTCTTAAAACCATGCATTCACTTCAAGGAGCACACGGTGTTGTAGCCTTTTTTGAGGTTTTTGAAGACTTTGGTGATTTTTGAAGCTTTTCCAAAGCCCGTGCTTCGCAAGATGAAAAAATCGCAAGACGAAAAAACTCGCGGAACGAATTAATTTCGTCTTGCGAGGCACCACTGTATATATTTCAGATCCCCTTATTTTTGCGATTGCAAGTTGTTTTAAATTGTTTTAAATATTGTGGTTTAATGTTGTAACCCACCCTGGGACCATAGGGGGAAGGGTGGGCAAACAACAACAACACAATAATATATCAAAAAAGTGGTGGTGGAGAGCATTGCCTGCCCTGGCATTCTTGCCCAATTGCTGAACTTGCACAGCTGCCTAATTTGCTTGTTACCTTAAAGCTAGAACTGAGATCTTGAAATCTGATGTGGGACCAATGGACTTTGGCTATAAGTTGAAGTGTATTTAAACTGTGCCTCAACTATGTTCAGTTTGTAAATAAACTCAAAATATCACAAAATGCTGGAAGAATCTAGTGATTTCCTTCCAAAGGAAACCAGGCCTGTGTCCCTGGAACTTCTTACTTCTCAAAGTGAGGTGAATGTACCAATTGGGTGGTATTAAAGTACGCTTCACTCACCCATTAAAATTAACAGATATGACTAAATTAGTTCTATAAATTTCAATGGCTTTACTCTGAGCAAAGCTTAGTTAAACACTACCCAATATTTTCTTAATTCATTGGCTTGTTAGTACAGGAATATCTGTTGCCAATAGTCTGTTTCATCAGACTGGGAAATGGGCATATATGTTCCTGCAGATATATTTTTAAAGCAGATAAATAAAACATACAACAAACACATTTTCTCGGTTTTCAGACATTGATGCTAATGGCAAACAAACAGCGGATGTGGCTAGGGCACCCTAGTTATTCCACTCAGCATCTGCTGCCAGAATGTCTTTTGCTTTACTGAACCAAACGCTCAACATGAGCCCAGAACCACAGGAGAGCTGTAGAAAAAGGACAGCAGCTGTTAAAAACAACCGGAGGAGGAGATTGTGTGGCAAGTGCCTCTCTACTGAAAATCGGCTGTCTCAAAACCTTTGTAATAATGATTACCCTAGAACAGAAACCACTGGGAGAAAAAGCAGAGCCTCCTGAGTCTGGCCTACACCTCCTCCCCAGGGCTTGGCTACCTTAACAGGGTGGATATAACCACAGCACAGTGACAGGTGAAGCTTCCACCATCTCCTGAGGGAACAGTAATTTACAAGGAGCGAAGAATGATTTGCGGAAAGTTCTCACATGTTTCCTCAGAAGCAGCCTTGCAAGTATGAAAGATGTTCTTTGTTGATGATTAACGGCTCCTTTTCGCTTTCTCCTTCAGGCAGGGTAACAATGTAGGGTAGTCTACTTTAGAGAGGGCAGTCCTCTGTTTGAAGAATTACCTGGCCCAAGTCTGGTTTAAAGATGAAATATCCTAAGAAGTGGTGAAGAGGGTCTAGAACTATTACTGCTAGGTAAAGGTAAAGGTAAAGGTACCCCTGCCCGTACGGGCCAGTCTTGACAGACTCTGGGGTTGTGCGCCCATCTCACTTAAGAGGCTAGGGGCCAGCGCTGTCCGGAGACACTTCCGGGTCACGTGGCCAGCGTGACATCGCTGCTCTGGCCAGAGCCAGAGCCAGAGCCAGAGCCAGAGCCAGAGCCGCACACGGAAACGCCGTTTACCTTCCTGCTGGTAAGCGGTCCCTATTTATCTACTTGCACCCGGAGGTGCTTTCGAACTGCTAGGTTGGCAGGCGCTGGGACCGAGCAGCGGGAGCGCACCCCGCCGCAGGGATTCAAAACGCCGACCTTTCGATCGGCAAGCCCTAGGCGCTGAGGCTTTAACCCACAGCGCCACCTGCGTCCCTACTATTACTGCTACTAGTAGTAAAAGCCTGAAACTCACAAATTACATCAGTGAGAAGTAGGGAGTTCAGAGGTGGAAGGGGGTAAATGTGGCTGAGTACTCCATGACAATGATTATGAGGACCAGCTGCAACAAAATGTTGCCGCATGGAGTTCTTCTGCTTAGGCTTCCAGCCATGCCGTCCCATGGCATTCTCCATTTACTGAACATGCCCCTATTCTCTTTGGGCTGTTCTGAAGTTTGTTTAGCTTTTCCTTTTAGGACTTTAAAAAAAAAAAAATGTTTGCACTTCTGCAAACTTTGGGGCTCCCTCAAGTCTGCTAATACCTCCCTCTTTTTCATGGCTGGTGTCGTTTTGGCTTCATAAGGACTAGTAATCAGATTGCAGCTGTGTAAGCTGAAGTTTCCAGAAACTGATATTCAGATGCACAATTGCCTCTTGCTTTGGACCTCTTCAGATAGAAGAGGGTCTTCCGACAACGCTTTGAAATAGTGGTGGCTACTGCCCTTTGGGAGAGGTGGGGCAGAAGGTGGGGAAGCCAACAGCTGAAGGAGCCAATGGCAGGTGTAGCCAGCAACAGACAGAGACAGGTAATTCTAGCTTGGCCTCTGTCCTCCTTCCTGCCGAGTCCTAGAAGGGCAACACTAAATCTAAGGAGGAGGAAGGTGGCCAGTGGCGCCACCCTCTGGACTGGATGTTGGCAGAATGTGGTAGGTGGAGCCGCACCCCATTTACTCCAATGGACCATCTTCTGCCATTTCAAAACAAAGCACTGTCCTCTGTGAAGTAACACCCTGCTTTTATAGACTACACCTGAGTGATGACCCTCATTTCTGAATTGCCTGCACATCTTATTTATCCCAGGACAGGAACATAGGAAGCGGCCTTTATACTGACTGCTGGTCTACGACGCTCAATATTGTCTGCACTGACTGGCAGCAGCTCTTCAGGATTACAGACTGGACCTCTCTCCCAGCCCAACCTGGAGATGCTAGGGATTGAACCTGGGGCCTTATGCTTTATTTACTTATCATTTTTTACCATCTTTCTCTTCCCAGGAGCTCAAGATGGGTGGCATTTTTTCATCTCCGCCAAGCTAAGCAGTTGGCTCCTTACTTCTCTCGCCCTGACCTAGCCACTGTGATCCACACGACGGTCACCTCCAGACTGGATTATTGTAACTCGCTCTACGTGGGGCTGCCCTTGAGACTGACCCAGAAACTCCAGCAGGTGCAGAATGCCGCGGCGAGACTCCTTACGAAGTCCTCACTGCGGGATCACATTCACCCGGTGCTATACCAGCTGCACTGGCTCCCGGTGGAGTACAGGATCAGGTTTAAAGTGCTGGTTTTAACCTTTAAAGCCCTATACGGCCTAGGACCCTCATACCTAGAGTACCGCCTCTCCTCGTATGTCCCACGGAGGACCTTACGGTCTTCAAACAAAAACAAAAACATCTTGGAGGTCCCGGGCCACAGAGAGGTTAGGCTGGCCTAAACCAGAGCCAGGGCTTTTTCGGCTGTGGCTCCGATCTGGTGGAACGCTCTGTCACAAGAGACTAGGGCCCTGCGGGACTTGACATCTTTCCGCAGGGCCTGCAAGACAGAGTTGTTCCACCAGGCCTTTGGCCAGGGCACAGCCTGACCCCCTCCTTTGGCAATCCTCACAGGACTCTAGGCTAATCTGACTTGAATTGATTTTATAATGAAATGATTTTAGAATGTTGTATCATTTTAATGTTGTGAGCCGCTCTGAGCCTGGCTTTGGCTGGGGAGGACGGGATATAAATAAAATTTTATTATTTAATATTATTAACACGATTCTCCTCCTCCCCATTTCAGCCTCACAAAAAACCCTGTGAGGTAGGTTAGGCTAAGAGACGGTGACTGGCCCAAGGCCACCCAGAGAGGTTCATGGCTGAGTGGGGATTTGAACCCTGGTCGCATGAGTCATAGTGAGGCATCTGATCAAGGCCTGTATTTTAAAATGAGCTTAAAGATATATTTGCAAATGTTTGTATGCTTCATGCCAGGCAGAAACCAGCTGGCTAAGTACTTTGGCAGTTGTTTATCTTCCTGCTCTCCTGAACAAGGGCCCCCCTGATTTATAACAGTAGCAGGAGACAAGATTCTCAAAGTTGTAAAAGGGAATTACAGGCTGGGAGCAAATGTTACACTGACCCTACATATTACAGAATACAATCAAGCTGCAAAAACACTAATTAAGAGTTGGTAAATAGTAAGATTTATTGTTTAACAGAAAATAATACCATGTGCCTCCCATCAGACTCTAGCCATATTTTCCTAAGGTTTACGGTATACTGAGAGAGTTTAAGGGCAATAAATTTTGGGAAGAGCTAATGGGAAAAGCAGCTGGCTGGGAAAGGGGGGTGTAAACTGAAGAGGCTTCTTTTGAAGCTGCTTTTTACTGAGTTCCTTTTTACTTTGCAAAGGCCTTTTCTTCTAAAAAGCTATCTATGTTATGTATGAGATTTGTTGGCTTAATGTAATTAGGCAAAGGATTTAGAAAGTAAGAAATGTTAGATTCTTATTTCATTGATGGTGTGTGAGAATGTGAACCCAAGATCTCTGTTTAGATAGAATTTAATACCACGAGCCATTTGTTTTAGCCATTTGTTTTGGAATGCAGGGGCAACAGGGGCAAAAGGTGATCTGGTAATTAAGGTGCCTTGTTGAGGCAAATGTAAGATATATGGCTACTTGTCTGCCAGTTATGGATAGAAGGAAATATAGCTCTTTGTCTCCCATAAAAGGTAATAGGAAATGGGTGTATCTTTTATGATTGGTTCTAGCAAACAGCCAATAGGAATTTCAACCAGGCTGTTTGGACACAGGCAGCCAAAGGAGGAGCAAGGGGGCTGGGCTGAGGAAATATAAGTGCTGGCCATCAAGGCTGGAAGGGGCAGAGCTTTGGTAACCATATACCACTGTGCCTATCATTTATTTGTCTGACAAATAAATTATTATTTTAATTTCTCTATTGCTGCATTGAATATTTCATTCCAGCTAAGCATTAACCACAAGCAGGGTGCTACAATAGTCCAACCCTCTAGCCATTACGCCGCACATCCAAGGCTGATACCCTGTCATTGAGCAATGACCCTCCCCCAGTGTCTCTCACTCCAACCAAGTGTCTCTATTTTACCTACATACAAAATAGGGTGTGCAATAGGTTGTCCTTCTGTTTCCTGTTGTTATCGCAGAATGGAGCTTAGGCCTCCTCTGCCCCACACCCAGTTGACAATCTGTAACATCAACATGCATTACAGATTGCACTCAGATGCAGAACAAGAAGCTACTCCAATCACTAGGAAAAATGATTTTTAAAAAATAATGAAAAAGAGGGTGTGGGGAGAAAAATCAAGTAGGCACACACACTCACCTGATAGGAGGAGGAGGCGGTGGGTGGGTGGGAGCTGGGGGCAGAAGGGAGAGAGTCTGTATTGGTGAAATGCGGAGAAAACTGTAGCTTGGCTCCTCATTGCGTCTCCCATGATTCACAGGCTGACTCACTTAAGAACATCGCCAGTTACATAACGGATAGATTTCTTAGAGATGTAGCACCCTAATAGGTTCGCAATGAATAGAGCACAGATTGAGGGGTTTTATTATTACACCGCCGTTTCTCATCGGAGACAGCACGTTCTGGAACAAAAGAAGCAGCTGGGAGACACAGAGGAATCAGATGGGGTGAGCACAAGCACTGCAAGCAAAAGATGTGAGGTTCCTTCAGAACTGGTGCTAAATGCCCACATTGGGGAGATCAGGGCTCTGGTTTATTGAAACTTGCACTGAACTTTCCTTGGCATAAATGCCTCAGACTTCGGAACACAATCCATCTCTCTCGGATAAATGTGTGCATCAGCTACCAACCAGCTATAGCAGCAGAGGAAGTTGCCATACTGAGTCAGACCACACTGACTGACAACAGCTTTCCAATATTTCATTTTTAAAAAATATATAATTGTATAAGCGGTACCTATTTATCTACAGGTACTTGCACTTTGATGTGCTTTCGAACTGCTAGGTGGGCAGGAGCAGGGACCAAGCAATGGGAGCTCACTTTGTCACAGGGATTCGAACCGCCGACCTTCTGATCGACAATCCCTAGGCTCTGTGGTTTAACCCACAGCACCACCCGCGTCCCCTTTTCATTTATATGCATTACAACAATTATTTAACCATAGTTTTAACATTTTCAATTTTCAATTTCAATTCCTTTCCCTCTTTCTGCAGTTCCTTACATTTATTTTTGTCCATTCTCAAACGTGATCTGTTCGACTTCTGAAAACATTTGAAAACCAAGACACAGCTTCCAATTGGCTGCAGGAATTTCCTGCACTCAAGTGGAAGCCGTGTTGGATGTTCGGCTTCCAAAAAACGTTCGAAAACCAGAACACTTACCTCTGCTTTTCTGGTGTTTGGGAGCCAAAACGTACGAGTATCAAGGCGTTCGAGAACCAAGAAACAACTGTATTTAAAATGGCAGGTTTTTACAATAATTCTGCCAGTGTCTTGATCTGTTTACAGCTTGTTTGTAAATACTCAATAAACCACTTCCATTCCTTTCTAAAAAGTTTGTTGCCTTGATTTCTTATTATTCCGGTAAGTTTCACCATTTCTGCATACTCCATTAGTTTCTGTATCCAATTTTCTTTACGGAACTGGCATGTGCTGGTTTAAGATCCCCCACCCCTAAGCATGTCCTTCTGTATAGCAGTTCTTACCTGTGCTGACATCACGCTGCAGGTCAGAGCAACTGTGGAACGTGATGAGTAACATGTCTGGAGGGGAGCTCTGTCAGTTGTGAAGCCTGAAGTGCACCTGTGGAGCAAAGTTGCAGCGTGTGCGCTTCTGCATTTCTCTCGCCCTTGGCAATCTGAAAGCTCCCAGGAAAGAGACACAATTAAGAGGCAGGTGCTATGAGCAGCTGCAAAAGGAGATTTCTGAGGTTGCCACAACCTATTTCTTGAGTGTTCGTCCTGATCTGTCTGCACAAAGTTTTCAGGGCGGTTAGAGGACGGCTATTTATTGATTGGTTTGTGGGAAGGTCAGACATTGTTGTGTCAAGCAAATGTTATCCCATACTTTCCAATGCATTTTCTCATTGCTTTCCTTCTACAAAAAAGAAAAAAGAAAAAAAAAAGAGTCTGGTTTTGCAGGGGAAACAAGTCTGATGTGCAATAGTTCCAAATCTACTTTAATTGTGGAAACTGAAATTGCCAGTATGTGATTCAATCCCTCCCCAATATAAGGACCGTCTGGAAGTAACCTGACTTATGTTTTACTGTCCTGGTCAAATTATTTGTTTATACCCAGCTCCAACAGTGGGGCAGCCATTGTTGTGATAGTTGCTGTTGTTGTCACTGATTTTCTTCTTACTGGCCCAAATGTTCTTGAGAGGTGAGAAGTTTCAGGAGCAGGAGAGATCTTTGGATTGGGGTTATAATTTTGGGGTTTATTTACAAAAATATGCATTGAGCAAAGGTGGAAGTGAACAGATTAAGAAGACAGGGGCTCTTTTTGAACACAGGGACATATTTGGGGAAGCATCCAGTAAAGTTCGTCTGTTAGCACAAGAACTTTTGGCTGGACAACAGAATTTCTCCACTGTCTCCTCTCAGGGTCAAATTCCAGTCCAATCACATTTATATTAAGTGGCCTCAGGCATACTGATAAAGCTGACCCTCAGCTGTTTATCTCTGAAATGGGGACAATGACAATATTTGCAGGAGGAAGATACTGACTACACATTAAAATATTGTGCATGTAACTGTGCTTGTAACCTGAATGGATATGATGCTGAATTAATAAACAAATAATACATTTTCTCTTAAAAGGGCAAGTGCACGAGGGCATTTTTATCTTCATCTTTGAGATTTGATTTAAATCGATATACCAAACAGCTACTTTGCCATTTGAATAACTATTTAAGTGTTAATTTCATAAATACATCACACTGATTTAGATTGACTATCAGAAAATAAAGTCTAATAACTATTCATAACTGCAGAGAATTGCAGAAGGAAGGGAACAATTAAGGCAAGAGATTGCAAAGGACAAAGTAAAGGCAGGACGTGCATGGGAGATGTGAGGGTATGAATAATAAGCAAGACCTTATTTATTAACATAAGAGAGGAATGATCTTTGGATCCAATCTAATTGTCCTTTGTTGCCATTAATGCATGGTATGCATTATTGTCTCCCGCCAAGCTGTTTCTGTTAGCAGTGGGATCCGTTCCCTTGTGCCGGGTGCTCAATCTGATCTCCACAGCGCCTTAACTGCTTGCCAGCAGAGCCAAGATATTGGAATGTTTCTTTTGGAATCATCTGCTTTATGCAGAATTTATTCTTTCTCTGTGGGTTTCAGTTCCTGCAGGAGACCCAGATGCTTTTGGCACCAGAGAGAGCCCCTAAAGCAGCGAGTGTATATTGCTTGAGCTGCCCTCCCATGTTACATGGAGGCAAACATGTTCAGTGTATACCTGCGGCAGAGAGCTACAAGCCACGCAACTGTGCTTACTTGGGACTTGTGTGTCTCTCTGAGGGGATGGATGGGAGAGAGGGACCTGTGCCAGAGTCAGGCCAGAGTGGGTTTTCCTCAGGGTGTGAGGCTGAGGAAGGGAGCTGCTTTCCTGGGTGAGAGCTGGGAAAACCCACTTCTTTGTATGCAGACAGAAGATTCAGGCATAGTTATGATAGAGGAATATACAATTTTGTGTTTTATCATGATTGTTACTATCATTATTGGTATTATCTTTGATGGAGTGGGGAAGCGCAGCCAGATAGGTGGGGTATAAATAATATTTTTTTAATTATAATATTATGTTCTGTTCTTTTTTTTCTTCTTTTCTTTTTCTCTTCTTGTTTTCCCCTCCCCTCCCCTTTCTTGTCTTTTTGATTCTATTTCTTCTAGATGCTATTTTATTGTACAGCGGTACCTCGGGTTAAGAACCTAATTCGTTCTGGAGGTCCATTCTTAACTTGAAACTGTTCTTAACCCGAGGCACCACTTTAGCTAATGGGGCTTCCTGCAGCCGCCGCGCGATTCCTGTTCTCATCCTGAAGCAAAGTTCTTAACCCGAGCTACTATTTCTGGGTTAGTGGAGTCTGTAAGCTGAAGCATCTTTAACCCAAGGTACCACTGTATTGTGAAAACTGTAATAAAAAATGGGGGGGGGGCTTCTCTCTCTCTCTCTCTCTCTCTCTCTCTCTCTCTCTCTCTCTCTCTCTCCTGAAACCTACATTTCAATGCTCATCACTGAAACTTGAATGACAAGGGTGTGTGTCCTCAAGTGCAGGAATAGCCAATGTGGTACACTTTTTAGGCTTTTGGACTCCCAGCATTCCTGAATATCGGCCATGCCAACTGAAACTGACATCTGGGGAGGGCCCACAATATTGGCTACCCATGCTCTAGGGCTAGGGAACTTCTTTCCTCTACAGCCCTAGCTTTATTGCATCGGAGGGCTTTTTCTTCTTCTTTCTTTGGCAATCACTCGTAGCCGAGTAAGATTGTCTTCCATAAACACAGTTTTTACAATGAGTCTGTAGGTGACTGTAGGGCCAATTCTGGATCCACACGTCCTTCCGCAGTGGGGACATTGGTTCCCGGGCAGGAGTTGATCAAGGTGTGGATTTGCCAGGCATGCTTTCCTCTTAGCATGTTTCTCCCTTGCGTCCTGAGTTTGAGAGTCTTCAAAGCCCATGACACCTTTGGTAAAGGCTGTTCTCCAGCTGGAGCACTTGCAGGCCAGTGTTTCCCAGTTGTCAGTGTTTATACTACATTTTTAAAGATTTGCCTTGCGACAGTCTTTAAACCTCTTTTGTTTACCACCAGCATTATGCTTTCCATTTTTAAGTTCAGAATAGAGCAGTTGCTTTGGAAGACGATCATCGGGCATCCGCACAACACGACCAGTCCAACGAAGTTGATGTTGAAGAATCATTGCTTCAACACTGGTGATCTTTGCTTCTTCCAGTACACTGATATTAATTTGCCTGTCTTCCCAAGTGATGTGTAAAATTTTTCAGAGACACCATTGATGGAATCTTTCGAGGAGTTGGAGATGGCGTTTATAAGTGGTCCATCTTTCACAAGCATACAGTAAGGTTGGTAGTACAATAGCTTTGTAAACAAGCCCCCCCCCCCCCGCCTCTCGCACAATAGCATATTTTACAAAAAGTAGAGGAGCTCAACTTGAATGATGTTCGGGATTTTGGTGTAGGGAGCAGAGTGCCCTTGTAAGGTACCCTAGAGGGTGTAACGGAGGTCAGTGCCGGAGCTTTTCCAGAAGAGAGTTTTTACGAACAAAGGAAAATAAAAGGAAGATTGCAAGGCAAATTACTAAAGGCTTCTCCCACAAGGGAAGGGTGGAGAGAGATATTGAAAGAGAAGAGGCAGGGAGCCAAGGGCAGCTACACAGTGATGTTTCAGCATTCTTGGGAAAGGTGGGGGAATTGAGGGAAGCTGGCAAGAGACCCAGAGAAAAGGAGAATGTGATGAGATATCTCTATTTCATCTAATGATCTTTCAGCAGCATGTTGGGAGTGGAGATCCTCAGCATCAAGGTAAATCCAAATAAAACAAGGGCCCCAAGCCACAGCAAGCCTTCACTAGGGCGGTCACAAGGTGCAATTATGCAAAAGCCAAGGCTTCCAAGAACTGCTCGCTGGCCCGCTCTCAAGAAGAGAGCAAAATTCAAGAGCACAGTGGGTGCCTAGCCAAGATCTTTGAGAAGAACGAAAGGGCTATGGGCAATGCCAGGGGTCAGCAGTACCTTTCTGTCACATGTTAGCAAAGGCACATGACAAAGATCACATGGAGAGCACTGAACTCAGGGGTCTAATAACTGCTATTAACAAAATCAGCTCTGTATTACCCTGTTTGTGGGTAGATTTTTTCAAAGGAAAATTTGTACTTTTAAAATACAGCTAGGTGTTTTTTTCGTTGTTGTAACATATTTATTGAAAGTTTAAAAATACATAACTACATGTGCACCAAACATGGTGAGACGCAAACAAAAAAGAGAAAAAGAAAAAGGGAACCTGTGCAAAAGAGAAAACAAAGGGGTGAGGGGGGGAAACCCAAAACTGTCTATTTTATAAGGTTGTTATTGTACTTCACCAGATCTTAACCTATTACAGTATTAGTAAGAATGGATTCCAAATATCATTGAATTTGTCCATGGCAAGTCTGCATTTATATGCAAGGTGTTAATATGTTGTGAGTTTGTATAAGTCTTCAATCCAATCATAGAAGGGAGCCACATTTTTATTTTTCCAGTTCATCAGTATCAGTCTTTTTGCTGTGGTAAGGGCATGGAGAGTCCACTCATACTGTCCTTTCATAAGGTTCCATGGGTATATAATTCAAGAGGATATTTTGCTCTGTAAATGCAAGGTTGTTCCGGTACAGTTCTGTTGATGGTTTCAGTTACCTTATTTATGCCAAAAATCTTTCCAAATAGGACAATGGAAAAAAAATATGTTTTAGAGAAGCACTATACACCTAGCTTTACCCCAAAACCAACTAATCAGAAAGTTTTAAAACGAGCCCAGGAAGTGATGTATCACGCAGTTCCTTCCTGTCGAATTGTCCTGGCGAAAAGATGGTTCTCCCTGCCCCATTCAAGATCTGGTAAGGATGGGCAGGAGTCTTGCCCGCTCCCGAGAACAGCATGCAGTGGGAGGAAGGAGAAGGTCATTGCATCTGGCAAGCACAAATGCTTGTGCTGACATAATGATTGCCCTAGAGCAATGTTAAATCCCACCCCCAAAGTATGGTATGCACAGAAATGTTAATTCACGGGTCAGCAAACTAAGGCACACGAGCCGGATCAGGCCCAATTGCCTTCAGGATCCGGCTTGAGGACTGTTTGTGGATCGGTGTGGGATTCTGTTCGTTCGGGCTGCGCCATTTTTTCTGCACCATTCCATTCCCCCCCACACACACCACAGCGGTGCCTCCTCCCTCCCTCCTCCTGGCTTCTCCCTGCCCTGCCTAGAGGAGGAAGGGGGCTGGGCTGGCTGAGCGCCATTTTAAGCAGCCTCTTTCTGGAGCCAGCCCTTTTGCGTCGCTCATCTTCCCCCCATCGCCGCTGCCCTGGTCCTCCTGAGGCCAGAGAGCGGAGTGGACAAGCTCACTCTGACTACCCACAAGAAGCAGCGGCAGTGGTGGCAGCCCCAGGGAAGGTAAGCACAGTGGCTGGGGCTGGGGAGGAGGACTACTTGCCCCCCCTTGCCTCTTCTTCCAGCTGCCCTCCCCCCAGTGCCGCTTCTCCAGCCAGCCACAAGGTCTGAGGGACAGTGGACCACAGGGCCGTCTGTAGCAGATGCGGCGCTGGGGTGCCAATATCCACCCAGCGCCCCAAAATTACCACGGATAGTGTTGGGATGGCCGTAGCTGCGCACTGCCAGCCATCTGGAGGGGGGGCACAACTCTCCCCCATGCGGGAGAGCGATCCCTGAAGAGGCTTGGGAGGGAAGCTGCATGCCCGCCAGCCTTATGGTTGACAGGGCGCAGCTGCCAGGCCTTGCAGGGAAAGGCTGGCTGCCGGCAAAGTCCCCACTTGCTGGGGTGCTCCTGAGAGGCTGGTGGCCTTGTGCAATGCACCACTAAGCCCCATAGGAAAGACAGCTCTGGTGGACCGGCCCATGGCTAAAAATTTCTGCCGACCCCTGTGTTAATTAAGCATTTAATTAATTAATTAACCCTGTCATATGACTTAGCACTACTCTCTCTTTTGCCAGCTAGGATATTCCTTTACTGGTGCCACTGCTACCCACAAGAGGACACTGTCAGTGCCCTGACAGGCACAACTTTTTCTCTGTGCAGAGGAGGGCAACCAAGATCATCAAGGGTCTGGAAACATAATAATAATAATAATTAATAATAATAATAATAATAATAATAATAATAATAATAATAAATAATAATAATAATAATAATAATAATAATAATAATAATAATAAATAATAATAATAATAATAATAATAAAATTTATACCCCGCCCGTCTGGCTGGGTTTCCCCTCTGGGCGGCTCTCAACAGAATATTAAAAACACAATATAACATCAAACATTCAAAACTTCCCTGAACAGGGCTACCTTCAGACGTCTTCTAAATGTCAGGTAGATAAACATCTCTTTGACATCTGATGGGAGGGTGTTCCGCAGGGCGGGCACCACTACCGAGAAGGCCCTCTGCCTGGTTCCCTGCAACCTCACTTCTTACAGTGAGGGAATCGCCAGAAGGCTCTCGGAGATGGATCTCAGTGTCCGGGGCTGAACAATGCGGGTGGAGATGCTTGTTCAGGTATATTGGGCTGAGACTCAACATTTGGGGGAAACTTTTTGACAGTAAGAGCTGTTTGGCAGAGGAACAGACTGCCACGAGAGGTGGTGGACTCTCCTTCCTTGGAGGGTTTTAAGCAGAGGTTTGATGGCCATCTGCCATGGATGCTTTAGCTGAGATTCCTGCATTGCAAGGGGTTGGGCTAGATGACCCTTGGGTCCCTTCCATCTCTTAAGATTATATGATTCTACATTGCGTCCCTTCCTGGGGGCATTTAAAAACAATTTGTTTATTTATTATTTGCAAAATCTGGTTGGTTTTTCAAAAATTATTCTTAGAATTTTCCCAATTAAATAGGCAAATCTACCCACCCACCAACAGAAAAACATGGAGCTGATTTTGTCAATACATGGAACCCGCATGGGAAGGAATCAGGTTGATCATCCATCCATTCTTCCTTGCCGTCAGTGAGCCATGGAGGGCTTATCTTGCTGCAGTGATAGTGCTCGAGAAACTCTTTAGACACCCTTTTGATGCTCCAAAACAATGTTAGGTCAAGAAGGCACCATAAAAGTGAGGCGAGGCTCTTGGAGCTCTTCAGAATGCCAGGGCAGACTGTTTTCTCCACCCCCCCCCCTTTGAAGGGAGGCCCCAAGGCTGACATCAGCAGTGGGCCTTGCCAGGTGTCAATGCTGACCTTGATGTTTTTCCAAGCTAACAATGGACATACTTACTTCCTCCCTCCCACCCTCTTTCAGTATTTTGTTCTTAGAGCCCTTTCCAATTGGTTGATCGTGCTAAACATTCCGCAGTGGCCGGGTTGGCCACACACTCAGACTTGTAGCAAGCCGGGGTCAAGGTCACTACTGACGCACACAAGTGTACAGTGGAGAAGGGGGAACATAAAACGTTAGATTGTACATTGCATACTTGTGGGGCAGCTGAATCAGGTTAGAAACGGGCCCTGCATGCAACACGGAGGCTATCTCTTACAGAAGCGAAGTTAAAGAGAGCTCCATAAATACCGGATTGGCTTCTATTTACTATGGAGGATCTAGAAGTGAGAGCGTCTGGGTGAAGGTAGGGGTGTCACACAGAAATAGCTAAGAGAGGTGTTAAAAAACGACAATGAAGACAACAAAAATTGGGGGCAGACCCACACCATACATTTAAAGCACATGGCCTCCTCTAAAGATTCCTGGGAACTTTAGTTTCTTTCTGCCCCCAGAGCTGCAATTATCAGCACCTTTGACAAACTACAGTTCCCTGGCTTCATTTGGAGGAAGTGATATGCTTTAAATGTGTGCTGAATATGCTTGTTGGTCACGAGCAAAGGAGTGTGTTGTGCAAGTTCCACTTTACTTGAGGAAAAAAGAGCCAGCTATTAAACTGAGAGCTGACAGCTTTCCATCTCCTACCTTTGTAATGCTTTACTTCTAAAAGATAATGACTGTAATGATAGTTCTATTTCTGTGGAGAAGGAAGGCTTTTTGATGTGGGAGCGTGGGCGCAACTCCCCCCCCCATCCTTTCCACATATATATTTGATGTATACATGATTCATTTGAAGTTGTATAATGTAATCCCTCAGAAACTGACAAAAGTCAATCATTCCAAACCTGGCAGAATCAGGCATGCTTTTATTATTAGCTTAACAATTATGGAGAGAATTGGTTTAACTTTGGCAGTCTCCGCAACATATGACGATAATAGTTCAAGGGGCCAGCCATGGAAAACACGAATTTCTCTAAACGGTGCTCCATCAGCAAACAGCAAGGCATTCCTCATGTTTCAGGATAAAAGAAAAATTAACTAATCCTGAAACCAGGTGGAAACTGCATGCAATTAAATGTAAGTCCGATAGCCAGGGTGCTGTGATCCAACAGTCTGCATTCAGATAGTTTCTGATGCGCACCTGAAATTCTCCTTTGAGTTTAACAGTCGTATACAGTATAGAAGAGCCCCAGCTGTGTATCAGAGCACACCTGAGGCTCTGGAGCTTCAAACCTTTCTGAATCTGAATTAGCTATTTCACAGTGGGCAGATCAGCTGGGAAGCTTTTCAAAACCACCATTTTTCAAGGGGGGTGCGGAAGAGAATCAAAAGGTCCTTTTCATTTGTAACAGTGTTTAAAATGATAAAAACATGCATAACTCCCCTAGTAACTGGCCAATCACAATTAAATCACATCATATAAATTCCGAATTACAAAGCCAAATTTTTAAATTTTGTTGGGGGAACCCATACTTCAAGATCCAAAGGGGAATTCAGATCATCTTCTTATTACTGCGTTAATGTCCAAATCAGTCCCAATCAGTCCAAACAAAGTTCATAATTCTATCCAGTCTTATCTTGGTGTTGCCACATCATATCTTGTTCGTATAATTTCTCTTTTTCCTTTACGATCTCTTCTGTTAGTCTCCTTAAGCCGATAGCAAGTGTAATAATCCTGTGTGGATTTTCCGTTCCTCCACTAAGTCCAGATGGTTTCCATATATCTCCTTCGTAGATAACATCACTTTTTCCATCGTAAATTTTGGCATTTGTCGCTCTTAAGTCCCACCAAGGAGTTGATTCACGATATGTAAACAACTCTATTTCTCTCTTTCTCCTCCCAGACCCAAGAGCTCCCACAATGCCTCACAAAATGGCGAACGGCATTTTTTCCTGACTGCGTCACTCCAAAACTCTTAGCTTTCCAGCTTCATCTTGAAACATTGCTTTGGATCGAAAGTTTATCTCCACACAGCCTTAAATCCACAGCTTAAGTCCTTAATTTCTGACTCATTAGGGGAGGGGGATTCTTGTTAAGTCACATAAAAAGGTAGAGGCAGGTTTCCCCCCCTCCCCCCTCAGTCATTACCGTATCTTGACGTTCTTCTCATATTTTATTGTTACATGTTTTAATTAGACCCTCAGTGTTACATTTGAACTGTTAGGTGGCTCCATCTGTCAATTTTTGATTTCTAATAATGAAAATAATTTATTAAATGTCTTTACCACCCTCCATCAATGGACAAAAGTGGTGCTGTGCGTTAAACCACAGAGCCTAGGACTTGCTGATCAGAAGGTTGGAGGTTTGAATCCCTGCGACGGGGTGAGCTCCCATTAGTTTGAAAGCACGTCAAAGTGCAAGTAGATAAATAAGTACTACTCCGGCGGGAAGGTAAACGGCGTTTCCGTGCACTGCTCTGATTCTCCAGAAGCGGGTTAGTCATGCTGGCCACATGACCTGGAAGCTGTACGCCGGCTCCCTCGCCAATAAAGCAAGATGAGTGCCGCAACCCCAGAGTCGGCCGCGACTGGACCTAATGGTCAGGGGTCCCTTTACCTTTATAGCACCCTCCATCTGAGGATCACAGGGTAGTTTACAATAGAAAAACACAAAAATACATACCATAACAAACATAAACAATGCTCCTCATCAGTTTAAAAGGCCATATGTTATTTAATTAGCCAAAGACCTGGGAGAAGAGAAAGATTTTTGCCTAGTGAGCCTCCTTGGGGAGAGCATCCCCAGTGCCGGATTTATGTATAAGCTAAACAAGCTATAGCTTCGGGCCCCACTCTCTTGCCCCCCCCCCCAAAAAAAAATGAAAGGAAAAAAACTGGATGCACTTCTAAAATATAATATAAAAAACAAATAAAACCTACATACAGCAACAGTGTTTTGTGGTGTGTAGGCTCCTATGATGTACGTAATGATAAGTAAATTACCATATAGCATATATTCAACATAAAAAACAGTGCCAATTTGTTGTTGACAAAGGTCAGCTGGACATATACCTTCAGTAACTTAGGGCCTCATCAAACCTAAATCTGGCCCTGAGCATCCCACAAGCGGGGAGTCACTGCAAAAAAGGATCCAGGTCGGTTCATATGGGGAGAGGTGGTCCTTAGATTGCAGACTCTTCAATTCTCGCTATTTTTCCAGGGACAGTCCCGGATTTATAGAAACTGCCCCTGTTTCTGATCTGATCCCAGAATGTCCCGCTTTCCCTTAGAACGTCCCTATTTTCACCGAAGAAATGTTGGAGAGTATGAGACTGTAGATCGCTTCATCAGATGCATGTCGTGTTATCCTGAGTTGCTGGTGCGTACATACATGTGCACGTGTTTGTCTGTTTTGATATGTCTATGTGGTTGCGGTTGGGCAAAGAATTGTAAAGGAGCAAGAAGAAAACGAAATACCAAAAATCCAGATTGTTAGCAGCGGCCATTCACAAAGCAAACAAAAACGGCATTAGACGGCACAGACCCGTCCAGGCTGAACACCCCAAACAAGCAAGCCTAGTGTGGCATGCCATTGCCCATTGCTCCCTTCCTGCCTTGACGAGCACAAAGCAGAGGCGGCTTGGTCCGGGGTCCGTCCCCTTCTCCCCCCCCGCCCCGCCCTCTCGCGCTCTTTCTCTACAGCTGCCCCCTCCTCCCCTCCCCTTATCTCTCGGAACCTTTCCAGTGACGCGGGAGATAATGACACACACGCGGTGACGCTTTGAACTTGCCTCCTCCTCCTCCTCGCCCGGGGCGGGGGAGGAAAGGTAAGCTGCGTGCGTGTGGCGGGGGAGTGGAGGGTACAGCCGGACTGAGAGAGGAAGGAAGCCGAGACGCAGCTGGCGCGCTTCACAGCCCTGCCCTCGGAACACACCCTTTGGGCGGGAATGCGGAGTGTGGAGCGGGAGAGGCGCGCGCGCGCTCAGCCTCCTGGGACGCGCCTAGCGGTGCCCCGGGCGCCTTTCCAAACGTGCCAACACTGGAACGAGCAGAGGCGGCGGCGGCGGCGGCAGCCCTGGGCTACTGCGCCTGGCTTGACCGCCTCAGCCCGCGGACGCTCCTGTCGTCGTCGTCGTCCCTCAATGCCCTTCTCTTCAGACGGCCCGCTTCCCGCTCGGCGGCGTCCTCCCTCCCTGCCTCCTCCCCTTGTTATAATAAAACCGCCGGAGGGGGTGGAGAAAAGCGCGAAGGAGGCGACGCCGGCTGTGAGCCGCTCGGAGTCCCTCCCCGCCGCGCCTTATTCCCCGCCCTCGTCGCCCGCGGCTGCCTTCATTCACTACCGAGGAGGAGGAGCCGCCTCGACGCGTAGAGACGAGCAGCCGCCACCGGCAGCACCTTTTCGGCCCGCTCCTGAGATCGCGGCAGCCGGCGAGTGCGCAACTCGGCTTCACGCATCCTTCTCTCTCCCTTTTCCACCAGCTGCTGCTGCTGCTGCTGCTGCTGTCACCGTTTCACCAGGAACTTGACCGGGCGCAGGCGGGGTGAGTAACCGGGGTGACTCGCAGGCAGCGCTTTCTCCCCCAGCGCCTTTGCCCTTTCTTTCTCCTCCAGCCTCTGTGCATGCCGAGTTGGCTAGATCGCCTTGCTAGGATGCCCCCTTGAGCGGGAGAGTTGGAAGGCTCATCCGGAGAGGTGGGGAATCGGGGGTGGGTGGGGGAAGCCCCGGGAACACGCGGGTCCGGTTCGCCCACATCTCTTTCTCTGAACGAGATCGCGCTGGCTGGCTGGCAGGCTTTTCCGCCCGGCCCGGCCGCCTTCTCACTGGGCGAACATGTGCTCCGGACCTCAGCCACATGCTACGCGAGGAATCCATTTTGCGAGCAGCGTGGTGCATGATGCAATATTTATAGTGTAAGTGACGGCGTAGAGGAAGTCGGAAGGGACGCCCTGCCTAGGTAGATCGAATCGGGGATCATGCGACTGGGCTGGAGGGGGGTGTTCAGATCGCCTTTTCATTTCTCTCCCCCCCCCCCCCCCCCCAATTCCACCATCCCCTTCCCACATTGCGATTTCCAGAGGGTGGGCAAACTCTCCCCTTCCCCAACTGCGCACCGCAGGCATATGATGGGCTGATCTAATTTGGCTTTGGGAATGAAAAGCGTCCTGCCTTAAATGGCGCTTTTTTTGGTTCACACGTGTGTGTGTGTGGTGTTGCGGGAGGGGCGAGACATTACTACAGTGCATTTCCGTCTTTGGTCTTAAGTGTTTATGGAGGGGACTGCCCCAGGACTACAGTATTAGCATCTCTCATACTTTGGCTCGAGATATCCTTCTGATGCAATTCACCTACGGATTACGTTAGAAGTAGTGAGCCAGTTATTTACGGTAAAGAACCTTCTTGGCCTTCCTTACCAATAATAGCAACGGAGCAGAGAGGCAGGGCTAAATAAATCCAAGGCATAAGATGGGTAGGATATGCTGCTCAGACTCATGTGCTGAATTCTCTGCTTTTAGGTATCTGTTATTCCCTTTTTTGGGGTGTGTAATCAAATATTCCTCCTAGGTGCTAGATTCCTTGCTGCTTTTAAAGAAACCTGAAAACTAGAACACAAGCAGTTGTAATGAAGCCCAGATAAGGCAAGGCAGAGTGCTTGTGTTTGCCCAGCATTTAAAGCCATAAAGTTGGTTTCAGTGACTTTCTCTTGCCTACTGCCTCTAAACTGCAGTGGAAATTTTGAATGTGATTTGGAATGCACGGATCCAGTTTGTTTGCTTAAGTTTCTAAGGGAAATTGCTGCTGTTAGGGGCAGGAAATCACATTAGGATAGTATCAAGGGATTGTTAATCACCCTTGATGTCTGATGGCTTTTTAAGCTAGTTGTTGTTGCCAGTTACTATAGTGGAAATATGCCACATTATTTATTTTTGAGAGTGAATGTACTGTACTTTCAAGAATCACAGTTACTCCAAGATAAAAGGAACAAGCCCTCATCAAATCCCTTCGAAACTCTTTGGCAGGTTTGCACTAACGGGGTGTCATTTGAAAGCCAATACTTATGCAACTTTCATTTTTGCAAAGTTACTTATGGTGCTTGGATTCGAATTCCGAAGTCTGGCAAGTAACCCATAGCGCTCTACTGCCAGACCAAAAGCTGCCTAGATAATCTGATACCCGAGCAGCAACACCGCTAAACAAGTGGAAGCCAGAGGAGAACTTTGCCTCAGTTACTTCTAAGCGGCTGAATGACACTCTTGGCTTGTGGGAATTGGGTCATAAAGGTATAAGCAGCCACGTCATCAGAATATTGCCCTTTCTAGGTCAGGATTGCATATCAGAAACCCAGTGTGACTCTTCAGGTCTTCAGCAAGGGTATGCTATATTCTGCAGTTTCCTTTAAACTGAAAATTCTGGGGAATGACAGGACCGTGTCCGCTATGAAAAGCACATGCTCCTTTTCTGTTTGTATCTTAATATCATTGTGTATCTTTTAAGTTGTCCAGTTTTTAAAACAGACTTGTTTTCAATTACAGGTATTCTAGTTTTTTTAAATAAAAAAAATATTGATAAAACATTAACTTGCGTTGAGTTTGCGTTGCAATCTGAAGCAATGTTTAAAGTTGTTCCTCTTCTTGGTTTGCTGCTAAACTTTGCATGCTTTGTTGAAGCCAGAGTCACTGGATACAAATAACAAAGCAGTACTAGCGTTTGGAATGTTTTAGTAACAGGTATCCAATGTTTCACATACATACTTGGCCTGTTCAACATTCCTTCTCCTTTGGCCACAGTGAACTGGTTGGGTTGTAACATTGCCATAGCCTTGTTTTACGAGAACTATGTTTATGTTCTTCCTCCTTCCTCCAGTGTGGTCACGAGGAAGAGATCAGAAGCTTTTGATTCTGTTTAGATGCAATTTAGCATTGTGTCTGAACCTGACAAACTTCACAATGATTGGACACAATTGCAGATTACAATTTCTAGTTAATCAGGAACGGAAATCTTAAATCTCTTTTCTTCATCTGCCCAAGGCATGTAACAACAAACCATAGTTTGTTAAATCTGTACCATGCCCACAATATTAGCTGGTACCAAAATTTCGCAACTCCTGGAATGACCTCACCTGATGCTGAGATAATAAATAAAAGCAGTGTTAAGTGTGTGAACTGCTTCAAATTAATGAAAGCTTCCCTCCTTTTTATTACTTCTGCAATTATGATTCTTTTTATAATGATTATAAAATAATTATGGTGTAATTATATGAGAACAGCTTTGTTTCCACTTGCCTTTTGAGACATTTTGCCTGCAGATGCTTTCTTAGGAACCAATTCAAACAATGTTTTCTCACTCATTAGAATAATCTGTTCCGATGAGCAACATAGCACATGAGCTACTAGGTTGTGGGGCTCACAGGAGTACCTGAAATCTCCAGTATTCATTTCAGAATGTAAGGAGATTCATTCGTTACAATGGTCACACACAAATGGGGCTGTTCACCATACTGTCAGCTGTGTGTTTGCCTGAGGAGCAACTGGCCTCAGGTGTGTTTTGTTTCTTTGATGTTGGCATGGGTCTTCTAAAACTGCTCCAAGGAAGAAGGTGTGGGGGAACTAAAACAATAAGATATGATAAAATAGGAAATCTTGATGAGGCATTCTGGCAGGAAATGCGCATCAACCTGTACAGTGTTGGGACATGCAATAACCCTTTCAATTTAGCCATGTCTTTGTTTGCTGAGAATTAACAGTGACCAGGTATACGTAGAATGTAGTTTTGGCTCTCTTCCTAATTAGCTGATTAGCCTTCTGTGACAGAGACTCTTTCCCTACTCTGCTTACTTGTCTCATTAACTTTTCCTGCGTCAGTGCAGCCTGTTGGAACTCTGGGTCCTGTCCTGCCTTTACAGTGACCTCCCAATTCAGCCTTTAATTTTCTTTTCTTTCATGCTTTTGTTTGGGTTTGTTTTCCTTCCCATTATAGCGTTTCAGCTGTTGGAAAAAAAACTTGGTGATAGGTAAAGGATTAAAACAGAGAGTCTGCATCTCACTGCCACTTACTATTATGCCAGCATGCATAAGGATGTAGGAAGCTGATGCACACTGAGGCAGATGGTGGGTCTAGCTAGCCTGGGATTGTCTACACTAGCCTTCCCCAAACTGGTGCCCTCCAGATGTTTCAGACTACAACTCCCATCAGCCTCAGCCAGCAGGCTAGTCTATACTGATGGGCAGCTGGGTTCCAGGCAGGTGTCTTTCCTAGTCCTATGTAGATGAACCTAGGACATTCTGCATGCACCTCATGTGCTCTAGAGTTGAACTATGGGCCTCCCTATAAATATCTACATGTTGATGCAGAGCCAGCCCAGGGTGCTTTGCCGCTTGAGGCAACCCCCGCTCCTGGTGCCCAGCAGTGCCTCCGCCACCACGGATGTGCCCCACTGCTCTTGTGCAGTGTTAGAAACTCAGATATATGAGCTAGGTGCTGATTGGCTCCTTAAACCAGGGTTACAGTTGCCAGAATGGAATGCCTCGTTTTTGGGCCAGAGGGCTCAAAAGTCATATTTTTTAATACGACTTTTGAGTTCCTGTAATTTTTTCTGATTGTGCAGAAAAAAATCTAATGGATAGCATTCTAAAGGATGTGTTGTTAGTGTGTGAAAACAGCCAAGACCCAAAGATCCCTAGGCATGCTCTCCAGATGGGGGAGATGGCAGGCACTATATTGACGCCCGGGCATTTTCACTTGGTCACAAGTGGCCAACAGCCAGGTGCAAGATGCACCTGATGAATTTTGAACACTGTTCCTGTGGGCATGGCCTGTTGCTCCCGTTCCCCTCTCCTTCTCCTTGGGTGCACCCCACTGCTACTATGGCGTGTGAGGGGGCGGCAGCAAAGTTGAGTGGCGCGTTCCTTGGGTCCAGATCTGCCGCCAGAGTCAACCATGTTGCCTTGCTTTATGGCCCTGTGTTAATACCAGGTTTCAAACTGGAGACGTTTTGTGGGTTAGAAAACTCATCAAGGTGCAAATACATTTTTCTGTAGATCCTTGTTTTCTCTGTAAACAGGGAACCTCATTAGTGGGGAGCTAAAGCTAGTGGGGCTGGGAGATTCTTGCAGGAAAACAGCCACATTTGGAATGACTTAAGGTGGGTTCCATACAGCGCTGCGATGCGTAGGTAAGAGTTTGTATTTTATGCAGAGATTTAGTTTGCTTTGTGCTGGGGGTGACTTACTTGAAACAGCTTGCTTCAGTCTAGGCACTTGTATTCACTGGGAAGCAAAGTTTGTTCGGTGGGATCACTGCATTTGTACAAATACAGATAAGCACAGTCTTCTCCTTTCTCAAAAAGTTGAACTTGCAACTGGTGGCCTTTTAGGTAAAGATCCTCTCATTTTCTGCTGGGAGAAGAGCAGCATTCTTGAGAATCCTCAGTCCTTGATACCTGAGTTGTGAAAGTCCTTGCTTGGGCAATACGTGCTCCCTCCCCCTTGAGTAAGTGCTGTAAAACTTGCTTTAAGAATAGGGAAAAGGCAGATCTCACATAATTTCTACCGTGGATCTAGGGAAGGGGTGGAGAACCTTTTCTGGCTGGTGGGCCAGCTACTTTTATCCACCCCCTGGTGGAGCCACCCACCTGTCAATCAACCAACATCACACTTTGAAGTCCTGATTGTCGGCAGCCTCCACTCTCCTATTTTGAGCTTCTAGGCTTGTGCCTTGAGATCTGCAGGGAATGCCCTGCTCACAGCCTCTCCCTATCCCACACCCCCAATCTTTTTCTTTGGACTTTGGGGAGTTGGATATTATCTGTAGACCAACAGTCAGTAACCTGACTTGGGGGGGGGGAATGTACTAATTGCATTATTTGTCATAGCAGCAACCAAAGAAATCAATATGACATAAATAATATTAATTGTCTATTGGAGAAATAATAAGATAATACTGTATCCAAAGCTAATCCATTAAAACAATTCAACAGCCCAGATAAAACACATTTTTTTTATTTGTAGGAGCAGCTGCAGGCTAACAGTACAGTACAACCTAACAGCTCAGTTGCCCAGAGATACCTTTATCATGTTGTTTAAAGAAGGGTTTTTGCAGCTTCTGTAGTCTTGCTCTGTATTTAGCATTGGGCTCCTGAGACTTCAGAGGCATTTTTCGTTTTCTGTTCCGACAGCATAATCGCTGTTGCTTACCAGGATATAGTGGTGGGGAGGTTGGGGCTGTGTGAGATTGGCTCCACTGGTGCACTTGCAGAGCTCTGAACTCGCCACACCCCACCCATTTAGCTGTACTACCCCAGCCTCCTCACTGCCTGGTCCTTTTAAGCAGTAGTGATACTGCAGTTGGGAGGGTTGCAGTGCAGTATTTTGCCAGTTGCTCCAGATGATAACAGGGCAGTAGCCTTTCTAATGCTAGCAGGTGGAGAGCACTTTCCTAGTGCTGCCAAAGTGACTGCATGTCACAATATCTTCTGCAGTTAAAGGAGTGGCACTTTTTAAGCATTGGAAGTGAAAGGGAGACAAGCAGTTCTAGCCTATATACTATGTCTCTGATCAAAACACAGCTCTGAGTTACAGATTGTGCACATGTCCCGCATCTTGGCAGGAAGAGTGTTTTCTCCCCAGATCAGTACAAAAGTTACATTTCTAGATCTCTAACCTGTTTCAAAGGGCCTGTGGCTCTCCAAATTTCTTCCAGTGGCTTTCAAAGTCTTTCAGAGCAGAAGCTTGGCTATCTGCTGCGGCCAACTTCCAGCAGCTCCATTGAAGCCACACTTGTTGATTTTCAATAGGGGGTAAGCTTGCTCAAGATGGTTTTCCTATATCGGCAAAAGCACAATAAAGGAAATAATGGACAGGAAGATTTCTCAGAGAAATGCATCACTTAAAGCAGTAGTGCAGCTTTTACATATGTGGAAGGCTTGTAGTTCAGTAATTGAACATCTGCATTGCATGCAAAATCCCCTAGGCTTAATCCTGGACATCTGAAAACCCTGCTGCTGTCTGTTAGTGCAGGCAATATTAAGCTGCTGTCTGTTAGTGCAGGCAATATTAAGCTACTGCTCTGACTCTGTATAAGGCAGCCTCCTATGTTTGTATGACTTCATAGACGATTTCAGTCTGCCATGTGTCACAATCTGGTTCTTAGTACTCCTATTGTTTGTTATCAAAAGTTATTGATACACAGGAAAATAATGCTATCGTCTCCATTGCAGAAGGAGCTTTAACAAAAACTGGTTGTTCCTTAGGTAGTACTGTCAAACAAACACAGTGTCCTGGGTAAAGTAATTTCGTTTGGATAATGCACGAGGTCCAAGGAATACGATGGTTCAAAGCAAATACATAACAGTGCAATGCATGACTTAAGAAACTGTCTTTGATTATAGACGTGTTCATGCAAGTGACTTGTAACGCAGGCAGGCATGAACGCATGTGGTTATAGGATAAAAGACTTAAAATCATAGCAAGAGCAAGCCAATTTATAATCTTCCAGGACGGAATAAATAAAAAAAACAAACATTGGAGTTCATTGTTTTGAATTTGAAGATGTTAAAACGGAAGTAGGACATTTAGTAGAACTAATTTAAGGCTGCAGCCCTAAGAATGTAAAAAGATGCAAAGGCATAGAGCATCCTAAGTGGCTGATCAGATACCTATGGGAAGCCTGCATGCAGGACATGAACACAGTAGCATTCTCATCTTTCCCAGCATCTGGTGTTCTTCCTGTTCTCCATGAATGTGTCCTACCCCTCCTTAAATTAAAAGTTGGTGCTCTCACTACATCTTGTGGTAGCAAATTCCATTGTTTCACTATGCATTACTATTACAGTACTATTTTACATGTTCTGAATCTTCTGACATTCAGCTTTATTGCATGAGACAGAAAGAAAAACCTTCTTTTTCTGCTTTTTCCACACTGTGCATAATTTGTGTGTGACAGCCCCACCCATCTTGATTTTAAACCAGGGAAAGGAAGTGGATATGATCAGCAGGTTAAATTCAAAACTGCCCCATCCCTGCAGATCACTTTGAGCTGTCTTACCTGTCAGTCAATTTATTGTAATTGGTGTACAAATAATATTCACTAAAAACAAAATGATATGCAAAGAACCTTCCAAAGGTTAAGTTGATCACGGTGGAATTATCCAGTGGCACTACTACTTAAACAGCTTAGCTGTTTGCCTGTTGACGTCTGAGCCCAGTTCTAGGTTGGCACCTAAAGCACTGAAGAACCTGAGACCCAAATGAGAGAGACCTTTTCTTGTATCAACCTGCCTCTACATTACAACCAGTCAGAGAGGCTTTCTTTATAGTCCCTTTCCTGAATAAGTTGTCTGGTGTGAAATCCTTTGGCAGAGGCTTTTCAGTGGTGGCACCATGGCTGTGGAACCTTCTCCTCACTGAGCTGTTAATGTGGATTTTTAAAAATATTGTATATAAGGTATGTGATCCCCTGGATATGCTGATAGCCCAATGGATACCCAGTTGTGCAAAAATTAGGAACATTTCCTCATTACTAGGAAACATAACAAAATTAGCTAAAAGAGGGATGCTGCTTTTGTGAGTATAAATGCCTCCTGTTGGCTTGGTAGTATTGGTTGTGTGGCCTATCCATTTCAGTACCTTTTAAAGAGTTATTGCAAGTTCCTTTAAAAACATCCCTGTGGAATTTAGCCTCTTTTCCAGATGATTATTAGCCAGCCTAAGTTCTTCCAATAAAACCCCTAGTCTATTAAGCGCAGCACATTCTTTATAATCGTATTGTCCAGTAGAGCCCTGCCGGTTAAGTCAGCTTGCAGGAGATGCTTGTGGGACTTGCATTCTTGGTTTCCATGGTGATATTACAGCATGACCTGATACTTCTATGCTGCCATGTCTCTCCCCCCCCCCCCCGTCAAAACTCGGGCCTATTTCTCTCTGAGGTAGTAAACCTTCATCTGGGCAGTAACATTTCAATGGCAGGGAGCCTTCGTGAATGAATGTTAACCTACACAATACGTTTCCTTTCCCCTATTTCTCTAGACATGCTACGTTTCTATGTACCCATAAAGCACTCAACAATTCTGGAAGAACGGTCAAATGTTTGGACCCCACTAGCATGTCGTGTCTGAAGTGATGCAGACCAGGTTTAACACCTCAGTGGGAAGTAGCCTCATTCTCTGCACCTTGGGGGTTTTGCCACAGTAAATGTTGGTTGCGTCGCCTTTTCTAAGTTTGCATTAAACTTCCCATCCCTTAAGTGATGAGGTTCTGCAGTTTCCATGGCAAGTGTGCTGTTTTCTTCTGGCGAGCATAATAAACTCCAGTTTCCCTCCTAATCTGGTGGTGGTGGTGGCAGGAATCTTTGCCACAGTTACAGTGGTGCCTCGCAAGACGAAAAGAATCCGTTCCGCGATTCTCTTCATCTAGCGGTATTTTCGTCTTGCGAAAATTCGTTTTGCGAAGCACCTCCAAAACGGAAAACCCTTTCGTCTAGCGGGTTTTCCGTCTTGCAAGGCATTTGTCTTGCGGGGCACCACTGTATGTGGCATAGAGAGGGCCTAGGAACCCTAGAGGAACTCTGCAAGTAAGCTGTGCCCCTATCTAGTGGGGAGGAAATCTGAAGTGCTTGGGGGTACAGAGACGAAACTGCTGGGTTGGGAGACTGTAAACTGTAAATCTTCCCTCCTCCTTCCAGAAGAAGTGTTAGGAAACTGCCAAGCTCTGTGTACATTGATCATGCTCTAGAAATATAATTTTATGTATTTAAAGAAGAGTGGGGGGAGCCGGAGAGAGAGAAACCTTGCATTTCCAAGGTTTTAAGAAGGAAAGTGAAAATTGCTAGGGTGTGGATACTTGTGTTTTATGTCCCTCTCTTGCACACTCACAAATATATACACTCATTATGTCTAGAAAGCAGGATGCATAGGACCTTTGTTGCTAGAAGATCAGAACATTCCATTTTGACTGAGAATTCTTTCCACTTTTACCGAGCCTTCTGAATCAGCCCCACAGACTGTGCCTGCCTTTTCTTTCTTTCTTTCTCTTTTAGAAAATTGCAGCCCACAAAGAAAATGAAACCACCTCCTATGCATCAAAGACAACATCCTTATTCAGATGCATCTTCGGCTTATTTAGCTAAGAACGATATGCACTGTGTATCAAACGTGGCAGGGATTTTATTGAAAGTACACTTCCTTGCGATGGTGTAGATTAAAGACCACTTCCTAGAAAAGGGTAATCTGGGAGTTATACAGCCAGCTTGGGGTCTCCACCTTTTAGATTTTCTTTATAACCCACAGAAGTGGTACAAATTAAGAGTCTCAGATTAAATTCCGAAACCATCTGTTCCAGAACGATCCCCCAGATTTCACTGTAGTTTTAGAATGTGTAGCCTGAAGACACTAATCACTAAATATCGGAGATATGAATCGGTATTCTCAGTACTTGTTTTTTCTAAGGGCCTCTTTATATAATGCATTTTTACACATGAAATGTGAATGCGACAAACAGGTGTTTGAAAAAATGTGTCCTCTGAGAATGTATCTTAGAGCTGGTATTGGCCGCAGGTCCCTGCTGAGTCTGCTAAACTTAAACTTGTTTTTCTTCATACAGAATAATTGGTAACTATCTGAAAGATGATAGTTAATTTGGTTAGAGTGTGGTGATGATAATGCTCAATCCCTGTGTGGGACAGCTGCAAATTCCTGCATTGCAGGGGTTGGACTAGATGATCCTGAGGGACCCCTCCAACTCTATGGTTCTGTGAATATACATTCCTAATTTTCTACTAGAACGATTAGCTACCAGTGCACATTCAATTATGTATGAGTGAGGCAGCAGTTATGAGTCACTTTTTCAATAGATGATAATATTCCTTTCTGAGTCCAGCATTTTTAAAGCTTCAGTTCTTTTTTGTATAGGATTTGTAAATGTGATTTTAATTAAGGAATATACTGCATATGATCATCTCATTTCTGCAGGGCCTTTTGAAGCCAGGATCTTGAGCATCTTCAGCAGATTAAAGCCACAAATCAGGTGTGGGGTACTTTTGGCCTGCCAGATCTCATGGGACTCCAACTCCCATCAGCACCACCCAGTAATACCAATAGTCAGGGAAGATGGGATTTGTAGTCTAGCAACACTGGTAGCTCCATAGCCACATCAACTCTAATGTATATATTGTGAATGTAGCTGTTAGGTCCTGACCGTTGTGACCCTTTGTAGAACAGCATGGTGAATGTGCTTTTGCTCTTGTGAAAATTATGAAAGTTTGATTATAAGCAGTATTTCTCATATGATTATTGAAGAATTCCCTCCCCACCATTCAATAATTCTAGCTGTTATGCAAGCGACGTAAGTTGCATTGCCTTTTCATTAATAGGTGTACATATATCGCAAGAGTCAGTACCCACTCTGGGCTCAATACCCACCCACTTTTTTTAAAAAAATAAAATGACTGACATTAGTGTCTGAAGGCAAATAAGTGTGTGGGTGATGCTGCCATGGCAATGCTTTCTATTGACAAGCTGTTCAGTTCTGATCTTGTCGCTTACTGAAATACCGTTAAAATGTAAGGTGTGTGGGTACATGTGCGCAGCACACACACACACACACACACACACACACACACACAGCCTGTCACTCAAGCCTATTTGCCAGCACTGCAGGAGAGAGGCATTCGGTGATGATGCAATTTGAACGGTTTGTTGCAATCGCTGCAGAGCTGCTGGGGAGGTCCTGTTTAAAGAAGAATGTGGTCAGAATAGTTATAAATGGTTGGCTTAAACCTGAAGGGAGGGGAGGATGAATGCTGAGCATTCTAACTGGAGAGAGGTAGAGGCAAAAGATGCCCATAGGTATTGAAGAAAACAGTAGTATCTATTGTACGTACAGTGTCGTTCAGCATAGTGAAAGTACCTCAGGAAATGTGAAATACATATAAACAGAACGTTGTTCCCACAGGAAATTTACATGCTAGTGCATTTAAGCCAGCAGGACACTGCAGAGATAACGTTCCTTGCTTCTGTTGGTTTCATGTAAATGTAAAAAAGGTTAAAGGTAGAGGACCCCTGGACGGTTAAGTCCAGTCAAAGGCGATCATGGGGTTGCGGCGTTCACCTCGCTTTCAGGCCGAGGGAACTGGTGTTTGTCCACAGACAGCTTTCCAGGTCATGTGACCAGCATGACTAAACCGCTTCTGGCGCAACGGAACACCGTGATGAAGCCAGAGCACATGGAAACGCCGTTTACCTTCCCGTTGCAGCAGTACCTTTTTATCTATTTGCACTGGCATGCTTTTGAACTGCTAGGTTGGCAGGAGCTGGGACAGAGCAATGGGAGCTCACCTCGTTGTGCAGATTTGAGCTGCCGACCTTCTGATCGGCAAGCCCAAGAGGCTCAGTGGTTTAGACCACAGCGCCACCCGCACCCCCTGATGTATATGTATATATATGGCTGGCTGAAGCTATTTAACTCATACAGCTACATTCTGGTGATGAATACCACCAGATATTCATCTGGCTAGGCAGAACAGGCTGAGCTTGTAGCCGTGGGGGCATGTTAATGAGCCAATCAAATGTGCTTTCTGGATTCAATAAATGGATATGCTATATCTAATCTATATCTATCTATCTATCTATCTATCTATCTGGTCCACATGGTTGGAATATCTGACCCCTGCATATGCAGGAACAGCTTGTTTTAAATAAGCAGCATTTCAAAGTAACCCACTTCTTGGGAAAACAATTGCTTCCCCATTCTTGATTGTAAGAGGGAAGCATGCAGGGGGGAATTTGCTAACTCGGAAAAAAGTTAGTCACCTCTTCACTGAGGAATCTACATTAAACAAAAAAATCATTTATCTTTGTTGAAAGTCAGATTCCTTCCCCCTGCAAAAAATATCCGCTGTTGCTAGAAAAGAAGATGAAAAGTTAGGATTTGTGCTTGTTTTGAATGAAGGAATAATCAACAAGCCTCGAAAGTCCTACGATGTCACTGGGACTCAGAACTGGCAGTCTAGCCTCACCCTTCCTGATCTCACTATTTGATGTCTGCATTTTTTAAAGGCACTAACATAACCCAAATTCTGCAAGAAGAAAAGCTTAATTAAATCCACATATTTCCATATTAGCATTCTTCTACTAGACATGGGGAAGGCCAAAAGGCTATGCAAAGCACAGAAAAACCACTCTAGTCCTCTCTAGATCTTGCTCCTACTCTTCTTCTGCTTCTGAAAATTACTAGGCTTTCAAACTTTTAGGTTGGAAGAGCAATTTAAACACCAGTGGGAAACCAGCAAGCAGGATGTGAGCTCCAGAACACTCTTCCCCTCCTGCAGTTTCTAGTGACTGGTACTCAGAAGCATACTGTCTCCCAATATAATCCTTTCTCTAGGTAGCAGCTTTCTGCAGCTGGTTTGTGTGTGCACATAAGTTACAGAGCATTGCCTGACCCTAACTAAGCAAGATCATTTGTTCGAAGAACAGGACCGCAGTTCAGCACAGAGCTAGATGTGTTGGGTTGTGGGCTAAGTGCCCAGAGCTTCCCAGAAGTGAGACTGGTTACTATTTGGTAAAAAAGCATGCTTCTCAATGTGATGGAAAGCAAAACATCAAACGCAGTTTTGTTTGAAAGCCATAAATTTTTCTCTTTTGTCACTGAGGCTGAATCCTGACAAGGCAGAGGTCCGGTGCCTGGGTGGTACTTGGGCCTGGGAATTGAACAGGCAACTTGTTCTGGATGGGGCTACATACCCTCTGAAAGACCAAGTAGTTTAGTTAGGGGATACTCCTTGATCCAGCTTTGTACCTGGAGGCCCAGGTGACCTCGAGTGGCATGGAGTAGCTATGGGTGTTGCTGGACAGAGATAGCCTAGCCATGGTGACTTATGCTCTGGTAACTTCATGTTTGGGTGATTGTGATGCACTTTCTGCCTGTGAAAGTAATCTGGAAATTGGAGTTTGTGCAGAATGTGGCCTGGTTCAGTCCCTGGCATCTCCAGATGGGACTGGGAGCCCCGGAGAGCTACTGCCAGTCAGTGTAGGCAGTACTGAGCTAAATGGACCAATGGACTGACTTCTGTGGTTGTGCATATCCTGTTTTATGCATGATGGCGTATGGACAAAGCTATTTCTGCATAATACCACTTTGAAGGAGACGTGGGTGGTGCTGTGGTCTAAACCACAGAGCCTAGGGGTTGCCGATTGGAAGGTCGGCGGTTCAAACCCCCGTGACGGGGTGAGCTCCCATTGCTCGGTCCCAGCTCCTGCCCACCTAGCAGTTCAAAAGCACGTCAAAGTTCAAGTAGATAAATAGGTACCACTCCAGCGGGAAGGTAAACAGCATTTCCGTGCGCTGCTCTGGTTCGCCAGAAGCGGCTTATTCATGCTGGCCACATGACCTGGAAGCTGTACGCCGGCTCCCTCGGCCAATAAAACGAGATGAGCGCCGCAACCCCATAGTTGTTTGCGACTGAACCCTAACGGTCGGGTCCCTTTACCACTTTGAAGGTTCAAATACAGTGGTAAGTTGGGTTACGAACTTAATTTGTTCCGGAGGTCTGTTCTTAACCTGAAACTGTTCTTAACCTGAAGCACCACTTTAGCTAATGGGGCCTCCCGCTGCCGCCGCGCTGCCGGAACACAATTTCTGTTCTCATCCTGAAGCAGAGTTCTTAACCCGAGGTACTATTTCTGGGTTAGCGGAGTCTGTAACCTGAAGCATCTGTAACCTGAGATACCACTGTACTTATAAGTGATTTATTTGCACGTTCTCTCTCCTTCCCTCTCCCCACCCTTCCAGGTTTCATCAAGAAGATGGCCTACAACGGACTTGTTAGTTTTGGACAGCAGCTGGTTCGTCGGAAAGTGGTGGACTGCACAAGTGAGGCCAGCCGGCTGTCACGATGCCTCAACACCTTTGACTTGGTTGCCCTTGGCGTAGGCAGTACGCTTGGGGCAGGAGTCTACGTTCTTGCTGGGGCAGTGGCTCGAGAAAACGCAGGACCTGCCATTGTCATCTCTTTCCTGATTGCTGCTCTGGCTTCTGTGCTGGCTGGACTTTGCTATGGGGAATTTGGTGCCAGAGTCCCAAAGACTGGATCAGCTTATCTCTATAGCTATGTGACCGTCGGCGAGCTGCTGGCCTTCATCACGGGATGGAACCTAATTCTCTCCTATGTCATCGGTGGGTAATTTTTTGTGCCGTTGCTCCGATTATATTGTGCAAAATGCACAGCAGGATCTGTGAAAAACTATTTCATACCCTGTTTATAGCTGTAGTTTCCTTTTCGAGAGTTCAAAGCGCTTTGTGCAAGTTACTATGTTGTAATAGGAAATGCGCAATATATTTGGATAAGGAGGACTCTGTAACAGACTCAGGCTCGGATAGTGAGTGAAGGAGCACTCTCACTAGGAAAATAACAAAGGTGTAATCTAAACCCATTTAAGTAGGCTTACAGGTGTTTAGATTGGGCCACAGTTTCTTGTTGCTTCAATCTTTCTGTGGAAACCCCCCTGTTAGCTTTAGTTACTGTTCCAGCAAAAAGGAGATTTGTGTTTCGGTTCCTATGTTGGATTGATTTCACAGAAGCAAGCTCTCGTTTTTGCCTCCTGACCAGCAATTTGAAGAGTTGGGGAGACTTAATCTGAAACAATTCCTCTTTTCCTCTTAGTTAGATAATTGGTGCTCTCAGAATCCACAAAGGGACCACCTGATAAGGGGACAGAGCACATGTGAACGAACATTCATCACTATGCATACATCTGATTGATTGATTGCTTAAAATGTTGCCATGCTGCTTTTCTGAAACTCGAAGCTGCTTACAAAAAAGAAAAAGAAAAGTAGGATAGTAGTTAAAATCAAGCCAGAAAACACAGAAATTGCCAGTGTTTCATTTTCTGCAACATAAAGCCGGGGGTGCCTTTCAGCTCTATGTAAAAGCATGTAGGGATTTTGAACCCGTTTATTGCATTCGTATCCCATCTTCCCTTCCATCATCAGGCTGGAGAGCAAGTGCTGTGAAGGCCTTGCTTCTGGCAGCTGCAAGTTCTTGCCTCACCCACTTTCAGAATGCAGAGCCAGGGCCCTGATAGGAAGACTGCAGGGAGGGCAATGTGTCTGTGTGCTTTATTATGGAGGAAATAACTTGCGAAAGATAAAATATAACCTTGATAGAAGAGTGAGTGGAATAATAAGACCAGGGAACTGTTGGGTGGAGTTTGCTGTGTGTGTCAGATTGAGGGTGTTGGTGGCAAAATGGGGAGTGGGGGGGGGGCTCTGAGGCAGGCAGAGAGGAAGCGAGATGAAAGGGACAATTAAAGCATATGTAAAAAGAGATCAGGCAATACGTTAGGCCAGGAAGCGAGAACTATAAGAATGTTGTCTCTTAACAACTTCCTGTTCAGGAGCAATTACATACACTTTTATGTTTTAAGTGCCCACATTCTGGTCTGGGTGGGTTCTAAGGTAAATACATCTCACCCCACCTGTCTTGTGTGGATGCAGTTGAGACTTCTCTGGAAGTCAGTAGGTGCTGTTTTTAAGGGAATACAGGACTCAGCGGAGTAGTGCAGAAACTGACTTGAGTCACCACCTATCGACCGGCTCTTGTGAGGAACCTAGGGAACGTCGCAGCGACGTGATGCACACCAGCCTTCCCCAACTTGTTGCCCTCCAGGTGATGTTGGACTAACATGTCCCATCGTCCCCAGCTAGTCTAGCCAGTGGTTGGGAATGATGGGAGTTGGGAATCCCAGCATCACATCTGGAAGGCACTATGCTCGAGGAAAGTTCATGTACATAAAGAATGTAGGTTGATGAGTCCTAGAAGCCTTATTTGGGCATTATGCTCTGCAGTAGGACGTGCAAGGGGGGAGAGATGGTGGACGAGCATCCTCTTCATCAGGTGGAGGATGGCTGTCTGCAGCAGGGAGCCTCTTGTCGTCATGGAGACTGCCTGGAGAATGCTGCGCTACTTGGAGCCTACATGGACGACAGGGGTGCTGGTGCTAGCAGACGCGTCTCATATGTTCTGTTCACTTGTGAGTATAATGTCTGTATACGACTCAAGTTTAAGGCGGCTGAACGCAAAGTTCTATAGGAAGTTAATTAGACTATTCATGTGTTCTTTTGAATGCATGAGGCCTTAAACGAGGTAGAAGGGAGCAGGTGTATGTCTGCTCCACCCTTGATGCTGAAGGGAGGTTGTGTGGCCATGCTTGCAAGTCCCTTCAGAGCTTGACACGGGAAGGGTTTGGGGAGGACAGGGTGTGCCTGGTGTGTACTGGAGCATTGGGGAGTGGCTGCCACCACATGCATGGCCAGCACATCCTTTTGAATGAATTAATAGGGCTTTAGAATGAATAGGGTGAGTGAAAATTAAGGCCCGGTTAGTAGGAGGACATTGCATGCTTAAATGCATTTTTATATAAAAATTCTAGTGCGTAGGAAACTGGCGCATTCAGGAGGGAGCTAGGCCTCTTTCATTGATGTACTAGGGGTTTTGTGCATGTGTGTTTTGGAAGCTTGCATAGAATTTTCAAAACGGAGGCAGCAAATAAGAATGTGATAACCCCCCCCCCGCCCCAATCTACAGGCCGAAATGGCACAGTCCCTATAAGGCAGTATCCCATAATTATTCTGGAAGTGTAGATTGTCTCAGTGAAGCTCTTTTGATTTTTATTAGACCAAATATTTGTACAGTTCATGCAATTTGATAAATTTATTTTGTTGAACATTGAGGAATTGGCTTTCCTTGTAGTAGTGTCCCTAGGGAACTGGGGTGTTTATTGCCTCATATTCATTTAGAACAACTTCTTTTTTTATGCCCAGACAGCAAGATTAATTTAACATGTTGACATTGCATCACTTACCCAGGAGCACCTTCAGGGACTTCTGCATCATTATAGCGACTGTGGTTTGAAATCCGCTCAAAGCAGGTTTTTGCTTGGCAGTTCCTGGAATGTAGCTGAACAATGTTGGTCTTTGATGATATCCAAGCTATTTAGTACAGTCTTCCAGTGGGCAGTTTTTGTTGCAAGGAGAAGGCATTTAGTTTTGTGTGTGTTAAGGTGGGAGGATAGATATTAATGTTTTGCTTGTATTTCTTTAAATACTTGCTGAAGCACAGCATGAATTCATTCTAAGGATAGAATTTGTTTAAGGAGAGAAATAGGAGTGGTGTTGTAGGGAAGGGTGTGGAGGGAATGTATCTTGAACTTCAAAAGCTCCCTATTTATTTACATCTCCTTGGTTTTCATGCACATCATTTTAAGGAATTTCCTTGCTTTTGTAGGTGTTTATAAATGTTGCAAAACACAACTCTTGTTGATCAGAGAATGGGCCCTCGCCTTAACTTCCTCCTTTCAGGCAGTTCCTCAAAGCTTTGTTTAGTAGCTTAAGAACTGGATATAAGTGCATTCTACGAGTGGTCAGCGAATAGTCACAAACAGTATACTGAAGGGTGAAATGCGTTCATTTTTAGCACTGTGCATAATCTATCTTAGTCCCAGCCCATAGCGTTCATGTGGTCATCTGGGTTATAGAACTGAGCAACCTGACAGCTTCTTGAATCACTTCCTCCAAAATGGTGCCACCTAGATATTGTAAACTGCTTTGAGGTCCCATCCGCCCCAATCAAGCAGTATAAAATTTTTATGATAGAATTGTAGAGTTGGAAGGGATACCAAGGGTCATCTAGTCCAACCCCTGCAATGCAGGAATAAAATAAAGAATTGTTGGACAACCCTATTCCCATCAGCCAGCCCCAGCAAGCATTGCCAATGGTCAGGGATGGTGGGAATAGAAGCCCACAGGTAGACCAGAGTGCATTAGCCCAGTGGGAGTAACTGAGGCTCACATGGCTATAGCAGTTGCCTGAAGTCAGTAATTTTGGCCACAGTAAAGGTGGGACAGCCCCCGTTTGAGAAGAAGAGGTCAGTCTTGCCTTGCTTCCTCATGCAACCAGATTTTCTTGCTTTCCTCTCTCTGGTACTAAATTCCTGAATCCTGACACTGCTTTCTAATGCTCCATCCTATGTAAAACTATCTGTGCAGTTGTGTTGCGATGAAAGGCAAACTTTTCCCCATGGGCTTTGCAGCATGGCTGTTGTTTCTATCTGGTCTGCTCACACTCCGTCCTTGTTAACTTTTGAAATGGGGAGACCATATTGGAGAGCTGAATTTGTGGTGCAGAATCTGTTGCCCCTACTACCCTTTCTCACCACACTTCTGTGAACCACACCTCTTGAGTTCTCTGAGTAGCTCCTGGCCCCTGTATACTATGCTGCTCTTGAGAAGAATATTTCTTGGCCAAGGTTAGATGGGCTCGTGGTAAGATGCCATAGCTGTCTCGCTTTCCCCTGGTGCTGTAAGCATGTTGATGGGGTATAATGTTTGTTACAGAATTGGAATAATAATAATAATTTATTATTTATACCCTCTGGGTGGCTCCCAACAGAATATTAAAGACATCAAACATTAAAAACTTCCCTAAACAGGGCTGCCTTCAGATGTCTTCTAAAAGTCAGATAGCTGTTTATTTCCTTGACATCTGATGGGAGGTCGTTCCACAGGGCGGGTGCCACTACCGAGAAGGCCCTCTGCTTGGTTCCCTGCAACCTCGCAGTGAGGGAAGGCCCTTGCTGCTGGACCTCAATGTCCGGGCTGAACGTTGGGGGTGGAGACAGAACAGAGTACAATGTTCTGTTCAGTAGATTCCGAAGCAGAGGATAGAGAATTGAATTAAGTCAATGAGGGCTAAGCATGTGGAACTCATCCACTAGAAGTCTTTGAATGGATTTGCCAATAAATCAACAACTATATGTGTCTAACCATGAGCATAGCCAGTAAAGGTACCGTATTTTTTGTCCCATAGGACGCACCGCCCTATACGACGCACCTAGTTTTTTTTTTGGGGGGGGGAATGAAGGAAAAAAATATATTTCCCTCCCAGGCACGGGGCTGGCGCGGGGGAAGCCCGAGCTTCCCCGACCCCAGCCCCCAGAAGAGCCTGCTATCCGCAAGCCTAGGGAGCCGCGCCAGTCTCCCCAGGCTTGCGGACAGCTGTGCGAAGTCCGGGCGCGCTGAGGCTTCCTAATGCAGGCAGCTCTGCGCAACCCTCCGGAGGCCGGCGCGGCTTGGCGCCGGGCTCCGGAGCGATGCGCAGAGCTGCGCGGACCCCGGGAGGGCTGGCAGCTCTGCGCGACCCTCCGGAGGCTGGCGCGGCGAAAGCCTGTATTCGCCCCATAGGACACACCCACATTTCCCCTTCATTTTTGGAGGGGAAAAAGTGCGTCCTATAGGGCGAAAAATACGGTAAATTTGATGGAAAGAGGCTTCCCCCATTGCTTATTGTATATTAATAGAAGCAAGTGTATGTGGCAGCCTTGAGGGATGGGCATAGGAATGGGACACACATGGTGGGGCTGTGAGAAAGTAAAGACCTTCTGGGGGTGTATTCACAAGGAATTAAAGAAGATGTTTAAATTTCGATAGAAAAGAAGCCAGAGGCGTATTTATCAGGCATTTTAGGCAAAGACATACTACAGGATAAGAAAATATTATTCTTATATGCCACAGCCGTAGCCAGACTATTACTTGCTAGAAACTGGCAAGGGGATACTATCCCCACAAAGGAAGATTGGATAAATAAATTATATGAATTTATAGGATTAGCCAAACTAACAGCAGCCATAAGAAATCAGTCTAATCCGAGTCTAAGGAAGGAATGGCAATGTTTTGAAGATTATATGAAGAAACACTGTTCTAAAGAAAACATATTGATATGCTTAGATCAAGTATGTAAAGAGGAACTAAATCAAGGTAAAATTATTATTAGAAATAAAATGGTCAACATAAGGACACAATGTAAATAAGTGTATGCAGTAAAGAACGTCGAGTTGTGGTGGAGGAAAGTCACATGGGTGCAAAATATAGTTGTTTATTAGTATATATGAGTTCGGGTTTGGTAAAAAATGGTTTATGAATTGTAACTATGTCTTTCATTTTCTTTCTGTTTGTGAATAATAATAATAAAAAATGTTTATCCCGGGGAGGGGGGGAATAGTTGCCAACGGTCTCCAATCCCCGACCCTAATGCCTTGTATTATCAACTTGAAGAATCCATGTTAGGATTGACAACAGTCCCTGTGTTGTTCCGGCATATAAATCACAGCGCGAGAAGTCTCTGCCCCAAATCTTCCACTGTTAATTTCTTTGATTTACAATTGCATCACATAACCAATTGTGGTTTTTTATATTTAACAAATTACCCTGAAATCAATGGATATAGTGTGATATTAACTAAGCAACTAAGCAACTCCCAATTTTTATTCTCTGACAGGGACATCAAGTGTGGCCCGAGCATGGAGCGCAACGTTTGACGAACTCATAGGCAAGCATATTGGAATGTTCTTCCAACAGTACATGTCCATGAATGCTCCTGGTATTCTAGCAAAATATCCAGACGTCTTTTCTGTTTTCATTATCCTGATCTTAACAGGTAAGACAGAGAGAGAAAGCTGGTTTGGGAAGTTTTTCTGGACTAAGAATTTGTTGTCCTTCTGCATTCTCTTTGTTGGCAATCCCAGGAAGAGCAAACACCCTAGCCTTGTTTTCAAAGCTGCTTTGTTTGCCTCAAGTGTCAGATTGACCTATTGGAAAGCTAGCAGAGTTAGGACTGCAGCAGCCATCTTCCCTTTGAAATTGCTTTGATAAAAGAAGGCGCAGTAGGCGCTTTAGTGGAAATGGGTGTCAGGCAGCAACAATGCTTATTACCCTAGAGGAGGCGGCAAGCTGGAAGTCTTCAGACGCTGCAGAAGAACTTGGATTTGTTAACTTCAACAGTCTGCCAATTCCTTTAGAGCTCCAGCCAGGAAGATGTGGGGAAAGAAGACAGGGCTGCCATCATGCTGGTGGATGGCTGTTTATCTTACAAGAGTCAAAACATTGAAACGCTGTATGGACTTTATTTATTTAGTGAGTGCAGAATTTATTCTTTTAAAAAAGGAGAAACCACCCAGCCTTGAAGACGCATGCAAAATGTGCTGGATATGAAACTGCACAAACTAATTTTCTCCCTGGTATATTTTGGCATTTGTGGAACAGTGGCCTGGTTGAACTTGTGAGTGGAATGCTATTGTGGAAAATAAAAGCCTCCAAAGTTTGTTTTTTATGCCTGGAGCTTCTTGTGTAGGCCCTCTAGTTTGTGGCCATTCACAGCGTTCCTCAACCTAGTGCCCTCCAGGTGTTGTTTGACTGCAGTTAGAACCATCCCTGTCCACTAGTTATGCTGGCTGGGGCTGATGGGATTTTATGTAAAAAAATCTGGAGGGCGGGAAAAGCCTCTGTGGAGGAGTTACAGCAATAGCTTCCGGGCAGTAGCATTGCTTCCATTTTCCAGGAGGGACGTGGCCAGGACTGAAGAGATGCCCTGGAGGAGACAATTTGATGCTCCTGCTGGTGCACCCAGGCAGCCACTGCCTTGCCCCATCCTCTCTTGTTAAGTGGCAAAAGCACTACTGGCTGGGAGACACTTGCTATGGCTCCATCCACAGGTTGAGCCACTCCTGTACCAGGTTAGAGAATGCTGCCTTGGAGTTGCAATGTTGCCTTCAATGTGGGCGTATTCATAGCGTACTACAATGAGTGAAGAAGTCAATTGATTTGTCCATTCAGAGTATTTTCTAATACTCCTGAATGGGCAAACTGGTTGACTTCTTCAATTGAATTGGCCCTAAAAGGAAGACCAAACTAACCCAACATTTCTCTAAAGTCCCATATTTAATTGTTAAAAACTCTGTAGATTGTTTCTGTTTCTCGAACCTCTCAGGAGATTTTATTGATTTGTTTGTAACCATTTATAAACCGCTTAATATTTTCACAGTATTTAAGTGGTGTACAGTTCTTTTAAAGAAACAATAGCATTAATAATGCAGCCTAAAACCAATAAAACGGAGATTAGGGGATTCAAACATACAGATCAGGTTCTGATTGTGCAGGTCACGGAAAGCCTGGGCAAAAAAACCAAAGGTGGAATTCGTATGCCCCTCTCCGTAATTTCTGTGGGGAAGGATGGTTATTGCAAATGAGGAGGAAGAGATGAGAAGAACTGAAGCAAACGAGTAAGAGGGAGTATGTGAGCTCAGCATGTTTATGACTGCAAGACTGTATTTGCTTGTAATGTCTGAATCGAGCCTTGGGGCAACTCACTGTGCTAAAAATAATGTAACAGGTTAGCAGCATGGCAAATTGTGCACCCAGGAAAGCGCTGATCTTCCCAGAGACAAAATACCTTTGCTGTTGAGAGAGCTTGTCTAATTATCCACTGTACATTTTCTAGGACTTCTAACTTTTGGTGTGAAAGAATCTGCCATGGTTAACAAAGTGTTCACCTGTATCAACGTCCTTGTCCTGGGCTTTGTGATAGTGTCGGGGTTTGTGAAGGGATCAATTAAACACTGGCAGATCCCAGAAAACATCTCGGATCCTTCACACAAGTAGGTTCAATTTTATTTTAACATGCAGTAACACATGTTTGTAGGCTTATTTGCTAGAATCCTTCAGAAATTCAATCTATGAGTCTGCCTCAATATTTCCAGTAGCAGAGGACTCCTCCTCTTACCATCTCCTATGAAACACTGTGAGGGTTCTTCTCAACCGTGCTAGGGTACACAGAGTGCCCTTTGGCTCAGGACACCGGCCCCTGCCCTGTTTCCTAGGACCAGAACTTCTCTGCTGAGTTTGACTGCCAGGAGCAGGGTCTGATCTGCAATGCTGCTTTTATATAGCACTGCTCTTCATGTGTGTTAATTGGCCCATGTTTTAAATGTTTGGATATATTGCTGCGATTGTTGTTTTTAGTTCAACTGTTGTATATCTTCTACACATCTTCTGAGGCCCTTCTTTGTGTGCCTCCTCCTTGAGAGATCCGGAGCGTGGCAACACGAGAATGGGCCTTTTCTGCAGTGGCTCATCCTGTCTGTGGAACGCTCTCCCTAGAGAAGTTCGACTGGCGCCTTCATTATACACCTTTAGGCGCCAGGCAAAAATGTTCCTTTTTAACCAGGCCTTTGGTTGATTTGATTGACACCCTATGCTCTTTAAAAATGTTTTTTTTGGGGGGGGAGTTATTGGATGGCTGTTTTTATTTTGGTTATGGATGTTGTGGTTTTATATTTTGATTTTATTCTGTAAACCACCCTGAGATCTGCAGGTATAGGGTGGTATATAAATTCTATTATTATTATTATTATTATTATTATTATTAATTATATTTCCGGAGGCAGTCCACAAATCCTTCTATAAATAAATATCTTGAGAGGCTGGTGATGTAATGCCACCTTCCTTTCACGCCTGCTACTTGCACTTTCCTCCACTTTCGTCTTTTAGGGAAACATTTCCTTTGCTTAGGAATAGTGGTGACAGCCGTATAGAGATGCTTTGCATTTTCATTCTGGGCTGTGCAGTAGAGTCCTTCTAAGTACATCTGTTGGGCATTCATCACCCAGTCTTGCATAACTGGATTTAGGAGTTGTTGCTAGATTTACGTAACAATGCCTCTTGGCTATGCTTGAGTTAATTAAGCATGTCTGTGACGTTTGGAAACAAAATATAGGCCTTTTAAATTGGATGGGGCATGGAGTTTTTGAAAAGAAATGGGTCCATCCAGGAGATAGAACGTTTCTCCATATGGATTTCGTGCAAGGGCTAGCCTCTGTAAGTGATTGGTTCAGAACCATGGTTGAACCAGAATGGGATGGCAGAGAGAGAAAAGGTGTTGCTCCACTCACCATTGACTTTGGCCCTGCCCACGGCCAGCATGTGGCTATGACAAGTCATTGCTGGGGAAATTATGGGGGAAAGTTTCTCTGTCCCTGTCAAGTGACTGAGGGTGGAATACAATTAAGTGGCCATTGCTTAATTGGAGTTGGCACTTTCAACCAACTTGCTAGTCTTTAAGGAGCCACAATTCTGTTTTTGCGGGGCAGACTTGTTCAACACAAACAGTTTGTGTATAGATTGTTCTATGCAGCACAGAGCCAAAGCACTCTGCTATTGAATGCACAAAGAAAAATAGTAAAACATTGAGCCTACTTGGAACAAAATGAACTAGGAACAAACGCTCTGGCAACTGCATATGATTATTTTGGGCGTCGTAGTGAAGGCCTTGCCAGGCTAAAATTATTGAGGACACATTCAGTACAGAATTAGGGTCCAAGCCAGCTTTCCCCAACCTGCTGCCCTACAACTCCCATCAGCCCCAGCTGTGCTGGCTGGGACTGTTCTAGTCCAAAACATCTGGAGGGCACCAGGTTGGGGGAAGGCTGGTCTAAGTGAAGAACTTCTGAGGTGTCCTTTTGATTTTCTTGCACTGCTCTTTGTGAATTTAAGCTCCGTATCCTTTGGCCAAAACCTCTGAAGAAGCAGTCAGATGTTTCAAATCTTCTCTGTGACTTACAAAGTTTTGCTAGATTTAACAATAGGAAATCAAAAATTCTTTTTGAAAAATAGTTTCTGAATGGTTTCAAAAACATTTTGCAAATTAGCCTACCTGTATTGTGGTTGCTGCTGCTGCTGCTGCTGCTGCTGCTGTTGTTGTTGTTGATGATGATGATAATAATAATAATAATAATTAATAAATTAATCTCCAGATAATAACAAAATGTGTTACTCAACCCTATCTGTGCCTACTTGGAAGTAAGTCCCACTGATTTTAATATAATTTCCTGTGTCTACTGGGAGTATTATAGCCTTCATGTGCTATGGTTTGTGATGATCTCAAATCTACAGGTTTTGTACTTTTAGCAGGGTATAGAGCCCCCAAAGTTTGCTAAATGGCTTAAACGTTAATAGTCAGTGCCTTGCCCCAAAGAATTTTGAGAACTGTGCTTTGGACAGGGGTTGGAGTGGGCAGAATACAGATCTAAGAAGAAGAGTTTGGATTTGATATCCCACTTTATCACTACCCGAAGGAGTCTCAAAGCGGCTAACATTCTCCTTTCCCTTCCTCCCCCACAACAAACACTCTGTGAGGTGAGTGGGGCTGAGAGACTTCAGAGAAGTGTGACTGGCCCAAGGTCACTCAGCAGCTGCATGTGGAGGAGCAGAGACGCAAACCCGGTTCACCAGATTATGAGTCCACCGCTCTTAACCACTACACCACACTGGCTCTCTAAGTGTCTCTACCAATCTACAGTTCTCAAGTTTCATTGAGGGACGCCATGACAGTTAAACTATGCTTGATTGGACCCAAAAGCGTGTCCGATCTACTATCCTGTTTTCTATAATGGCCAGTCAGACACCTGTGGGAAGCCCAGATCAGGACATGAGGGCAGTAATCCTCACCTGCAACTAAAACTGGTGTAAAATCAGCATACATCTCTACTGTAGATGGACCATTGATGTGTCAACTGCATGTCTTCTTGGAGGCAATTCTTCCTCTTGAAATCATCAGTGTGTTGCAAACTGTCCTTTGAATCTACTAGTCTTGTTGAGAGGAATAACCTACATCTCTTGTTGCCTGTTTTTAGTGAAACCATTCCAGAACATGGTGTTGGTGGGTTTATGCCCTATGGATTATCTGGAGTTCTTTCGGGGGCAGCAACATGCTTTTATGCATTTGTGGGATTTGACTGCATTGCCACCACAGGTAAGGACCCAGGACTCACAGTGAATAAATACTGTACTTCATTATGAATTATGCCCACAGTTCGGCCTTCTTTGTATGTTGCTGGTCATGAGATCACAAAGATTGGGGAATGGGGGCCAAAGGGAAACGTGGCAGTTCTTCCCTCATTAGCAAAGTTGTGTGTGGACACCCATAAGCCGCAGCAGTCCTGCAAAGAGGAATGAAAGTAATAGCTGAAGAACTACTAGTTGATAGATTGTCTTTTAACTAATTGCTTTTGTTTACTAAATGTACTTTCTGTACAAGGGAGCCCTTTTAAAGATCAGAAGGTGATAACTTAACAAAGAACAGTCACTTCTTGCTCACCCACTCAGTGTTTGGGGAAAGGGATTTTTTAAAAAAATGTTTACATTAAATTTGTGAAACAAAGCAAACAGTTTTTTGATTCTGTTCTCCAAATCGGCTGCCTTTCTGTGGTCGTGGCTTTAAACACTCCAGCCATGCTTGCACACAACAATAAGCAAGGGTTTCTTGCTTACCATGGTTTACTGTGGAACAAGCACTGTGCTACTTCTTTCTGCCTGATCCCGCCTTCCCTGGTGCAAGCGGGATAAATATATCAGGAAGTTCTGACTTCCTGCTGCATCCAAAACAGAGATTATGGTTTGGGAGCAGATGGCAGCATAGTGCTTTTCCATGGCAAACCATAATAAGCCAGAAATCAGAAAACCTGTGAACACCAGCATTGTCTTGCCAGTCAGAAGATGTGTACCCTTTCTTCAGAGCACCTACAGTGCTTAAGCCTCTTCTGCAAGGCATAGATGTGGCCAGGATACACCAAAGTTTGTCTGGGCTATTTTTCTTTTGTTCAAGAAAATATACTTTTTGGTACGCATGTGGAATCTCTTTCCATAAAGCTAACAACCTGCCTGGTTTTCATGGCTTGAGTACAATTTCAGTTAATTTAATTGTACTGAGCTGTAGCCAATTTCAGAGTAGACCATTTAAACAGATGGATATGTCTAATATTGGTCCATTGATTTCAGCGGGTCTTCTGCGTCAAACTACTGGGTAAAGTTCACTGATTATATCATGCAGCTGCCATGGAGAGTTGATAAGTTAAGGGCTAAATGACCAAAAATGCCTAAAATATTTTAAGTTTGACCTTTTCTTACACCCCAAGGCTCTAGTCTGTCTTCTTATCACTCTTCCCCTTCCTTCCTTCCTTCCTTCCTTCCTTCCTTCCTTCCTTCCTTCTAGTCAAGGTTGACTTTTGTTTCAGTTCTGCCAACTTCCTTGTGCAGTTTAGGCCACTGGGACTTGGTTCACACATCACATTAAACTATAGTTGAAATAAATTGTGGCTTAATTTGAATGAGCAGAGTTCTTAGATACCATTTGTGGTTTTATGGGAGAGGAGCAAACCACAAGTCCAGGTATGGACAACATGACAAGCCAGGCTATGGCTTGTTTCTCAGCAGCAAGGCAGGAACAGGAGAAGAGTGAAGTGTTGGGTGATTTTGACAGCATACACCAGTTCAATGTTTCCACTGTGTTCTTTATCATAAGAATGCAGTAAAAGTGAACTACTCACACACTGCAAGATTCAACAGGCGCTCAATGCAGACTCCTTTTCTGGGAGGAGATTTAGCCTTACAAGTCTATAATGTTAGGTGGATTTAAAACTAGCAAAGTCCTGTAGATCCACATTAGATGTTAAGGGTTAGTCTGTGGATTCAGCAGAATCAAATGGTAAAGTGTGACCTTCATGCTGTATGTGATCTCATGTTTGCGTGAATGCCTCCTTGTGACACAAACTTCCTGCATGTCCTGTGTCTGGTCTTTTGTAATGGATATGATCAGAACTTGCTAAGTTGTGCATGATAACTTGACCTCTGATGAGTTTATCTCCCAGGTGCAGAATTATAGCCAATTATGCTTTTTTGAGCCGGATTCTAGATGCCTATGAAGCGTTAATCTCTTAATCTGATCATAACCCCTCTTCTGCAATATGTAAAAACCCACTTGCTTTTATATTTAGATATCATGCAATATGGTTGTCATTTTTTAAAAAGGCAATTCCATCAACGGAATTAAATGCACATATTGCAAAATGTCAGTACGATTACACTATTTTAGGTACTGAAGGAAATAAGATTTCTATGTAATTGCTTAATAGGTTACATGCATATCCGAAGAAGAGTTCATTAAATTTCTTTCTTATCAAATTAGTTTGGGGAAGAAAGGATTCAGTACATCTGTGTGACATGCACAATAGCAGTCACCTCAAGGAGTTCCAAATTGCAGTCATTATTATTTTGTTCAGCCTTCCTTGATTATTGTTGTGCAGTGCCATCCTGTACACATCTACGCAGGAGTAATCCCCATAGAATTCAGTAGGATACTCCCAGGTACATGTGTATAGCACAGCATTCATAGTAGAGCATGTCAACTAATCAGTTGAATTTTGCACAGTCTGAGACAAGGGTTAAGAGCTTCCTTTGAGAGAGGACTCTGCATTTTATTCTCACTTTCTTTCTCTGGTTTTATTTTTGTTTAGATTAGCTTCCTTTATCTTATTGTATTATGAAAAAAGCTTTAATAAAACCTTATTTTTGAATAAAATGCACAGTAGATTGTTGCTGTTGACCATCGTATGACCCGCAGGTGAATGAGTTTACTGAAAAGCTTTTTTAAATTATTGTGTTCCCTTAGAACAGGGGTGGGAGGTGGGTGGGCAGAAGGTAAATTTGGATTTACCGATATATCTCTTGGCAATTTACTGAAGGTTGCCAAGGATTTCCAGCTCTCTGTTGTTTCACAATAGCAAGTGAAAATTGATGGGGGTGGTGTGGAAAACTGGTCTTCAGAATCTGGTCCCTGTACTAATCATTTCTCTCTCAGCTTCCATAAACCCCACTTGCAAAATAGGAGCATAAATTGGTTGCCATTGGCCATGTCTTCATGCTGATCTACTGCACCTCAGTAGGTTTATACTGCCTTAGTTAATTGCCTTAATCATTAGAGACACCATTTTGCAACTGTTCCTCTTCTCCCTCTGCCCCCCAACACCAACACCCTTGTTTTGCACCCGGCACCTGCTGCCTATGGTAAAAAACAGCAGCACCCAAAGCAGATCCCACATGGCTAAATTTGCCTATCTGTGCCTTCAAAGATCTTAGGTTCCATTAAAAAAATTAAAAATGTTTAGCTCTCATAGTTGATAAATATCAACAAAAGTTGTAGGGAAAATATTTTTTTCATATTTAATTTCTCATAGATTGTGTATTTTGTTACTGTAAAACAGTTTGGGACACCTTGATAGGTAAAGCAATACAATGCAGTATATATACACAACTATAATAAAGCTAAAAATTTGACTCTGCAAAATAATATTTTAAAGAACAAGAGAGGAAATGGCATCTTAACAAGTAAACAGCCCCTTCAAAAACTCCCTGCAATTGAAGCTTCTTGGCACCCCTTGAATTGAGGGAGAATATAGGTTCAGCTCCCCCCCCCCCATTATTTCATCGGGTTGCAAGGGGGAGATAACGGCTAAAAGAAAGGATTGATCCCACTCATTGTTTCTGTAATAACATTTTCAGTCTTTGTGGCTGTTTTCTTTTCGTAGGTGAGGAAGTGAAAAATCCCCAGAAAGCAATTCCAATAGGAATCGTTGCATCGCTTCTGATTTGCTTTGTTGCATACTTCGGTGTGTCGGCTGCTCTTACCCTCATGATGCCTTACTACATGTTAGATAAAAACAGCCCCCTGCCTGTTGCTTTTAAGTATGTGGGATGGGATGGTGCAAACTATGCAGTGGCTGTTGGTTCACTCTGTGCCTTATCCACAAGGTAAGATGCTGGGGCTTCCTTTGCTACTTGCTCAGTGGGGTTTGTGCTCACCTGCCCTGTTGTTCTAAGACGTAAATGCCCAGAATACAAAGACCCTTTGAGATTGCTTGTGTTCGCCTTGGCCTCATTTCACAATGTCATAGATGCAGATTGTGGGGAGGGGGGGAGAGAGGGGGGGGCTTTTAAAAAAATCCCTCCCATGATAGGTGAAGGGTTGTAGCTCAGTGATACAGGAGTGCTTCCTTTGCCTGCAAGATACACTGTCCCTGTTATCTCCCAGAAATGGTGGGGAAGAACGCCGTCTGAAAACTTTTGAAATCTTTTGGTGGCCAGCATGGATGAATGTTCTTCCACCTTGACTCCCCAGATGTTGCTGAACTACAGTTCTCATCATCCCTGGCCATTGGCTAAGATTAAATATATGGGTGACCCAAGGCTGAGGAACACTGGCATAGACAGTTCTGAGCTAGAGGGTCACTGGTGTCACTCAGTCTAAGGGCAGTGACCTAACACCAGCCTTGCTATGGAGTAAAATATGAACCATTTCTTTGTAGGAGCTTATATGGCTCAGCTGATATGGCTGGCTAACTGGGTTTAGAATAAGTTGGGATACCTGATGTTTCTAAGGCTGTTTTGTGCATCCTGTGGCCCTTGGGAATGGGAAGGAAGGAGAAACATCTAGATCTCGCAACTGCAAGATGGCAAAACCTTTCCTTTGTCTTCCATTGCTCGATAAATTACAAATCCCTTCTTTAGGTGCTGGTGTTGGTTTCCTAGAGAAAGTAATTTCCCTTAAAGTAGAGATAAAGACTCTATGGCTAGATTGTTTTTGCAGTGATGGTTTGCCTCGTGAATGCAAGATGAGCTTAGGTGATGCCCTTGTCTCTTTCTAGTCTCCTTGGCTCCATGTTTCCAATGCCAAGAGTTATTTACGCTATGGCAGAAGATGGACTACTGTTCAAGTTCTTGGCTCGTGTTAATGAGAAGACAAAGACTCCCATGATGGCTACAATAACCTCGGGAGCTATTGCTGGTGAGACCCCAAGATTCGTGAAGAAAGGACTGAGTAGCTAATCCTGTTTTAAAATGAGCAGATTGAGCTAACACCCCAGTCATCGGCACATTCTCATTAGTTCCTCAAATAAAGCACTTAAGTGTTATGCAAGGAGAATGCCTTGTACTTTCTAGAGTTTAGTGTTGCGATTGCATCTCATCTTGGAATTGCTTCAGGCAGTTCCTTTGTCTGTTGCATCATGCAAAGAATTGGACCAGGATTAAAACATACCCACATGTACTCTTACTGTTTTTTGCTGTTTCCTCTGCCAAGCAGAGCCTCTGTTTAATAAGCAGCCTTCAACAGACTGCTGCTGTTTGTGAAAACAGGACGAGCAAATCTCTTCCGGGGTTTAAATGCTCTTTTTTTGAATGCTGGCCTTGGTATTCATATTTATTTGTGTGGAAAATCAGGCTTCTAAAAGTCACAGGGTGCTTCCACAGATACAAAATGCCCCCTGCTTTAGGAGCAGGGTTTTAGGGCAGGGAGAAGAGCTGTTGTGGTCGTCTCCACTGCCTTCTCTTACGCCTTTATTTAACACTTCTTTAAGGCACGGGACTCCTGTCTTTCTCTTGGGTTGCTTGGAATGAAAGTGTGAATAAGGAGTGAACTGTCATGGCTAACTAGTCTTATATATGAAATGGATTTACCCCACTGCATTATCTGTCTCTTCTTCGTCTCCCACCAGCTGTCATGGCCTTTCTCTTGGACCTGAAGGATCTTGTAGATCTTATGTCCATTGGGACGCTTCTTGCTTACTCCTTGGTGGCTGCCTGCGTGTTGGTGCTAAGGTATGGCACAACGTTTCTGTGTTACAGAGCAGAGAAGATGGTTCTCAAGTGTTCCAGATGCTATTTATTTAAAAATTCCAAAATTGGGACAATGGTGTGTGTGTTTTTAGGCCAACCAAAACATCATAATATAGTGTGCAAGCTTCAGAACTGTCCTGAACTCTTCATCAGACTAGTTCAGGGATGTGTCACCTTTTTCTCTCCCCCCCCAGTGCCACATTCACCCTTGGCCCAATCCTACAGCTTGTAGGTGTGACTCACTGGCCGTGCTCTTTCCTGCTGGGGATACTGAGCAATATTCTAGACAGCCACTGGCTTAGAAGATTTAAGTGGTATTTAGCAACCCTCTCCTTCCGAGTCACTGTTTTCAATGCCTGGGAATCAGTTTGGGAAGAAAACATAATTAGGTGAGACTCTCTTATAGTTACAGGTGATAGGATGGGGCTTAATGTGGTCCAATTCTTTTTTTCTCTTAGGTACCAACCGGAGCAGCCGAACTTGGCGTACCAGATGGCTAGTACAAATGATGAGGCAGACAACAACGAGTCCGTGAGCACCAGTGAATCTCAGACTGCATTTCTGCCTGAAAAGGGAGAGAAGTTCTCCTTAAAAGCTTTTTTCCGCCCCCAAAATACTAATCCTTCCAAACTCTCTGGGTCCGTAGTAAATGTCTCCTCCTGCATCATAGGTAAGAGTTGGTTTCATGTGTGCAATTGTTAATTTATTCTGCTCTGGCCTTTCTCCGAACATGTGACATTGATAATGTGGTTAGTTCTCTATAACGCATGCAGCTGCAGCTTCATTTTGTAAGGTTGACTTGCAAAACTCCCATAAAACGTAGTGTATGGGTTTGTTTAAATACCGGGAGCTGCCACTTTTTAGATCCTTTGTCAAGACCTAATTCTCCGTTAGAATTTTCTGGTGCCCTCCAGATCTAATTGTACAACAACTGACCACTGACCATGCTGGCTGATGGGAGTTGAGGCTGGTGACACCAGCATTGGGGATGGTTAAGAGAGTCTGCACACTTACGGCCTGTGAACTCTGGTTGCAGTCATATAATTTTGTGCCCCCCAGTCTATATCAGAAGATTAATCCCCGGGGCTTGGAAGAGCATCAGAATATGGTTTTGAATGAGCAGCCAGAAATGAACTTGCATCCGTGTTGGCTGTACATATAGAAGCCTATAGGCTATATAGTGCCGTGATAGAGCATCTGATTTACATGCAGAAGGTCCTGGGTTCAGTCCCCTGCATCTCCACATAGAGCTGCCTGGAGAGCTGCTGCCAGTCTGAGCAGAGAACCCTGAGCTAGGTGGACTATTGATCTGTCTTAGAATGAGTCTGCTCCCTGTGTTCCTTTTGTTGGATTGGGACATAAGATCGTACTGGTGGAGAGCGGAGTTGGAAATGGATTTGACCCATCCACCTACTTGCAGCATCTCTTGCTGAAACATATAGGAACAGGGGCAGACTTGCCCCAGAACATTTGTGCATGCACAGATTTAGGATCAAAACTACAGAACCTTGCAATGCGTCGCTGCATTTGCTACGAACTTTACTGTTCTTGGCTTGATTTTAAAATTACCGTTGCTTTTGTATTCAGTCTTTCCCTCCCGCCACCAAATCAGCGCAGCAAACATTTGTTCCATGTGTCTTGTTTCCAGGTGTTCTTATCGTCACCTTCTGTAGCTGGACTGTCCTTGGCAAAGATGCTCTGAAGAATGGGACCCCGTGGGCTATTGCTCTGCTTGTGGCCGTTTTCCTCCTCTGCTTCTTCTTCACAGTGATTATCTGGAGACAACCTGAAAGTAAAACCAAGCTCTCGTTTAAGGCAAGTGGTCTGCAAGGAATGGGCTGGGGTGGTTGTGGGTTGGGGAAGCAGTCGGAGTCTCTGTTGGCTCCATGCATGGAAAGAGAGATTAATGGAGGTTAACCTGCTTTTTCTAGAAGGGCAGGAATTAGCAAGGCATGGGCAGGGGGAGAGGAGGCGCAGAGCAAACTTTCCCACGCAGATTGGCTATGTGCACCTCCAGCTTGACCTTCAGCACTCCCAATATTCCTTTCTTTTGCTTCTCATCTGGCAATCTGTCTATTTATGTTTAATAGCGGCCAGGCAGAGGGTATGCAAGGCTGCGTTTCTTTTTTTGGCAATCTCAGCGTAATCTCCAAAAGCACCAGCTCCACACTTTGAGATGCAGCCCCTGGAAAGGAGCTCTTGTTCTCTCTTTTCACTGAGCTGCAAAAAAGGGAAAAAAAGCCCCACCAAACTTGTATTTCAGCCTTCTTTCTTTCTACAGACTTTTAACCCTGAAAAGGGGGTGGGTGGGGATTTTTAAGTACCCTTTGCTTTTCTCTCTCTCTCTAAAAAGAGAGAGTACCCCAAATACTCCTCCCCCAGCTAAGTACTAGTTTTAAAAGTTATACATGGCTTTTCCATTTTTATTTTTTAAAGCAAAGGTCCCAGGTGATGTGAAATAAAATAGTAAAGCCAAATGCTCCAACAGCATCTGGAAGGCAAAATTAAACTAACAGCAGACATGAATTCCATTTCCAGAGGAACTTCCTGGATGATGTTATTGCTCTTTTAAATTGCTAATGAATTTTTTACAGGGCCAGTTTTAGGTACCAGCTGAAAGCAAATGATATTCTCATATGCCCCTCCATTGGCAATGTGATATAGGAGGCTCAGTCGTCACAAATGGATTGTGCAACCACACATCGATAATGTGGTGTTGGGAACTGGCTTGTCCAAAAATGCCATCCAGAGGCACAACAACCTGGTTTCTGTTCTTTTTCCAGGTCCCCTTTCTTCCCATCCTTCCGATCTTGAGCATCTTTGTGAATGTTTATCTCATGATGCAGCTGGATGTTGGCACGTGGATACGATTTGCTATCTGGATGGTGATAGGTGAGTTTGCAACTGGGTTTCTGACCATGCAGAATGATGGAATTCTTTAAAAAAATATACTTATTCTAAACAGAAGGAAGTTGTGAACAGTGCTACAAGATTTTATTGGTTCCTGAAACAGAGTCCAAATGCCCCCTCCCCACTGCTATAGGGCCAGTCCTTCCAGAGGTCTTGTAGCACCATTCAGACACCAGCTTCTGCCTTCATCTATTGACCACCCTCCGTGGTTCTGCCTACTGCAAGTTGCTGCATCCTGCCGGGGGACAGGGCTGGGCTTGGTTCTGACCTTATATGTGGCATAACCAGGTGGTGGCATTGCTGATTGGAAGACATCAGGCGTTTTCAGTGGGAGGGATTAAACAGGTGTAATGCTTTGGCTTGTGTACTGTCGGATAACTTCATGCTCTCTCCAACGCTGTGCCCCTTTACCTCCCTCCCTCCAGGTCTGCTTATTTATTTTACCTATGGCATGTGGCACAGTGTGGAGGCGTCTTACTCAGCACCGATGGATACAGAACGAAGTACGGACAACAACGTGGATAGTTGCAAATGATTGGCAGCCTGGTTCCGCTAAAGGACACCTGAGAGCATCCTCTACAGGGAAGGGTGCTTTCCTCTCTGGGACCCTGAAGTATTTTGTTCTGTGGAGTATCAGGTGGGCTTCCATGTCCCACTGCTGCCCCTTGCAGCTTGCTTTTACCTTGGTAGTACAGTTATAAGGGATCACAAGGAAAAAGCCAGGCCTCTGGCACACTTCCAACAACACTGTTATCTGATGCCGGCAGCTTCCCCTCCCTTGTCATAAGTATATTGAAAGATAACAACTTATCAGTGTGCCAGTTCACTTCCAATGCTGCTATGAGACCAAGCCTTACAGAGGCCCTGCAAAGTAATTCCCCAGGTACTGTCCTTGGATTCAAGTGAAGCAGACTTCGTACTGTCTCCAAAGTCACCTGTGTTGGACCACAAAAACCAAGGGGCCTTGCCTAAATGAAAACAACGCCCCAACCCGCCCCAACCGCCTGTGTGTTAGCAAAACACCCTGCCCCTTGCAGGACTGATCTGATTGAGAAAAGGACTTGGTGGTGTTATTTAATCATTGTACTTGACTTATTTTATGCAGGCAACTCCTGCGCTTTGAAATGCAACGTTGCAACAGTCTTCTGTAGGGTAGTGGCTTGCAGGCTGAATTCTATCTGTTGTGACACAAAGTACTTCGTTTAGGCAGCTAACAGACCGTGCTGCTTTTACGAGAAAAGCTTCTAGCTCATGGTATAATTCTATGTAGAAAAGTGGTTGCTTGTTTGTCCCCAGGGTATATAAATCTGCAAAATTAGGAGTTACTGGCCAGAGTTTAGTGCTTTCCCTTTCTCATCTTGCTCCTCTGTGAGGTGGGCCTCCAGTGTTCCTTGAAGCTGAGAGAAAGCAACGTATGCAACCTTGAATTAATCCATTTCGGAGATGGGATTTGAACCCTGGTCTGCTGGGTCCAGCTCCCAACACTGTTACATTTTGAAATAACTTATTTTTGTGGGGAGGGAGCTTCTGCCAAACTTCGTTCTTCTGGTGCAGGGTAAGATACAGCATTAGTTCATGGAAGATTTCGGACAAATGTGTCGTCTTTGAAGTCAAAACTATAGTGGCTTTTCACCTGTCCTGCGAGGGCTAGCTTTTCTCTAGAGAAGAGGGAGAAGCATGCAACACTCAGAAGCAAAAGGGAGTGTGCAGTGATAATTTACTGTGCTCAATAGACAAGTTCTTGCTCCTGCAGCTGTATGGCAGTTTACCTGCTGAGTGCTGCTTTTGTGCAATGAACTCTTTGAGATGCCACCTTAGCCATGCTGAACTCCAAATAGGATTTCGTGCTGTTTCCAAAGAGTGTTGGCACAGGCATGCAGCTTGAGCGATGCATCTTAATAACTAGCAGAAGCTTCTTGTCCTTCTAAAGCCACCTGTCAGCCTTCCTGTTGAGTGCGGGTGTGGAAGAAGGTTGGCTTTTTTTGTACCTATGCATAGACTACCCCTTGGTAACCTGGGGCCAGCTGGCTGGGATGCAAGGGAGTTGTTGTCCAAAACCTCTGGAAGGCCAGAGGGTTGCCAAAGGATGGCATAGACAGAGAGCCACCTCTTTGTAAAAAGAAAAGGAAGAAAAAGTGGGTTTCCAAAAGAAACATCAAGTTCATGCAGATCCTTGCTGTAAAAAATAATCCATTGTAAATATTGTAGCTTATTATTATTATTATTATTATTTTATTAATATTATTATTTTTTCATTGCTGTTCTCTTGGAAACCTGATTTTATTTTTTATTTTATATTTATGTCTAGCCGCTTTATATCTTGCCATTGAGGCAAATTGTGTGAACTTAGAAGAAGGGGAAATCTTTATTTTTTGGGAGGGTTGATCCTATTTTATGTGAGGGATTTCTGAGGGGGGAAATGTTCCTTTGGGGGTGCCCCCCAGGTTCTGCTGTTTTGGTTTGGCACTTCTTCACTGCTATCGCTTGGCCCTGCAACATCCCTTGAGGTCATAATTACAGAAGGCCTGTGGTGTTGGGAGTTGCAGTATCTGGAGGGCACCAGCTTGGGGAAGGCTGTTGGGGGGGCAGTATGAGGGTGACCTGCATTACGGCACATGGAAGACTTGATTAGCTGGTAAACAAAAGGCCACAAGTGGCCCTTGAGGTGAGCATGACTGATTCCTGGGCAGTGTACAAAAGATTCCTCTCCTGTGAAAGGTTTTCTCCTTCTCTCATTAGACTAGAATTCACGGACATGCAATCAAGCGGGACGTTGTAAGATTCAGGACAGACCAAAGATGGTACTTTTTCACACAGCACGTCTTTGAAACCATGAATTTCACTTCCATAAGATTAGAGATGGGAAGGCCTGGAAAAACCCGGAAAAATTGGGGGAAAACCCAGGGGTTTTTTTTCCCAAAGCCATTTTTCTGGGAAAAAATTGCTTTGGGGAAAAAATTGGGGGGGACACTGGTGTCCCCCCCCATTTTTCTGGTTTTCCCCCCAAGCCTTCCCATCTCTAATCTTATGGGAGTGATACAGCGACAGCCACTGACTTGGATGGTTGTGGAAGAGAATTAGGCAAATTCATGGAGAATGTGGTTTGCAGTGGCAGCTAGCCATGGTGGCTCTGCCCTGCCTCTGCTCTCAGAGAAACAGTCGCTGGGAATCACTGGTGGGAAAAGTGCTGTTGTACTTGAGTCCTGTTTGTAGGCTTCCCATAGGTATCTGGTTATTTTTTAAATTAAATTTCTATACCACCCTTCATCTGAAGATCACAGGGCGGCTTGCAATATTACACTCAAATATTTCATGGCTCCAGTATTCTTGAAAGGCCGTTTGCCGATGGTAGCTTAGCCCTCTCTAACGGGCTAAGGTGCCATGTGCCTTTCTGGTTTTTATAGCAGTGATTGGCCATGGTGAGGACAGAACAGGCAGCCTGCTAGCCTGATCCAACAGGAACCATTTTGTGGTTCCTCTTAGCCCTTCCGCATGTCTGACAGGCAGAAGCCTACGTGTGTAGAACTCTGCCTGCCTGTTCTTATAGATCCTGGAACTCTGCACAAACAGCCGTCCACTCTGGTCCAGGGTCTGCAAAAGCCTATGTGTCTGCAGTTCCCTTACCTCAGCATCTGCATTAATTCTTTTAGATTTGTTCCAATGGATCGGTCAATTTCTTCTCTGTGCCTTTTTAAAAGGCTCATTCTTCTACTACATGCTGTCTTGGAACTTCCAGCTTATCTAATTAGGACGTCCACAGTCCCATGTTACAGAGATTGTGGCTTAGTTGCAGCTTCAGCTCAGATCCCCAGTTATCAGTTGCTCGCCAGTTGTCTGTTGCGTACTCCCACATAGAAATCACTTCTATGTAGGCTTTGTCCATGTGGAATTCCGTGTCCTCGGTTCATCTGTCGTCACCTTTGCCAATCTAGCACCTTCCAGATGTTTGGGACCACAACCTCCATCAGCTGCAGTTGGAGGGGGCCAGACTGGCAAAGACTGTTCTGTAGCCCCTTGGATTGATTTGTAAAATGTACTCTAATGTGAAGCTGCCCTTGAAGAAGGCTCTGAAACTGTTCTCAAGGCACTGCCAGTTATCAGGCTAACAGTCTGACGTTGCTGGAAGTTAGGTTTCTAGTTCAAATCAAGGTTCTGGTCATCATCTCTAAAGACCTATGTGACAGGGACCCCAACTTAACCTTAGGAGGCGTCTTCTCTCTAACAAACTTCCCTTGCTGCATATTCCACATGAGTTGGATATGAAGTTAGTACCTGTGGCAGGTACTGGGTCCTTAACTCTGGGAAGTAGCTTCCTGTGTTCTGAGCGTCAAAGTCTAGACATTGATAACAGTTCTAATGCAGCAAGTTTTTAGCAGTAAACTTTTATGATCTAGCATAGCTGTAGTTTTGTCATTCGGTAGCTTATTTTAGAACTCATTTTATGTATTTATTTCTCCGAACAGGAGGGAAAAACAGGGTAAACATCTCACAAAAGAAGCATTAAGTTTTGTACTGTATATCAGCAATTCGTGTGCGTGTCTAACATGGAATTCATGCAAATCCCCCACCCCAGGGAAATGATTAGAGGTCGGAATCCTGACCATGCTTAAAGGAGTGCTGAGTGTATGTGTGATGTAGAGAGCCAGTGTGGTGTAGTGGTTAAGAGCGGTAGTCTCGTAATCTAGGGAACCGGGTTCGCGTCTCCGCTCCTCCACATGCAGCTGCTGGGTGACCTTGGGCCAGTCACACTTCTTTGAAGTCTCTCAGCCCCACTCACCTCACAGAGTGTTTGTTGTGGGGGAGGAAGGAAAAGGAGAATGTTAGCCGCTTTGAGACTCCTGGAGTGTATGTGTGATGTCATATGCTACTTCCTTTAAAAAAATAAAATTCAATTTTCTAGGCTAGTGGCTCTCCTCCTCATCTGCTTGCTTCAATTCAGGTGGTGGGATGCTGTTGGACTCCAACTCCCACCAACCCCAGCCAATGGTTAGGGATGATGGGAATTGTGTACCTCCAGGTGTTGCAGGACTACAGATCCCCCACCCTTGTTCTCAGTAGTGTTGAAACTGGAACCAGGTAGGCTGCACTTGCATAAATATTGACACTAGTTGAGTTTCTACTCGGTCCCTCTTCCTATGGTGTGTAACAGCTCAGAGAGGAGATGTGGTGCCTGGACAATTCTACCTATTCCTGTTGGACGATTTCGCTAGTACCAACAGGGATCGCTAAATCTCTCTGCTGTGCTTACCCCTGTACTGTTGCCACTGCCAGGCCCTTGCATGGTTGAAGATGGGAGGTGCTCAGGACGTGGAATGTAAACTTCTGCTTATTGGTGTAGGATTTTGCCACTTGGGGTGGGGATGGAAGATTAGATAGGCTGTGTTGCCCTCACCCCTGAAGCCTAAATGTAAATACATGCAAAGCTTGAGTTTGGTGAAAACCTGATTGCTGCTGCTGCTGCTGCTGCAGGCTTGCTATTGTAAAGAACAGGCCAACATTTACTGGAGCTTGTCTTTGTAAATAAGTGGGAAACTTTTTATTTTTGTTATGTTTAAATAAGAAGGTGGTTTTGTACAGCTGCTGGGACACTTTGTTGTATATAAAGCTGTATTCTGAAGCCTTCTGTGTTAACGCTCAGAAGAAAAAGACCGAACAGGTATCTTACTTTGTATGAGGTCTTTCACTTCATTGCAGGAGGTTGGGCAAAATGACCATCAAGGTCCCTTCCAACTCCTCAATTCTATATGGTTCTATAACAGAACAGCCTGTCCAAAGTAGCCTCTGGAATCAATGGAAGCCACCACCACTTCCTTCAGGAATTGTCTCATTTTCACTGTCTCTGTTAGATCATTTTTCTCCCTGAAGGGCACAAGCCCAGTATGGAAGGGGACATGTGTGCAAACCCTGAAGTCAGCAAGAGTGAATATGCCTAATGTGTACCCTGACCTGATGCCTGTTTCACTTGGAAGATGGTTTTAAGTGAGTTCAGCAGGACTTCCTTCTAGTTGGGTGTGCATAGAATTTGAAACCCTAGGCTAGGATCACACCCAACCATGGCACAGGAACACAGCTGGGGATTTGGTTAAAATCACCCATATAGAAGGAACTTTGGAAGAGCACGGCACTACGTTTAAACCTGTGGCTTCATTCCAGCTGTAAAAGTTCACAAGGTGGATCATGGAGACCAAAGATCCAACAAAAAGTAATAAAAGTTGGTTTTCCAGTTAATTTTTCACCTTTTGCCCACAAAGTTGCTAATTATTAGAGAGAGAAAATAACCAGTATTAGAAAAACATAGACACTGGGTAGATTCATGTTACAATGCTTTACATACAATCACTAATTGCCCATTTTTCTGATCTTTTGCAGCTTCAGTCATTTATGGAATGGGCAATTTTTTTTCCTCTCTCTCTCCCAACCATTATATACAGTAGTGGCCAAAATTGTGGAAACCTTTAGGAAAAAGTGTAGTTCTGAGGTTTGATGACTCGTAACACCATTTTATTTTGGATTAATACTATAAAATTATATATCAGTGGAAAGATATGTAATGCAACAAGTTTTGTTCAATTATCTGTATTCTATCAAAAGTTATAGCCAAATAACCAGAAAAAGGAAGCACAACTTGCTTAGGTTGATATGCAGTCGCTTTCCTTCATTTGAATGTAGCCAGTGAGCATGAGGGTTTAGAGAGCCAATCAGGTGTTATGAGTCATCAAACCTCGGAAATACACTTTTCCGAAAAGGTTCCCACAATTTTGGACACTAATGTATATAATGGGAGGGAGAGAGGGAGGGAGGGAGGGAGGGAGAGAGAGAGAGAGAGAGAGAGAGAGAGAGAGAGAGAGAGAGAAACTGCCCATTCCATAAATGATTGAAGCTGCAAAGGATCAGAAAAACGGGCAATTAGTGATTGTATGTAAAGCATGGTAACATGAATCTACCCAGTGTCTATGCTTTTCTAATATTGCTCATTATTAGAGAGAGAAAATAACCAATTTTGTGGGCAAAAGATGAACAATTAACTGGAAAACCAACTTTCATTACTTTTGTTGGATCTATGGTCTCCATGATCCTCTCATTCACAGCTTGATGTTCCTTGGCCTACAGTCTACATTGTAGTCCTAGCACCTGTTCAGTGTTGATTTGCCCTACAGTCTCATTATCATTACAGTGTTACATTGAAATTAAGAGGTGGCGACCTATGGTGAAGTGTTCTCAAGTACTTCAGCTGATGGGCTATGAGATGTGATGTCCAATCAAACCTAACATTTGTATAGCAGAGGCTCACAGTTTATTGATCTGGAACATTAGGGGTTCATATTACTAGTTAAGTAAAATTGACACCGAGGAAGGGAGTTAAAAATTCTAGAAATTCTTGCCGATTGCAAGGTCAAATCCAGAGACTAGTGTGTTTCATTGTGTTTGCTGTTAGTAATATGTGGCAGTAACCCTTGCATAGTGGCCTTTGTAGCTGGGGTTGCACATTTCAATCTGTGCTGTAAGATGGAGAGAGGAAATGCATTATTACCCAGATTATGCAATGCTCATCAAGATTGCATTGGCAATATCAGATGTGGGTGTGCACCCAAATTCTATTCCAATCCACATCTGTTGTATATTGAATTCCTAATACAGCACAGGGAACCATGCATGCATTCCACCAGGGTATCCATGCATATAACACCCCGTTGCATTTGTATAGATTGCACAAGAGAGCATGAGATGGCTGACAATTTCTGTTTGAACATTTTACAAATTAACCTTAGTGTAACCTTGACTAGGCTTCACAAGTTCTGGTGATAGCAAAGTGAATATTTTATGCTTTTTGAATGTAACCCAATTGCATGTTCATTAGTTTCCGTTGAAGCCAATGGTGTTCATGTGCATATCATTTGTACACACTTGAAGTTGCTGCATTTTGAACTGTCCTGTAAAAGTATTACTATTCAGTGCTACTTTGGAGTTCGTTCTAAAAGGTTACGTTTTTTTAATTTGCAAATGTTGGGAAGAGTTACTTCTGTCTTTTAAGTGCAGAGGGTGCCGGAATACCCACAGGTTAGCGTTTATGTGCTGATGTATCAAGTGTGAGGACTGGGCTGTATGTGTTATAGGCACATACTGCCCCCCCTCCATGGGACTTCAGCACCATCATTTAGCTGTTTGTCCATATAACTTTGTTTTGACAACTTCATGAATCCATCTCAGAAGATGCATCCATTACAAAGGTTGTCTGGCATTTGTTACGTGTGTACATCTTTAACAGGTGCTTTCATGTGCTAGTCCTTGGTATGTTGTACTTCCAAAGCAAAGGCCAAATGTTGCAGGAACAATGCCTGTTAGTAACAATCCATATATTTCCTCAGGGTTTATATCCTCCTTCTTGGCACAAGTCCCAATAAAAAATGTTATGCCGAGATAATGAAACTCTTAGACAGTGGCCTGGTTTTCACATAGCGTTAAGCCATGGTTTGTTTAGCTTAACTATGGTTTGTTTTTACATCCAAGCCCACCCCTGCCAACTAATTAGGGTTCGGGCTCAACAAATAAGAATATGAAACCATGGGTGCTATTCAACTAGATTTTACTTAGAGTAGGTCTATGGAAATTAAAGTACCTAAGTAAGTCATGTTCATTAATTTAAGTGGTTGTACTCCAAGTAAAATTGAGTTTACCACTATATGGTTTGAAGCTGGCTTATATATTTCCCTTACATCTGAACCCAGAGTCCTTGCCTAATCCTTGCTTCTTTCCTATAGAAAGATGTAGAAAGCAAGAACAGTTGAAAAACGAAACTTGCATAAGGTGAAACAAGCCATGCTTACTACCTGCTGGTCTGTGAAACTGATACTGGTATCTTCAACAAACCAAGTTTAAAACAAACCCTGAGTTAGCATTATGAATGCAGCCACTGAGGAATCTTACACAAATTGCATGTGGTCATGTCTGTGTTTCCCAAATGTTGGAAGGGTTGTAACGTGTGTGCCTGGTGACAAAGTGGAGGATTTCCTGTCTTTACGTTGTGCCTTTCAATGTACGTCTGGTCTCAGGAGCACAAAGAATGGGTGTGACACCATTTTCGATTGTACATTACAAATCTAATGGAATGTGGGGTTTCTTCAGGAATACATCTCTTAATAACCAAGAAGCCATGAAAGAATCTGTGCATATTTTTATTGAGTAATATATAAATATATACTTTTTGGTTGGCTGTTCTATTTTTCTAATGATTTCCTCAGAATTTCTTACTGTTGTGATACAATTATTTGACCCCTGATGCTGACTGTAATCCCCACTGGGTTTTTTTCCTGCTCCTGTTTCAGTGGAGTTTCTGGTTTGGTTCTTGTTTAGATTTTGGCTCTCCCCTCCCCTCCCCTCCCCTCCCCTCCCCTCCCCTCCCCTCCTGAATATAAAACTTTGTTTTTTAAATGCGAAACGTTTATCTAGAGCACCACCTCTGCTTCCCAGAGACGTTTCTGCCAGGTGGCACTGTAAATAATGTCTCCCTCTTGATGTCGTTTTTGACTTTGGAGATCAGTTTGTTAATATGTGATACAGCATTAAACGTTTCCCAGAAATGCAAATAAATTATGTTAGTTTCACCCTTCCTCTTCCAATGTATTTGTTTGTTCCAGCAGACCAGTTGCATGTAATTGCTCTTCGGTGAAAGAATCAAGCTTGTGGAAATGCACCTTTTGCTTTTCAGCATAGTGTTTCATGACAACATGAACAGTGCAACCTCATGCATAGCTGCCCAGCAATAATGCTGTGTGAGTTCAGCAGGACTTTCTAAGGCTGCAGTAAGTATTCTCTTTTAGCAGTCTGATCTAACCAGTGTTCTCATTCTCTCTCTCTCTCTCTCTCTCTCTCTCTCTCTCTCTCTCTCTCTCTCACACACACACACACACACACACACCCTACCTAACAGTATTCTCTTGCACTTAATTGAAATGGATACTTTAAAGCTTCCTGTAGCCACTGTGAGAGTCACTCATAGTCACTCATGAGCCCTCAGCATGGTACTAGATGTTACCATAATTGCGTCCATAAAAGATAGCCGTGTGTCTTAATTTCTCAGTGCCTAGCAGCCTTCTCTACTGCAACGTTCCTCAGATATTTCCATCTCCATCTCCCATGAGACTAACTCTGCATGCCAGCGGCCAGAGGGGAGAAAAGGCTAGCCTATTGCAAATGGTCTCTTATTCTGCTATCTCTCTTGCCTTCAACGGCAGCAGGTCAACCATGATAATAAGGGGTGCAGGAAAATGTGAAATGCAATAGTTTGCAGCACAGAAAAGTTGCATTACACAGGGGAAAGGAAGGAAATTGACAATTGTTAGGATTGCTCCATTACTTGTTGTGTAGCCACATACAGGTTTGTAATAAAATGATCTGTTCATAGGGAGTTGGCACAATGACAGTTTATGGGACAGGGTTTACATGCACAGTTTGATCAAGGCCTTTAAATTTGATCAATTACCTTTAAATTTAAATAGCAAGTACTGAGCAAAACTTGTAAGGTTGAGAGAACAAAGATCCTGAGTGATTCCTTTATACACAAGTCTTCAGTTGTTTGCTTTATTTTTGTAAAACAACAACACCCATCTCTTGCTAAATCCTGTTACCTATAGACCCGTAAAGAAGCATCATAGCACACCAAAGACTAAGGAGCATGTATTTATTATCATGAATATATTACATTCACCTGTACACTGTAACTCAAATAATACAAACTTTTTTTCCTGTAATTCAAATAGCCACGTAATTAAGTCAGACCACAAATTCCTGCTGTGTTAGGGAGGGGGTGGTCTTTTAACATCCACCATGTGTCCATGGGACACAAATGCAATCAGTACACAGACGTAAAATACCTGATTTTGGTTATTCATATTTATTCCAAAGAAGATCTTTACTGTTCATGTACCTGCTTATTTATTGGGGAGAAATGTGATGTGTGCAAATGAGAGTTCTGAAAAATGTTTCAGAAGTCGCAAAAGGGGGGAGTCTTAATCAATCTCTTACTACTCCTGTTGGCTTCTCTAGCGAGTGGTTTTGTTGGTCCTTTGACATTCCTAAGGTAGCAGGGGCCTGTGAATGGATTTCCCAGGAAGACTTTGGAGGGCTTCTGGGAAAGACAAGTATTTGGACAGGGAGGCACAATTTACTCATTGTATCACACCTCTTCGGCATGTTGTCCAAAACCCAGAGTTGCATGGCATCCCCAAACACAACATGGGGGCTAGGAGGAGGCTGAGAAGGCGGATGCATCACTGGTCTTCAGACAAGACATGAAAGTGAAGTGAGAAGAAGTGTGAGAGCCAAAGCCCAAGGGACTTCCTGGATGATCAACTCCTTTCAACGATACTACTTTGGTCAGTTTTTTCTTGACTGTCATATTTCTCTGATGCTTTAGAAAGCAAGGATGCCTTTGAATGCACAGTCCTATTTGGGGCAGCGGGCAGTATTGTTACTGTCCATTTGCTTAGCTCAGGCATAGCCCCATGGTGCCCCTCAGATGGTGGACTACAACCTTCATAAGCCACAGCTAGCATAGTCAGTGGCACAATGGGAGTTGTAGTTCAAAACATCTGGAGGACACCATGCTGCTGTCTGACAGAATGCAGGGCTACTTTGGGTATGCCACAGAGGAGAAGTCACACATCTGCCCTGCTCTGGTAAGAGCCGGTTGTGGGCTGCATCCATAGCTGGGCATGCAATCTCACTATAAAGTAGGAAAGATGCTAATTTTCTCACTCTGCACAGTCAGTGGGAAGCACAATCAGAAGCAGTGCAAGCTGCTCTTGATTCCTCTCCTGCTTTATGTGTACAGTCCAAAGCTGCTCTGTTGGATGCATGCATGCCTTGCATGAAAAGGAATTGGTATTCTACAGAATGGTGCCATGTTATGATAGTAGTGTGGGCTGTGTTCCTGGACGTTCCTAGGGCTGGCATCTCAGCAGCTGAATCCTCCTTGAATCTTCCTCTGAACCTGCGTGGAATAATATGCAGCAGGACAGACTGAGATGGCATTTCCCATCCTTTCCATAAGGGAATTTTGGCACAAGTTGCCCAAACAATGTCTTGCTGTCACCACAGTTAGTCAAGTGGGTAGATGGGAGGAAAGGACAATTTCCCTGAGTGAGCTGACCTAATGTTTTTGGCCTTGGCTGCAAGTAAATAGGTAAAACAGGTTTCACACCTGAAATTCGGACAATTAGAAAAATGCCTTCCACATTTTTCTTGTTTCCCTAGAATGCAAGTTGCACTTGGTAGCCACAGTTTGCTTGTTGGCTGCTTCTAAGGCAGGGTGTTAAAACATTATTCCTTGCCAGGCCGCCATCAGTTATAGTGCTGCTACAATCTCTGGTTGCTTTCTTTGTGATACTTAGCCAGCTTTGCCCCATCACCTGAGTGCTTTGCGTAATTGCCTAGTACGTAAGTGTGAACATGGTTATCCACAATTAGATTCACAGTCATTAAGTTCTGCTTTTGGGGGGATGAATTTTATGGCTTCACATGCAAAAAGCATCTGGCCTTCAAGGAGAGAAGCCCAATGCAGTGGTTGTAATGATGTTATGCACCTCCCCCGCCACTGCCCCAGTCCAATCTGCTCCTACTTGGGATCGTTTGTATACAACAGGGCAGCCCAACTTTTCATACCAAGCGGGCCACAAGAGGACTTTGACATGGAACCTGTGGGCTGCATACTGCCTTGTTTCGTGGGCTGCCTCCAGCCCTTGCGGTGCCTTCCCAAAGCTGGCTAAGTGAGAGGCTGGGCTTTGGGAAAGAGGTGCAAGGCTCTGGCAGGGTCCTAGCTCAGTGGCTCACGTATCTGGCTTTGGGAAGGCAGTGTAAGGGCTCAGTGTGTGTTTGTGTGTGTCAGATGTGGCTGAGGGCTGTAAAAAAAAAGGTATACAGGAAACTGAATGGGAGCGTTGCACAACTCCCAGATCTGCACCCGCTTGCCTGCAGCACTAGAATAGAGCGTGTTGCACTCTCTCCCCATATCTCATGTCTATCATCATAATTTTTGGAGTGATGGGGGAGCTGATGGCAGAGGTAGGGATGCAACTTTAGGAAAGTCAAAAGGTTTCGGGTGACCCAGTGAGATAGTTCCCTCCACCTCGTAGTAGTAGCCTTGTATATGACATCAGAAACTGCTTTTAAAGGATGCCTTGGTTGCAGAACTGGCTTGCCAGATAGAGTGCTTAAGAAAGCAAGTTACTTTTCAGATGCCAGCCATAGTTGGTTACCTTTAAGTTTACATAATGCAAAATCATGAAAAGATTCTTTTCCCTCTGTGGACGGCCTCTGGTTTTGAAGGGCTGAATAAGTGAAATGCTTCCAAACAACTGAATGTTAGGTTAAAGTAGAGTAGCCCTAGGCTGCCATTTTGAAGAAGAAGGAGGAGAATAGAATCCTATACCTTTCCCATCTGGATGCAGGGACAACTGATCTGTACAAAGTTAATGGAGGAGAGAGAACTCTAGTCTGATATTAGCATTGACTTGCTATCTTGTGTAGGCCAGCAGAAGCCAAAATCTCAAATCGTATTTGGAAGCATTCATTGAAAATGGAGGTGGCAGATGAACAGAGGAAGGAAGAAGCATAAACAGAGGAACTGACGGACAACCCAGACCCGCCCACCCACCCACAGTGTGGCTTCGCTAGCTTATAAGTGGAGAGTAATACATAACTTACAAGAGCAATGCAAGGAAAATGCAAATTTATCAACGCTGTGGTATAACATTGCTCACTTGAGCTTGACAGTAGAAGGTTTGCGACATAGCAAGGAAACAGGTGCTGTCTGTGTCTCAAGCAAGTGTGGTAAGGAAACCGGCTAAAATTATATCAGTGGGTCATCGTTGCAACTATCCTACTCTTGAGTTTGCAAGTTGCCCATTATGCGAAATCTAGTCCTGTTGTTTGTGATAAGTTAACGAACGTGGCATGAGCTAATCTAAGAAGATGTACTTGGTATCACAGTATCATGCAAGGTAGCTACAAAAATAAATTTCTCTAAAAAAGAAAGAAAGAAATCAACCTTGTTACTCTGTACATCATGGAATTGGGCCACAGATCTGTGGCTATTGGATGGTGCTGGCTGTCCCGGCAAGCACAGCTGATGCCTAAGGCCTGCATCACAGGCAAGTCATCGACACAAGCACCAAGCAGACTCGCTGAACGAAGCACTTGTGTGGACATCAGGCAGACAGGCATTTGCCAGTCAGGGAGGTCCTCTGTGAGCTTTGTACACTAACTCCCTCCCTCTCTTCTCCTCAGTGTCCTTTTGGCACTCTGAGCTGCCCTGTATTTAAACGATGCAGAGGGATTTGCAAATGAGTTGAGCCCTGGGCCTCCACTCGAGAACCAAAGTATCACATGGCTATCTAAAAACATTTCTTTGCTTAGATGATACATGCTCCACATCTGTTCAACGCTTTCACAGTCTAAGTCTATAACAACTCTTTGACACACACGCTGGAACCCAACTCCTATCACACCAAAGACAAGAAGGGACACTGGCTGTGTCCTCTTTGTCTGTCTAGCTCATGTTTAGAAACCGTTTCAAGGTCTAATGCTATTGTGATTGCTATGCTACTCTCTAGGGAACCAACCTACGTTCTAGCAGGTCTGACATCCAATATCGTGCTGCTACTAAATACACACTGGGTAGCAGGGTCGAGATGGCTGGAAAGAAGGCAGAGAGATAGAACAATCCAGCAGTTTGGCCAGTACCAAAACACATAATCATGCCATTGAGTGCTGATAAAATGCCAAGTGTGCAGTGTTGATTGCTTTTCTATGAACATGACGAGCCTGAGATGATGTGAGTTCTGGATCTGAGAGATGCGCTCCTTGGATCCTAGGCAACGTGGCGGAGGAGAGCGATAGCACACTCTTGGCCACGTTGCTTAGGAGGGGGGTAGGAGCAGCTCTCAGATTGCACACTCACTTAAAAATATTGCTGCCTCAAGCTGCTACTTGGGTCCACTGCACAGGTGAGTCACCCCTGTGTAGAAGAAAGAGCCCAGTTCTGTCATCAACAGAAGAGGACAAACCGTGGGTGAAGACCAACAGAGACAGTCTGCCTACTGAAAATTTTGGGTTGGAAGAGCACTGTGGTACCCAGGTCCTTCCTACAGGCAACTAGTGCATCACTGTGATAACAGGATACTGGACTAGATGGGCCTAATCCCACAGGGCTCTTTTTTGTTGCTTATCACACATTTGCCTCTCTACTGAAGTACGCTAACTGAATTCACCCATTCACTCTATGCTTCTGTGGTCACTCCTCCACCCCTTCTTAAAAAGGAGTTGGGAGGCACAGGGTCTTGTACATTTAGCCTTGCTATTCAGACTTTGAAAACATCATGGAAAAGCACTTACTGCTGGGGTAAAATAGAGTCATCTTTATAAATAACATAGGACTGCAACGATGGAGGCCTGCTTGCCTCTTCCGTATTTACAGCAGTGGTGAGTGTTCTGATTGTTACCTGGGAAGCGAGTGCCGTGTCTGGCACTGATTAGAAAAGCAATTATTTTTGAAGGCAGTTAACTAGTTAAGAAATCAAGTCGCTGGTGTTTTGCTTTAGAAAACGTACCACTCAGTGGTCACTCGGAAGGTGCTTCTGTGTTTTTGTAACTTTCTTCTCGTTTGGGTAGAAATATTCCTGGGAAGCTTTGACCAAAAAAAGGAAAAAAGAAGCATTTAATTTCAGTATAACTCTTAGGCACAAGTTAGAAAACTGCTGACTCGTGAAAATATATCAGCACTTTTTGTAGAATCCATTAATATAAAAAAATGCATTTCAGAACAGCTTCAGCTACATATGCAGAAGGTGTGCATGTGTGCCTGACATGTGCCTCACATTATGGGCATGGATGCCTGAGGGCATCCACACGTATCAGCAGCCACTCAACGCACAGAGCTATTCAAAACTCGAACTGGCAACTAACCTGAAATACTGCAGCGAAAAGTTCACTCGGGAGTGAACAATAAGAAGAGTTTTCCCTTGCTTTTGCCTCTAACCCTGGGAGATGTCCCCATGCGTCAGCTGGGATCCTGCTATTCTATGGCATCAGTGTAGCAAGTCCTAGGGACTCCCGACGCAGGAACCCACCAGAGGGCACTGCCTAGTCAAATACAGCTATGCATCTAGAGAGCATGTTGGTAGAGTCACGGATCCCAGGGATCTACTTCTACTGTGGTTAATACTTTCTTAGACGAGAACATTCAGTAGGCTGGGACATTGTCAGGGACAAGTCATCTGATACAGCTGCCCGGGGCTGTCATCTTGGCACGGTGCTGACTTTAGCTGGGGTGGGAGGTCCTGACGAAGACCGATAAATATGGGTGGGCGATGTTGGCGACAGCTTAACTGGGCTCATGGGGTCCGACGTCTGAAGCTTCCACAGCAGCTCTTCATTAGTCCTACTTAGCCTCTTCTTTTCCTTGGATTCTTTTTCAACATATTCCTGGAGATTAGCATTTTCTTCAGATAACTGCCTGCAGAGGGAAACAAGGCACTGTCAAGTCAAAATCAAAATTTCAGAATTGCGGCAAGTCCCCATTGGATACATTTTGTAAACTAAGGATTGGGAACCAGGTGCTCTCCAGGTGTCACTGGGCTCCCCTCGGCTCCAACCAACGTGGCTGTCAGACAAAAGGACAATGGGAGGCCAACAGTGCCTGGAGGTCCACCAGTTTTCATCTGTTTTGTAAACAGTTCTCACATCTTGTTGAAAACTGTTTGCCTACATGATTTGGATACTTACCATCCCACTCCTTGGAAAGTGCAAAGAAAATAAAGTCTGCTGTTGCATGGCCTAATATAAATGGGACCTTCAGTGAATGGAAAAGAACCCCACCACCAAGGAATCTAAAGATTTTCCTCAGTCTGTGTCACTTGTCTTTAGACTGGTTCATTCACACGTCCATGCCCCTTGAATGTTTCGCCACCAAGTGAATGAGGGATGAATGGGCCATCATGAATGGAGCACTTTCAGACAAAATTTTCATCATTTAGTATTTCCTCAAGCACAATGGGTTGTATTCAGTTGCATTCTTCCATTCATGGAGGCTTCTTGCTCCAGCAACGTCCTCCATGGATGGAAGGGGGAGGGAGCAGATTTTTGCAAATTCCCGTTTCCCTGCAGCCTGCTACACTACCTCCCATACTGTTCTGAAGAGTTCCCCAACCACCTGGAGCAGATTTCTTGGGTGGAAGAGGGGTATCAGGAAAAAATGCTCTTCCCTCTCCATTCATGGATGCTTCCATGGTTCCAATAGTCCTCCAGGCCACAGCTGGATGCAGTCCGGTATCCCCCTCCCCCACAACAGAATTAGTTCACACATTCATCTGCCAATCAAGTGTGGAGAACTGGAGTCACAGTCATGCACTGGTGAACTAGCCCCGAGCCATTCTAGAAGACAAGCAGAAATGGGTTCAGAAGCACAGGTGCAGGGCAAAACTGGGCATTTCTTAACAGAAGGGGACATAGTTCATTGGTAGAAAACATGCTTTGCATGCAAAAGGCCCCAGGTGCAATCCCCTGCACAGCCACTTAAAAGGCTCTCTGGAGGCAGGAATGGGGACCCCCCCCCCCCGAGAGCCACTGCTAAACAGAGTAATGGACACGAGGATAAGGGATGCCTTAATGGTGAAACACAGTGAAAGGCAACTTCCTATGTTCACCTCTCTTAAAAGCCAGAAAAATCATTTCCACTAGTGACATCGAGACACCAGAGCCTTTGCCTTCACTGAGATAGAAGAGAGTTGCAAGGTGATGCTCCGTGATACATGAGCTTGTCAGACAGCATCCCTGATCCTGAGACAGTAAGCAACCGATAGTTTGCTGGAGGAGGAGAACTGGGAGTTAACACAGCCAAGTGGCAGTCTCTTCCAAGAGCCTTTGGAGCAGGGATGTGCCTTTGCTGACAAGTGGTTTTTTTTACCCTTTCTCTCTTTTTTTAAATAATACCGCTACCAGCATGTGCCCAAGGACAATTTGCTTTGGCAAGCAGAAGCAAAAAATAAATAGCCCTCTGACCGTTACCCTCCCTCTCTCCCGCATACAGTGCTGGGATTGTCTTTTCGCTGCGTCATCCGAGGCTGACGCCAACAGAAGAAAGAAACGGTCAGGTTACAGCAGAGATGAGCTTTGAAACAAGGGGAAAGATAAGGCATAGGCCTCCCTCCCCGGCCACATGAGGGCGGGGGGAACCAGCAGGTGCTGCGTTGTACTCAGCCACAGGACTGGCTCTCTGGGGACCAGTTCCTGCTGAGGCAGACGGGAAGCTGGAGAAAGACAGCTCCTCAGGGATCCTCAGATATCACCGAGTTCAGCAACTGCAGTGGGGCTTCAGAAAACACAACAGCAATACTTCTTGTTGCCGGGGGGGGGGGGGGGTTGCAGCTGCCGTCACTGCATAGATCCAGTGATTTCTGATACATGTGTTTGCACAACTGGTTGGTTTGGTTACTGTGCTATTCCTGAAGGGGGAGACCGATGGGTAGGTCTCTTTCCTTTGTCTCTCCATCCCACATGATTACATTTTCTAACTGGGGCACCTAGCAAAGTGGGATTTAGCCTACGCAAGCTCATGCCCCAAGCAACGCCGTGGCTCCTTCAGGTACTGCAGGAATCTGTTGTATTTTTGCTACAAATGTGGTGCTCCTTCTGCATTTCTCCCCTCATCAGGTTCTCTGTGAATTTATGAATTCTGTGCAATGTCACGTGCTCTACACGCACTACCCTAAAAACAAGAATTCTGTATCAACATGCTGCAGGTTTGCACGAGAAACAGCCACAAAACGGACAAAAGCACCCATAAAATCAATGTGGTACGTGGTTGAAGACTGCATGATAAGCCAGGCTCAGAACCCCAAACTGACAAGCGCCCACAGTGCTCTTAAGCGTGGCGTTCTGTGTACAGTGCTAATGTTTTGCAGAAAAATCCATCCTTCTGCAAAGTGCCATAACTTGGAAGTGTACAGCTACAGGTTTCAATATAACGGCTACTCCGATACCCAGAGGTTTTCAGCGTAGATGTTGAAGATCAACTCCTTGCAAATTAAACTTCCGAGTCAGCCCTGATCCGAGGTAAAGGGGGAGCATTGCCAACTCCTAAGGAGGAAAGCTTTGTTTATGGAGGACTCTGTGTATGAGGCAGTGGGTTAATAACAACACGCAATACTATTCAGCACAACCCTAAGCACGCTTACTTAGAAACAAGTCCCACTGTGTAAAGTGGGGATCATCCCCCCAAAAGTGTACATAGAATTGTATCTGTAGTGTGTAGGAATCATTCCATATGGATTTTTTTCAGGAATCCTAGCAACCCTGTAAGGGAGACCAGTACCAGTATCAATGAGAGCAGAGTCTGAGAAACAGTGGTTTCAGGAAGACCACTTAGGATGCAGCCCTCTGCCCATTTGCTTGGTAGTAAGCCTTGCTGATGGGACGCAGGTGGCGCTGTGGGTTAAAGCCTCAGCGCCTAGGGCTTGCCGATCGAAAGGTCGGCGGTTCGAATCCCTGCGGCGGGGTGCGCTCCCGCTGCTCGGTCCCAGCGCCTGCCAACCTAGCAGTTCGAAAGCACCTCCGGGTGCAAGTAGATAAATAGGGACCGCTTACCAGCGGGAAGGTAAACGGCGTTTCCGTGTGCGACTCTGGCTCGCCAGAGCAGCGATGTCACGCTGGCCACGTGACCCGGAAGTGTCTCCGGACAGCACTGGCCCCTGGCCTCTTAAGTGAGATGGGCGCACAACCCCAGAGTCTGTCAAGACTGGCCCGTACGGGCAGGGGTACCTTTACTTTTACGCCTTGCTGAATTCAGTTGGCGTTGCTTTACATAAGACTGTACCCCTAGTGAGTCCAAGGCAGTCCTGATTTGAATCAGGCATTTCCTGGTTCACAGCCCAGTCTCCATCAATGCAGTCCTGTGAATGTTTGTTTGGAAGTTACGTTCCACTGAATTTAATGAGCCTTATTCCCAAATAAGTGTGCATAGCCTTCTGGTACTTCAGAAATAAGTAAGTTTAACAAGTTCCTTGCATTGCTATGATTCTACAAAGCAGCCCCACCCCTCCTTTTTTTGGACTAGATTTCCCATCAGCCCCTGCTTGCATGGCTAAAGGTCAGGGCTAATGGGAACTGTAGCCCAGAACATCTGAATGGTACCAGGCTGCTGCAAGTAGACACCAACAGAGTGAGCACACACACACACAAAGATGTGAATTGAAAGCTGCTTGAAATGCCAAGCTCGGGAGCAAATATCTAAACAGACCTTGTCACCACAGTGTTCTGATCAATCCTGACTCTGAGATCCTCATTTTGCTGCTGGAGCACCTGAATTTTTTCTTCTAATATTAAGTTCTTTTCAGCCTGCAATGATAGGAGGGACAGCTTAAAATATATGTAGCAACTGCAGCAGTAAGTAAGTAAGTAAGTAAGTAAGTAAGTAAATAAATAAATAAATAAAGTAGTATTGTACCAATTCATTGCAGCAGAAGTGGCAGCACAGATTGGATGGTACTGATGGGTTGTAAACACACAGGAGCTCACCTGCGTGATAACCAGCCTGATCCCAGAGGGCGTTGCTGTGTTTCTCCACTTGGGAGAAACACACCTGGTTTTAATTAAGAGTGCCTAGCCAAGAAACAATCTATGCATGTATCTGCTTTAGCAAGGGTTTAACTGCTATCCTTCTTTCCCTGCACTTTTGTCACCTCAGACCTTTCCTTTTTCCTGGTCAAAGGACTACATTCCCTCTGGGGCGATTTGTCAGGGGCCACATGCTGGCAGCGGGTCAGGATGGAACCAGTGGGGGTGCGGCCAAAGCCCTAAAAGGGGCCAATGAGCATGCTCAGCGGGCAATAAATGCTGATTGACTGGTGGGGGAAAAGAAATCTGGAATCACAGGTGGGTGGGATTGAATGGAGTTTCCTGGGAGAGGTCATGACTGGCTGGCTCCCTGAACATAGCCATTCTACAGTGCAGTATTTTGTTGTGTGATCTGGAAATGGAAATTCTAGAATGCATGCAGGGATTAATTTTACCCCTGACTTGATGTTAACATGCTGTAATATTTACTGTAGCTATTGTCTCGCACTGGGCTATCACATTATAAAATGGAGTTCCTGCCTCCCCAAATCCCACTGTCTCTTAGCCAAGAGTGGCTTTGAACAGAGGGAAAGAGTAAGAGGTCAAATGGAGATTTAAAAAGTAAGATTCCTTCCCATTTCAAATATACCATATAGGAACATCTTAATTTCTGTATTGCTTCTTAATTTTTATGGTGTGAACTGCCCTGAGATTATGGATGAAGGGTGGTATACAAATTTTTAATAAATAATAATAATAATAATTCCTTCCCCCTTCCCAGTTTGCATCTCCAAAATGACCACATTCCAAACCAGAGTTGCCTGCTTAAACAGATTGTCCTAGCTTGTGATTCTAATGCAGGAACAGGGAACTTGCCCTCCAGAGGTTACTGGACTACAACTCCCATCATCCCTGACCATTGACCAATCTGGTTGAGGCTGATGGGACATGGAGTCCAACAACATTTGGAGAGCCACAGGTTCCCTTGTCCCTCCTCTAATGGATGCACAAGCTTTTGTGCCTTTTCACTCCCTTGTGTATTGCTTTCTAAAGAGAGACAAAAACCAAGGGCTCACCAGCCTCTCTAGCTCTATGATCCTCTTCTCCTGTTGATGAATGAGTAGATTCTTCATTTCCAAGACCTGCTTCAGGCTACTCATGTCTTCCTCTAAATGCTGGTATGGAGCCATTGCAATCTGAGGCGAAGGAGAATTGACAGTAAAGAAAAAGAAACAGAGGACTTACCCAGGAGAGTTGGCAGACTCTCCTCATCCACTCTAGGAGGAAGGCTTTCTGGAGGCTTCCAGAACCTTCAGTATGAGGAGCCCTCCCAGTTTTGGAGACCCCAATAGCTGAAGAACAAACGCAATCCCTCTCCCTTAATTTCAAAATCTAACCAAAGCAGGTTAAACAGAAAAGGAAGGTAAAATGACTGGGCCAAAAGTCACCCCTAGGCCAGGTTATTCCAGCTGTGTGAAAACCTCAGCCTTCCCTCATGGGGCTGAGCGTGAGGCAGTCCATAATGGGCCAGGATCTGCAGAACACTTTCTGAAGACGTTTACTGGAGGTTAGAGTAGCAATGAAAAGGGAACTCTCTTGTTCTTGTGAGTCACACTAAGTTCCATAAAAGCAAATCTCATGTTACCTCTAGTTGCTCTTCAGTGTTTTTCTTTAATGCCTCTTCAAATCGTTTTGCCTTGTCCTTCAGAGACTGGCTCTGAAAAGTGAGGGTGTCAACCTGGTCCTGTAATCAAGTGCAAACACAGTTGCCTGTGACGCTTTTACTTGATGCAAGACAAACCATTTAGGCGGTGGCCCTGATGCAGAGAAAGCCAGCCAGCCACAAGTCCTACTGAACTGGCGGAAATAAAATTAGTCATGACTAAGGTCACACCCACACTATACATTTAAAGTGCACTTACCACTTTAACAGTCAGGGCTTCCCCCAAAGAATCATGGGGGCTGTAGTTTGCTAAGCATGCTGAGAGTTGTTTGGAGACTCCTATCTCCCTCACAGAACTACAATTCTCAAAGAACCCTGGAAAGATGGATTGACTGTTAAACTGGGAATTGCAGCTCTGCAAGGGGAATATGGGCCTCCTAACAACTCACAGCACCCTTAACAAACTACAGCTCCCAGGATTCTTTGGGGAAAGCCATGGCTGCTAGGGCAGATCCACACCATACATTTACAGCACACCCCAGTACACATTTGAAGCATGTGACTTCCCTCAAAGACTCCACAGAACTGTGTTTTGTTAAGGGTGCTGGGAATTGTAGCTCTGTAAGGGGGAAACTATACCTCCCAGGATTTGTTGAGGGGAAGCATTGTGTGTTGGATGTGCTTTAAGTAGATCCTTTTAACAAATGATAAGGTTTTGTATTTTGAAAGTGATACTAACCTGGAGTGACAGACGTAGCTTCTCAAAATTCTCTTCCAGTTCTCTTTTTTCCAGCTCATGTGCAGACTTTAGTTCTGGGAAGGAATTAAAAAATGCCACATTGAACCATTGTGACACATCCATTACTCACAATCCTTGGGCAGTAGTGGATGACATGGGTGGGGGCACTGCCGTTTAACTGACTGCCACCCAATCGCGACATGGATGCTTATTGGGAGGTAGAGAGGGAGGGACAAGGCAGCATTGAGAACGACATGGTGCAAACACAACGGCAGAGCCAATTTTACACTCCCACTGGTGGGTTTGTGCCGCACTGACCTCACTGCCACCTTGCTCCTCTACCTCCCAGTAAATAGTGGAAATCCGACCGACTGGAAATGAGGCCATTGGTGCTGTATCAACACACCCAATGTCAGCTACAGTCCTTCAGTCTCAGCTTCACTGCAGTCCAACTGCCACATGCCTTGCTCAGCCCCGTACGATGTCCAGGCCAAGTGAAGTCCAAACTTTTTTGGCATTTAAATACGAGACTGTGTGCTGTTCTAGTCTGAAGTACAATGTGCATATATGGTCTGTCTTACTCTGTGAGTTGATGTGGCTTTGCCTCCAGGCTGATTTATTGTTTAGGCCACAACTCACCATACATTTAAAGGACATTAAAGAGCCATGGCTCCTCCCCCCCATGGAATCTTGGGAGATACAGTTTGTTAAGGGCACTGAGAGTTGTTAGGAGACCCTTATATTCCCATTAAAGGTAAAGGGACCACTGACCATTAGGTCTAGTCGTGGATGACTCTGGGGTTGCGGCTCTCATCGCACTTCCGGGTCATGTGGCCAGCATGACTAAGCTGCTTCTGGAGAACCAGAGCAGAGCATGGAAACGCCATTTACCTTCCCGCCGGAGCGGTAACTATTTATCTACTTGCACTTTGATATGCTTTCGAACTGCTAGGTTGGCAGGAGCAGGGACCGAGCAACGGGAGCTCACCCCGTCATGGGGATTCGAACTGCCGATCTCCTGATCGGCAAGCCCTAGGCTCTGTGGTTTAACCCACAGCGCCACCCGCCTCCCATTATATTCCTGTTACAGAGCTGCAATTCCCAGAGCACCTTGTGAAGAGCTCAAATCAGTCTGAGAATGGTAGCTTTGTGAGGGAAATAAAACCCTCCTAACAACTCTCAGTACCCCTAACAAACTATGACTCCCAGAAATCTTTGGGGAGAAGCTTTGAGTGTTTAAAGTGGTATCACAGCACTTGACATGTATGGTGTGGAAAATCCAGCAGAAAGAACTAGCAGGAGAATCAGGCACTGGCTCTAGCAATAGAGTGGCCAGATGTGGGGGGAAATACAGAAGACTATATATTTAAGATAGGGCTGCACAACCTCAGTCCCAGGGGGCCAAATGTGCCCCCCTGGCCTTGCTCTCCACCCTCCATGACTGCTTTTGCCTGACTGGAATTTGTCCTTGAATGGGAAAGATGCCTCTTGCCTGCTTGGATGGGGGATGACAAGATGTGGATCCCTACTTTTTAAATAAAGCTATAGTAGTTACAGAAACAGCTCTTGTTATGTACAGCTGCTGCCTGAACAACCCTCAATTCACACTAAATTTAGGAGAAGTCTCTGTTGTGTGCCCATTCCAAAGGCTGCATGGCAGGGACTATGGGAAGCTCTTCTTCAACCAATTTTATTATGGATATGAAATTTTAGTTGGCCCTGTAGTAATCTATGGTTTAATAGCCCAAGGAACTGGTATGGAGAGCGTGTTAAAATTTAATAGCCCAACTAATTGCTCTGAAACAGCGACTCCATAAATAAAACCTATTCACCAACCAGCTGTTTCAGTGACAATTTCGTCCACGAGAGGGGGCCCTAGGCCTGCAAGGAACTCTCACATGGTCCGAAAGCAGCATTTCAGGGGTTCCTTCACTGCAAAATATAACCCAAAACGTCTTAGACAAAGGGGCAGTGGGTGGGTAGGAATTGTTCACGAATATAGTGATAATCCAAATCCATGATAGAGATCAACTGTAAAATGCCTGCAATACGCATACATGCAGAATTCTATTTGTTTGCCGCCTTTCCACGGTTCAAACCATGCTCAAGGCGGCTAACAACATGAAAAATGTGCATAGCTGTAACGTAACAAAAGTTGTGATAAACAATAAACAAATCAATTTAAAAATGCACGACCAAACTAAACAATTTCTACATAAATCACAAGATTTAAATAAAGATACAGGGGGGAAAGCCAACAGCAACAACCCCCTGCCAACAAAACTCCCTAAACAACCCCCAGCCCTAGTGGATTACCACTTGTAAAATGTTAATATAAACCGTGGGTACGCTGCCTGAATACAGTAATGAGAAGTTTAGCAGATATTTAATCAGCAGGATTACATTTTCTCAAACACATACTCATGAATGCCAACTTCTGACTTTAAACTCCGCCTTTAAAACTCCCGCTCTGGAACTTCCTCTGCACCTGTTTTGATAGGCTGAAGTTCCCTCCTCAGTTCCTTTCATAGGGCGTCTTCCCTGCCTTTAACTCTGCCCTGTCCACCTTAAGGAGATGGCAGGTCTACTAGGCAGGGAAGGAGGCTGTTGTCACAATAAACCAACTAGTCACAAAGGCGCCTTAGCAGCATGGCATCTTCCTTAGTCAGTGATAGTAGGGGCCATAGCTCAGTGACAACACAGAAGCCTTGCATGCAGAAGGTCACGGGTTCAATTTCTGGCACCAGCAATTTAAAGGGATCTGGAGAGGGGCTGTTGGGAGCGACTGCTACACATCTGGGCTGGAGGGGCACAGGGCAATGCAGAATCAGGAATAACAAGCTGACCACAACGTAAGCAGGAAAAAATAAAATTAAACATTTAAGTATCAGAGGGACTGCAGTGTTCTGACTGATAGGTTAGTGCCCAAACCATTCATAGTATGACTTCAAAGCAGGGGCGGGTTGGGACCAGAGTAATGAAGATAGTCCCATTTACTTCTATGGTGTTTACTCCAGGAAAGTGCATCTATGGAATCATAGCAAAACTTTAATTGGGGGTGGAGGGCAGGGATATGCAATGTACAGGGGAGGGGAGACTGATCAGAATGAAGCTTAATGCCTCTAGTTCACTGCAGTTAAGGCACTTAAGAGGAAGTGAACTTTCAATTTTGTATTCAAAACAGATCAGAACTTACATTATGTTTGAAAGCAAGCAACAAAAATATCTGAAAAGTTTGCAGCTGCTCAAATGCTTGTCTTCAGGAACATACAGTGTCCTGCCCCAACCTCTACATGATTGCACCCACTGTCAGGAGGGTGGCAGCACAGTGAAGCTCCCCCCCCCCCCATAGCCATAGCTGTCAACGTTTCCCTTTTTAAAAAGGGAAATTCCCTTATTCTGAATAGGATTCCTTGCAAGAAAAAGGGAAAGCTGACAGCTATGCCCATAGCCTGCTCCTTTATTTTGTTTATAATAATAATAATAATAATTTATTATTTATACCCCGCCCATCTGGCTGGGCCTCCCCAGCCACTCTGGGCGGCTTCCATAGAAAGCAAAAATACAATAAAATATCACACGTTAAAAACTTCCCTGAACAGGGCTGCCTTAAGATGTCTTCTGAATGTCAGGTAGTTGTTTATCGCTTTGACATCTGCTGGAAGGGCGTTCCACAGGGCGGGCACCACTACCGATAAGGCCCTCTGCCTGGTTCCCTGTAGCTTTACTTCTCGCAATGAGGGAACCGCCAGAAGGCCCTCGGCACTGGACCTCAGTGTCCGGGCAGAATGATGGGGGTGGAGACGCTCCTTCAGGTATACTGGACCGAGGCCGTTTAGGGCTTTAAAGGTCAGCACCAACACTTTGAATTGTGCTCGGAAACGTACTGGGAGCCAATGTAGGTCTTTCAAGACCGGTGTTATATGGTCTCGGCGGCCGCCCCCAGTCACCAGTCTAGCTGCCGCATTCTGTATTAGTTGTAGTTTCCGAGTCACCTTCAAAGGTAGAGTGCATTGCAGTAGTCCAAGCGGGAGATAACCAGAGCATGCACCACTCTGGTGAGACAGTCCGCAGGCAGATAGGGTCTCAGCCTACGTACCAGATGGAGCTGGTAAACAGCTGCCCTGGACGCAGATTTGACCTGTGCCTCCATGGACAGCTGTGAGTCCAAAATGACTCCCAGGCTGCACACCTGGTCCTTCAGGGGCACAGTTACACCATTCAGGACCAGGGAATCCTTCACACCTGCCCGCCTCCTGTCCCCCCAAAACAGCACTTCTGTCTTGTCAGGATTCAACCTCAATCTGTTAGCCACCATCCATCCTCCAACCGCCTCCAGACACTCACACAGGACCTTCACCGCCTTCACTGGTTCTGATTTAAAAGAGAGGTAGAGCTATTTGTGCACTTTCTCTTATCAGATGTGACCCAAAGCAGCTTACAGATAAAACATTAAACTATAAAGCTGCAGGAAAACAAAGGATAGAATAAAGAAAATCCCCACCCAATAGGAAACATACAATCTTGATAGCATAACAATGAGTAGATGACAGCTGAATCCAGTCAAAACACAGCAGGATCAGATAAAGCCAAGTTATAACCTGACATTGGACAGTATATGGGGGGACTGGTTGACCCCTCTGGAGAAGGCCCTGCTCCTACTGGACACCTGGCAAACTCCATTCAGTGATGGCACCTGGAGCAAGGACTCAACTGTTGAAGGAATGCATACAGTATCAACATGGTCCTTAAGAACATATGATTATCCGTATCCTGCTTTGCTAAGCAGACTTCTTCACGAGTTCATATCTCTAAGTCCAGGAGAACAGAGTATTACCTTGAACTTTGCGCTCATATTCATCCTGAAGCACTGCAATAGCAACTGCTTGACTGTTTTCCATCTCCATCACCGCTGCTTCCTGAGTTGTTGTAATGTCTTCCACCTGTTCAAAGAGCAAAGCAATACAGATAAAGCTAGCGTAGATGGCTCCAAAAGGAGGTTAGACAAATTCATGGAGGGCAAGGCTAGCAAGGTCTATGAGCCATGATGTCTATATGAGATCTCTAGTTTTAGAGACAGTGTGATGGTGAATGAATACCAGATGCTGGGGAGCAACACTGGGGGAGAGCTCCTGCTTCGCCCCAGTGTGGAAGCATCTCAGGGGCACCAGAGTTTAGTTCAGAGATGGGGAACCAGAGATTGGGAACATCTCCAGATGTTGTTGGACTACAACTTCCATCTTCCCTGACCACTGGCCATGCTCTCATCAGCCCAAGAACTACTACAACATCTGGAGGAGAACACATTCCCCATCCCTAGTTTATATGCCACTTTCCCATGGTGGACCTTGCTCAAAACAGTTCTCAATAAATGTCAAAATTCAAATGCAGATTTCCCCAGTGCTATTCAGTGCCCCACCCACTTCTGCCTCTGGCCCCACCCACCCCTGGAATGTGGCCCTCAGAAGTCTGCAGAGAAGGGAATTTGGCCCTCCAGCAGAAAAAGGTTCCCCACTCCTGGTGTACGTGATGGAGGTTGATGGCAGGAGGAAGGGAAGCTACTCTAAGGGAAGCCAACAATCAAATCAGGGAGGTGCCTAGATTTGACTTTATCACACACCTGTAGTCACAGTCACTGCCAAGAGGACATACAACTCCCAGAGCATGACTGACCTGCTCTTGGTGCTGGCTCTTGATCCTGATGAGCTGTTCTTTGTGATCCTCTTGCAATTGCTCTATTTCGGCACTGTACTGTAACTGCAGCCGCTCTTCGAGAGCACGGAGCTCCTCCTGCTGCTCCCAACCGAGCGTCCTCAACTTGCCCTCAAACTTCTTTTCCAGCTCCTCCTTCTCTTTTTGTAATTTCTCATATCTTGCTGCGTTGAGGGCTGCAGAGAGAAGAACCGTTCGTTGAGATGTGACAGAGGAGCTAGAGCGGAACCAACTTCCTGCATCTCCACTACAGAAGTTCTGCTTGGCCTGAAGAATTTCAGACCCACAACACTGAACCTGGCCCATGGGCAACGTATGGTGGAGCACGAGGGTTAAGAAATGCCCTGATTTTGCCAGCTGCCCTGGGATGGCAAGGAAGGGCCCCACACTGAATTCCAGGACCCTCCTGGAGGATAACCCTTGCTAAGAGATGGGATTTTGAGGAGAAAGGGAGCACTGCATGTTGGCCATGAAGTTCAATGGGTTGCCTTGAGCAACATTCAGGTTAGTACACAGGTATGTGGGGATAGCTAAATGTGGTAAGAATTATAAAGCACTTGTGCAGTAAAAAGTTTTAGTATAACAGCTGTATAGAGAAAAAGAATCAACAGCTACATGCAAAAGCAAACAAAAGTTATTACGTTTTGAAAAGATGCCCATACTTTCACTTTAATGCAGCAAAAAAGAGAAACTGAGGCAAATGCAAGGGGGAGGAGTGAGCAGAGCAGGAAGCCAAGAGGTATGGGGGGGGGAGTTTAATACCCAATGAGTTTTGGATGTCTCGGGTCTTTCATCAGGGAGTTTCAAAGGCAGAAGTTCAATCTTTAGTTATATTTTGTTTTCTCTTATCCCTCACATTCCCTCCAAATCTGCTCTGGGGTTGATTCTGAGGGTGCACGGAGGGCTGAAGGGGATAGGATAATAATAATAACAATGATAATGATGATGATAATAATAATAATAATAATAATAATAATAATAATAATAATAATAATTTATTTGTACCCCACCCATCTGGCTGGGTTTCCCCAGCCACTCTGGGCGGCTTCCAACAAAGATTAAAAATACATTAAAATGTCACACATTAAAAACTTCCCTGAACAGGGCTGCCTTCAGATGTCTTCTAAATGTCAAGTAGTTGTTTATCTCTTTGACATCTGATGGGAGGGCGTTCCACAAGGTGGGCGCCACTACCGAGAAGGCCCTCTGCCTGGTTCCCTGTAGGTTTGCTTCTCGCAGTGAGGGAACCGCCAGAAGGCCCTCAGTGCTGGACCTCAGCATCCGGGCAGAACAATGGGGGTGGAGAGGAAGAGGAAGATCTGTTGCATGCACAGAAGTCCGTTGCACCAGCAAAACCCCATGCATTTTGTTGAATTAACTAGGTGTTTTGAACTGTAGGGTTACTACTACTGAGATATGCCACTTAGCTGGATGGAGCCTTAGATTCCTACCTTTTTTAAAAAAAGAAAACCACCACCACCCTGATCTCTCAGGTTGAAACATCAACAGGAAATTTAAAGATGGGGAAAATATGAGAGAGAGGAAACAGCTGCGTTTCAATTGTATAGGAATGCTCCAGTCCCTCTTTATCTTGTAAAGGGAAGGAGAGACTACAGCACAGCAGAACAATGGGGAATGCTGTCAGGAAGCATGTGAATCATTGCAGAAAGATCTCGCCTATCATCCAGGGATGGTAACTAGGGTGAAAACCTAAGAAAGTTGCACAGGTAGAGTTTAGCATGTTCTAAAAAAGTATAAATTTTTGTACAGTGCAGAATTCAGCATTCTGAGGATCTTTATCTATTGTTATGCATTTGTGTGTTTCTTGGTCCCCCTAAATTCCTGGGTCTGATGGGTGTCAAGAGTTTAATCAATCCTTGGAGTATTAAGATGGGTTGCCAGATGCTGGGTATAGCAAAATGTCAAAATACAGGCCAAACCACTTTTTCTGTGCCTAAGAAATTGCCCGGGAGAAGAAGATTAGTAGGGGACAAAGACAATGGGCTATTAGCAAAACAAAGACTCTATGCCCGCCAGCAAATGGGGGAAGCCCATCCTTGAGCCCTGAGATATTGTACAAAAGGAGAGCAGTTGGTTTAGGATTTCAGTTTGCTGTGGCGTGATTGAAGGGAAAAGGTGTCAGTCTGTTAAACGCGGCAAGCTGGAGAGGGGAAGTCAGAGGGCAATGTGGGCTGACAGTTTGAATCAGAGCCTGCAGTAATGGGAGAAACGGGACCCTCTGGGAGTGCAATGCTTTGAGCTCCTCAGTCGTAGGCTTGAGCTGTAAATATGTGTAAATAAAGCATATATCATAAAGACACCACAACCTCCATTGCGCTTCATTTCCAAAGGAAGCACAAACCTGGGGTAAATGCCTGGGCCCTGGAATATCACACCGCTCAGGGTTTGGGGTGGCACTTCCTTTTTCTGCTGTCCACAGCAGCCATTTTGTGCTTGATGTGTGAGTACCAACACCATTTTTTTAAAAAAATCCAAAAAAGCATTTCATCTAACTGTTCACAGCCTAATGATCTAGGAATGGAGATATGAAGATTGGCTGCACTTGTCTGGCATCCTTTTCAATTTGGGTCTGTCATTCTTATGGCTACTGACTTGTGCAGTGATGTCAAGCAGGGAGACATAGGTTCCCCCCTGCACCTTTTGAATTCTTTTGTAAAGCATCGCTGCTCAGTGACTCTCCTGCTAAATGCATTTGGTTCACTTGTGTTCTGTTTGCTCTCTCAAACTTTTTGCAGGCTCAGTGTCAAGATGGGGCATCCTAGTAGGGCAACCACCTACATATTGTCCAAAAAGGTCCCCCTTTGCATCACCAAAAAAGGGGAGTTGCATCCAAATGACATATGCTAATTTATATGCAGAGATGCAAATTTAGAAGAAACTACAGTCGTACCTTGGAAGTCGAACGGAATCCGCTCTGGAAGTCCATTTGACTTCCAAAATGTTCAAAAACCAAAGTGCAGAAGCCCCATCGGACGTTCAGGTTCCAAAAATAGTTCGCAAACCGGAACACTCACTTCCAGGTTTGCGGCATTCAGGAGTCAAAACGTTTGACTCACAAGGTGTTCGAAAACCAAGGTACAACTGTACTGGAATTTAAACAGAATGCAATACCTCACCCCCCTGGCAGGGTAGACGTTGACCAGCTAACCTATGGGCCTGCTGAATCTGCGACCTGCTCAGACATAGCTGCTGGGCCCAGCGAGGCTCACCTCTGATGCCTGGACCCTTGTTTTAAACAGTTACTACTTCTGGGAGCTGCCACTGAAATTTCCCACAATGCCCCTGACATCATGTCACTCTCGGGCATTGTGGGAAATTAAAATAGTGACTCCTGGGACTTCCGGGTTAGCGCCATCGGCGAATGGCGGAGTTCCTCCGATCGGAGGAACGGGCTCTGTGGAAACTGGGTCTCCCCGTCGCGGCGAAGATGGGGGCCCGCTAGAAATTCCAGGCGGAGAAGCCTGGGAACGTGGGGTTCGGCAGAGCACCAAGAGCGCCTCCCCTACTCGCGGGGAAACCCTTTTTTGGGGCTCCGGAGTGGAGTGGGGTGAGCAGCGCAGTGCAGCGAACCGACTGCTACTTTCACGGAGGGAAGCCGCACAGCCATCGCCGGAGAGCGCTGACTTTTTCCTGATGACAATTGGACTCTAAACAAAAACGGAAGATTTGGGCAAGAAAATTTGTGAATTAGGCAATGAAGCGGGAAGGTCTAAACAGGAAGTCCGCCTTCCGCTTTTTGTAAATAGATTGAAGCAAAGATCGTACAAGCTAAATAGCCTGGAAAATTGATTTTAAGATTGAAATTTCCTGCACCCATAATTATCAAAACCCTCTTGACAGCAGGAGAAAAGGGGGGGGGGACTTTGACCGTCTAATCCTGCAGAGAGAGAGCAAAGGAATATAAGTTTCCATCGTCCCAAACCTGGGGACAAGAGGTCAGGACAGAAATTTTTGGAGATGCCCATCAATTGAAAACGGAACACTTTTGACAAATAGAAATAAAAGAGAAACAAATTAACTTCAATGCTGCTTTCTGCATTGTAAGAAAACAAAGTATTTGAAAATCGAAAGTAAATTTCCTTTTGTTGGATACATTTTAAAGATGGACGTTAAATAGAAACTGTGTCCCCTAGAGGGAGCTTCCAGTTCCTTTGCTGCAGTTCACAGGGAGACATAACAGCTGTGAAAATCAGCGTGGGACCAGATACTTGACCTTGAACAGAAATGAGCAGGGAGGAAGTTTCACCCTCTGCCCTTGGCAAAGTAAATGCTATGCTGCAGCAGTCGCACGAGCAAATGAACTTGATGAATGGAAAGTTGGAACTTATGACTGCTGTAGCTAGCAAATATGAGCTGACAGGAAACGAAGACAAAGAAATTTCACAACAACTAACTCAGGAATTTGACTCAATAAAGCAAGTCCAAGAGCAGATGAAGATGGGAGAGGCCGTGATTGTACCTCAAAAGATACAAAGGGAGAGACCCAAAGTCTTCTATGACCAAAAGCTGCAACATTGGAAGATTGATTTTGGAGAGTGTCTGCAAGTTTCTGGAGTTAAGGAAGTTCTTAGCTCTGGTGGGACTGTGAAACAAGTTAATTACTTCTGGAACAACTACCTTTTGGATTACAAAATTAACATAGGGGAGTGGGATTGTGGGGAATGGAATAACCTGATGAAAGAAAAGGGAGATTATTACGGCATGGAATTCCCCGGAGACCCACTCCCCAAGGAGAAAGGGAAGAAACTACGAAAGAATCCAACAAGGGACAAGGAGGTGTGTAACCATAAACAAGAACAAGAAAACCTGCAGAGGGGGCATAGAAGAGACCTGAGAGCCTCGGACATCAGAACACCAGATTGATGGACATGATGTAATGGGTAGAAAGGACTGACATAACCCGAAACCAGGAAGAAGGGACGTTGGATCAAATCAGAAGAGAACTTCTTTTTATATATCTTTTTATTTTTGTAATTAGTATAATATTAATGAAATATCAGAATGTGCTGGAAAGGAATTAATTGGCTTTAGTAGAAAGGTTTCAAGGAGTTAAATATAAATATGGTTTAAATTTTGAAATTCTATGGTTTTGAAGGTAAGATAAGGTTAATGAAATTAATGCTAAATAGAGACAGATTGTTAAGATAAATATTTAAATAAAAATTGAGAAGTATGGGAAGAATTTTCTGAAATAATGTATAAATTAGAATACAAAAAGGGAAGACCTGGGAGAGGAGATGGTGGAAGAAGATTGGAGAAAATTTAAGATATATTTGCAAAAGTATTGTAAATTGTATGAATGCGAAGCAGGATGTTTGATCATAAACAATTGGGCACCATGGAAACAGATGAAGTGCACTATGAAGATAAGTTAAACTTATGAAAAAACCAAATTTTTAGATAACTATTGGATTAATTTTAATGCGCCAAAGAGGAAACAAACATATCTAAAATTTAAGATATAATATTGTAAAAATTGACTGTAAGGTGGGGATAAGGTGATAAATTGCTGGTTTAATTTTTATAAACTAGGAATGCAGGAGCGGGAGACGTGAGGAAGTCCAAAGAGGATTAGAAAATATGCTATGACACATGATATTTTTGTATGTTTTATTCGGTTTGTTGTATTTAAAAAATCCTTAATAAAAAATTTAATAAAAAAAAATAGAATACAAAAAGGGAAACACTGCGAAACACTCAGCAGATTGAACTTTAAATCAGGAACCAAATACACATTGTTTATAGTCAAGTTCAGACTTTCAAGATACACAGTTCCAAACCCGATCGCTTCCAGCTCCTGGCCTTTTTCCTGTTTCACACCGAAGCTTTGCTTCTTAAATGTAGAAACAGGTCCAAGAAACAAGTTAATGAGAGGATGTAATTTGAATTTGTATGTTTCTTTTTTTTCTGTTATGTACTTTTTTGGTTTTTATATGTTTTTATTTTTGTTTTTATTTTTCTGTATTTTTGAAAATCTGAATAAATATTACTTAAAAAAAAAAAATTAAAATAGTGACTCCTGGAATTGCTGCTGCTGAACCTAGAAGCGACCCACTCTGACAGCAATTTGGACTCCTTCTTTCGAACTGTGCTGTCATTTGCCAGGTCTAAGCAAACAGAATGAATGTTGCTATCATGTCATCTGGTCTAGCATAGTCTTACTAGGCATAGCTGTCAACTTTTCCCTTTTCTTGCGAGGAATCCTATTCGGAATAAGGGAATTTCCCTTATGTTATGTTAGCTATGTTAGGTCACATCCACACCTGTGCTTTTCCCCCCTGGGTGTACAAAAGCACTGGTTAAAAATATGGCACTTACTGTAACAACTTCATGGTGAGTACCAACACCTTTCTTTCTAGAAGAAAAGCACTGATCCACACCATACATTTAAAGCGCTCTTATACCACTATAACAGTCATAGCTTCCCCCAAAGAATCTTGGGAGCTGTAGTTTGTTAAGAATGCTGAGGATTGTTAGGAGTCCAATACAGTGGTACCTCAGGTTAAGTACTTAATTCGTAGGTCCGTACTTAACCTGAAACTGTTCTTAACCTGAAGCACCACTTTAGCTAATGGGGCCTCCAGCTGCTGCTGTGCCGCCGGAGCATGATTTCTGTTCTCATCCTGAAGCAAAGTTCTTAACCCGAGGTACTATTTCTGGGTTAGCGGAGTCTGTAACCTGAAGCGTATGTAACCCAAGGTACCACTGTATTCCTCTCACAGAACCTGTTCATGCACAATATGTTCTAGATGTTTTAATTGTTTTGTGTGTGTGTGTGTGTGTGTGTGTGTGTTTGCCACCCATGGCTCCTTTGGGAGGAAGGGTAGTTTATAAATCTAAAAAACAAACAAACAAACAAACAAATGACCCTAGTGAACAATATGTGGCAGAGGAGGAATGGAAAGCACATGAATCTCAAGATCACCACATCTTATACATGCAATGCTAAACCATGGTTTTGTGTTCTGTTTTAACCAGGCCAGTGGCTTGCCTAATGAGCTTCATGGTTGAGTGGGGATTTGAATCTGGGTTCCTTCATTCTTAGTCGGAAACTCTAAGCATTATACCACACAAATCTTGCCCATCAACGAGAACTAATAGTATCTGCTTTGCCTGGTCATTTTCTCAAGTTTCGATTTTTAACATTTGTTTTCAGTTTCCATACTCATTTTGAATTATTTTGTAATTTTGCTGCATGACCACTTAGTGCTACCTACTATATTGCCTTCCATTGTGGCACAGAACTATCCGAATCCAAGCAAAACCCAGCTCAAACTCAGAAATGGGGATTCATCATAATTGAAACCTACTCAAGCTTTAAATTGATCCTGTAATGAAACCTGTCTTTCAGCTATCATTCTAATGAGACTGGCACATGGTAGGATGTGATAATCCAAAGATACTCACTGAAGTATGCAAACCAATGACCAACATACATAGACTTTACAGAAAGAATAGATGCTACTATATTGCACATATGTAAGATTTATTTTTTTTGCCAGTTTCTGCAAAAGCATTTCTCATGTGCATACCATAAGTCATCCTATGCACGAATAAGGATTTTAGTGGAGCCAAAATTGGACCATCCACATACAAGAGGGAGGTATCGACTGGCTCAGGAAAACCTCAAAGTTTGCAGAACTCTGTCTTTTTTAAAAAAAATGAATGAGGAGGAGCTTCAAAACAACCCAATGAGGAATGAGCATGAGCATGGCCATGGATTGTTGACTTTCTAGGGAGAATGAAAAATGGAAGAAAGGAAATGGAATGGAGCATCTTGGAAAATGGTATGGCTGGAACTCTGAACAGGAACACTTCATCCTTCAAAATTTTGTTGCATGTCTCACTTAAAAAATAATAATGCAAGGGAACAGTTGAACAGAAAGCTGACCAATTTTTTCCCCATGCACAGAGACCTGGCATTCATTCCTACATTACAGAAAACCACCCAATCTAGAATGGGAGATCTGCACACAAACCAGAATTTGTTGCTTCTAAGACACTTTTATGGCATGCAAGTGGCATGCAAGATACTTCTAGGACTCTACATTTAACTGAAAAGACAAAGTGGATATCCAGCCTCCATGAATGCAAACCTAAAGCTGGACATGTGATTGTTCCATGTTTTAAGAAGGAAACAAAGCCTCATGTAGAAATGAAGCCCTTCCAACTCCTATCATTTAAATATCTGCGCATCGTGATTACCCAAGAGCCAGCTCATAGTTTTCACATTTAAGGTCACCAAATAAGTGCAGCATGCCTACCATCTGTAGTTCTGCATCTGTCACGTTCAAGAAAATAATATGCAAATGGTTATAAACATGAAATTAAGTATGCAAGCAACCCCCTGGATTATGTTACATGTTTGATGTGCCTTTCGTTATTGAACGAGATGCTTCATCGCTACTTCGTAGAATGGAAAGGTAACTACAGCCACCAGCCCAGCAGTTGACTCTGCAATTTAAATATTTGCTAGCTGCCAATGCCAGACTGTTCAATACAACCCTGCTCAAGAGCTTAATGAAGTGGAGAGAATTAAAACTCTCAGCCAAGAACAAGTGCATGACTCCAAAAGCGCCCATGAAAAGCTCAACAGCTACAGGAAACCACACCAGTGACCAGCGCAGCTATCAAGAGAGTGCCAAGATATTATTTTATTTCCATGGAAGTTTCACTTTTGACTTACAGGCTGGGTGTGATTTTCATAGGAAATGACATTTACTGGACGGAGAAGCGGCTGCAGGTTAAATAGCAGCACTTGCTGTCACAATGTTTTCCCAGCACTAAGCTGATGCTATTTCCCTCTGCGTCCGACCTATGGGTGAAGGCCAATCAAAGTGCATTTCTGTTTTTAATGGGAGGAAAAGAAAATGCCATCAGTGGAATGTCACTTCTGTCCCCATTGAATGGAAGAGAGGCAATGGGGAAGCCCAAACGGCAGGTGAGCTTCTGCATCCAAGCCCTTTCTCCTCAAAAGGAGCAACCACAGTGATTCTTCCACAGTTTATCAGCCCAAGTGAAGCTTCATTCATTCGTTTGACTCTGTAAGTGGGATTGTTATGGGCCAGTTCTATCATTAGGCTGAGTGTAAAAATATGTAAAAATATTAGGTTGCAGTCAACTAACTTTACTCTGAGTAAATCCATTTAAATGAATGACCATGACTAACTTATGCCCATTAATTTCAATGGGCCTACTCTGAGTAAAATGTAGTTGATGATGATGAGTTTTTAAATTAACTATCTGCCCTTCACCTCCAGGCCAGTGTATCCCATTTCACCACTGCTGCCTGCCCTCTACTGCTGGCAGAAAAGCAGTAACTCTCACACTCAAAGATCTTACAAGATTCCAGGACATTTCATTGTTGCCGGCACCACTTCTCCGCTAGTGGTGGAGGCTGAGGGTGCCACCGCAGGGGTTTCCGCCACCTGAGGCAATGGCTTCATTCTGCCTAATGGCTGGGTCAGCCCTGCTTTACCATAAGGTCCTAGGACGGGTTATATGAGCTATTGCCTGACCATGCTGGGTAGTGTTTCTGGGCCTGACATGTTCCAAATTCCTAGGTAACGAAGCTTGTAAGTAACTACGCCGTTTGTGACTCTTGTAACTTATCAATCTAAGGGTGACCTGAGCTTCATCTCTATGGCAGGCACAGAATGCAATTCAAAAGCAGGCAATGTAGATTTACAGGTTGCCATCTGCAAATAGTAAAGATAATGGATGATGAGTTCCACTGTGTATAGTTATGAACCTGTCTCTGCAACAACAAAGAGGTGAAATTATAGTTCCCCTGACAAGCCATAAAAACCTGCAATGAGCTTAAGGCGATGCCTTATTAGATCCACAGAGATTGCCTAGCATGACAGGAAGAAGAAATAAACCATTTTACCAAACATCTGTAAGCAGAAAAGGACATTTTAAAGATTGCTTATTTAATGTCCTACTTACCAACTTCATCTTTGATGTTTGCAAGCTCCGCTGAGAGCTCTTTTTCTTTCACAAGGGCGCTTTCGTTCTGTTAAAACAAAGAGCAGAGCAAGAATGAACAAAGTTCCCACCTAAGAGTTTGCACACCTTCATTTACAAAACCTCATGCAGTGAACTGCTTAATTCTATTGTCAACGGTTATTGAAGATGCTTTAAAAAACAGCATATGCACAACCATAATTTTGAACTGTAATATTACACTCACAAAGTTTTCTTTTGGACAGTGTGCTCAAAGGCTCATTTGTCATGGCTTCCATGTAACGCCATCCTATGAATGTTTACTTGGGAGAATGTCAACTGTGTCCCTAGTGAATGAGTTTAGAACTGCAGTTGTAGGTATGGATTTTGCCCCACTCTTTCTGGGCAGAGGGCCACACCTGAATGCTCTGTGTCTGAGCATTTGTTTGTTAGTTTGTTTTGCCTGGAGCTTTCCCTGCAAAAACCCGCTCTTTAAAGCTGAATCAGAGCAAACATCAATTCCGGTTTTCTGCAGATCGAAGCATTATGCCTGACTTAAATGGCATTTCTGTAACTGAAAGATGTATAGGCTAGAAGAGACTGGTGTTATCATCTAATCCTCAAACTGGAGCATTTCCAAAATAGGAAAACTGGAGCCAGCAGCTCATTTTATTGTGCTTGAGTCCATCAACTCATTTGATTGTGCTCTACTCCACAAAATACAATATTCAGTATATACAAAACATCATTTGTTTGCATATTGATTATGTCCATAGCACACATAAATGACTTGCAATGCACACTGCATAGTAGTACAACTAGGCATCCATAAAATAATACACACACTCAAAATTGTATATGTTTGTTCTTTTCACTATTTATATATTTCAGAACAGAGAACTTCAAATGACGGGAGAGATTAGACACATAAAACACATTTGTCTCGACCATACTGAAACATGCTTGTTAGAACGTAATGATTTTAGTGGGAGATGTTTCACAAGAGAGGTATGAATCACCAGAAGATGCTGAAAGAGAACCCACCAGAGTGTGATTTAGTATAATAGATACCAGGAGCATCACCACAAAAGAGCATAGACCCACTGTTGTATATTGCACTGCTATTCCTTGTCTTGTGAAGGATGGAAGAAAGAGCTGTACCATGCTGGGCGAGGTCACCAGTGATTAGAAGAAGAAAAAGATCAGGAAACTTTAAAGACATCTGTGGGTAAGAAAGCAGCAATGCCTTTTCAAGGCGACTAGAAGAAGCACAATAAAAAAAGCAGTGAAAAAGAATCAGTCAATGCGTTGGCAATGCATAAAGAGAGGATGTTGGAATATTTGGAAATTATTGTCACATCCTATTGGAAAATGTGGGGTCCGGTCACGGATAGGATTTAGAAATACTGTGCTAGATGCTGACATCTGGGAAATGATGGTGGCCGGTGATGACTCTGCATCCATTAGTCAAAGAGTGGCAGCATATTGCCAACTATGAACTATAGGAATGACTCAATGGCCAAGTTCTTAAGGAGGAATGAAAGCCTAATAACTCTGTCAGTGGCAGTATTTAGTTAATGAACATGTAATTTATGAGAAGCGTTTACTCAGAAGTAAGGCTCACTGTGTTCAGTGGGCTTGCTCCCAAATAAGGGTGCTTAGGATTGCAGTCTTAGGGTCTTTCTGAATAGACTGTATAAATGGAATTCAGAAAACAGTTTGGGTGGGTGGAGGGAGGCGGCGGCGGAGGAGAAAAAGTTAAGATGGTCTTCTTCCTTGCGCCAACATCACATTGGAGTCTGTGAGCTGCCTTAAGTGAAAAAGGAAAATGCTGTTTGGGGTGGTGAAGGTACTAAAGCCAAGTTTGAAGCTCATTAAACTGGCAACAGCCATTTTGGAAGACCCCAAATTCAGAAAACAGCATTCACCAATACAAAGTGATAAGCTATGATAAGCTATGAGAATGGCATAACAGTACAGTTTAGTGGTATAAAACTGGTAAGAAAATAAGAGTATTAAAGTGTAAGATTATAAAAATAAGATAATAATTAAGTAGAAGTAGTAAATATTTAAAGAACCAGAAGGGGAAGTTGAGGGAAATCATGGGGAGGGGGCGTTTTCTTTTTCACTTATATGACAAATGTTATATTGTGTTGTTTGATTGAATATAAAACTGTAAAAAACCAGTAAAATCTTTTCAAAAAAGAAATTCACAGTTATCTTAGTTCAGCCTTGTGTTCCAGAACTTGTTTATCTGGGATTGCTGACTCACTGATGTTATCTTGAATAAGCAATGCTACCTTGACAGAGGCAAAGAATCTCAGACTGCTGTTAGTTTCACTCACTTCATCAGGCTCCTGTGTATCCCAGGAACAACCATACTACTATTATTCATTCAGTTATGAAAACATTCATGTCAAAACTTTATTTTACCTTGCTCAGGCCCTATGGTTAAAACCTGGTTATCTAAATCACCATTTGCCAACCTGGTGGCTTCCAGATGTTTTGGACTAGGGACATGCTGGCTGGTGCTGATCGGAGTTGTAGTCTAAAACATTTGGACTGCACCAAGTTGGTGAAGGCAAAAAGAGTCAATCATTTCTTGCTAAGTGTCTGCATACTGAACAAGGACTCAAAGGACGGTTTTTAACCTTGGCTCTATTTAGGGTGAATTAATAACGCATTCCCACTAAACATGGCTTGGCCACCCAACAGCCCACACTTCACTATTCTTTAAGAATACTGTGATAATATTAATGAAAATATAGTTACTCCCAATTCTCCATCTCTATTTCCTCTCGATAAACAATACGCTTGAGGCCATTTCCTTTGCTTATCTGAAAAATGCCAAAGGACGTTTGGTGGAAAAGGGGAAAAGACACAAGACATGCTCTGCTTCTCAGAGCAGTTCAGACTGCAGTGAAAGGTCAGAAGCAAGAATGAACATTTGTGAAGTACAACTGCATCCAGGTAAGTATGATCTACAGAGATAAATTACTGGTATCTTGTGGCCAAGCAGGAATATGGAAATGCCCATCTGAATAACAAACCAGAAGCAGAGATGGGAACCTAGGGTCTATCTGTACCCAAAACACAGTGCTAACCATTCTGGAAATGTCCTTCACAATTATTGGTAGGCTCTCCCCCCCTTTGCCACAAATATTTGTTTTCCAACACTTCATAATGCTTTTTGACAAAGAGCTGATGATTAATAGGATTAGATGCCTGACCTTGCTTTCTCTGAAAAAGTGGATAGGTTTGGTGTCAGCTAATCTTCATATCAAACCTCAGGATACCTTAGAGGTGAAGCATATTACAATTCCCTGACATGTTCCATTATCTTATAAATGTGGGCTGTAGATATATGTGATGCAAAGGCAAATGTTGCGCTGATATGAAATGAAAAAGCCTTCTTCATCATCATGGTGTTGTTTGTGGATTTCTGTCTCAGTAAATAAAACCCACAGATCAGAGATGTTACTTTCATTTGAAAATGAGCAAATGCCCTTGAATATTTCCTCCCATGAATGCAATGTTAATATACCTTGGACCTCACACATGATATTATAAAAGTCTCAAACAAAAAGGCCTGAGACTGTTAAATTTATAGTTGTCATATATAATAAGCTTTCATTAAAATGTATTGGCAAAGAAAGAAACCACTTTTGTTCTGAGCCTTCACAACCCCAACATGTCTTGATTCAAACAATATGCTCTGAACCATACAATACAAATTGGCTGTTTTTAAAATCTTTTAATTTTTATGCTCACAGTCAGGTTGGCCAAAGAGCCATAAAATGTGAGATTTCTAAGTGCTAGTCTTGACCTTAAAAAGGTAAAGGTAAAGGTAAAGGGCCCCCTGACCGTTAGGTCCAGTCGTGGATGACTCTGGGGTTGCGTCGCTCATCTTGCTTTACTGGCTGAGGGAGCCGGCGTACAGCTTCTGGGTCATGTGGCCAGCATAACTAAGCCGCTAATGGAGAACCAGAGCAGCACATGGAAACGCCATTTACCTTCCCGCCGGGGCAGTACCTATTTATCTACATGCACTTTGACCTGCTTTCTAACTGCTAGGTTGGCAAGAGCAGGGACCGAGCAACGGGAGCTCACCCTGTCACAGGGATTCGAACCGCCGACCTTCTGATCCGCAAACCCTAGGCTCTGTGGTTTAACCCACAGCGTCAACCGCGTCTTGACCTTAGAAATTCCTAATTCAATGTGATGACTTTCATACTGTACATTGTCCCATCATACATTGTCCCATCAGCTTCAGCCAACAGAGCCAATGTGATGGGACTTGTAGTCCAAGATCTAGAAGGCTGTCTTAAATCTAGCAATAGGTATTCCCATCTCCTGGAGGGCTGTAATTACCCACAATAATGAGACAGTACTATGGCCAGCTCAACCATTTTGCTGCCTAGGACAATGGACAAGATGTTGGTTCCCCAATTCTAACAGACCAGATTGGCAAGTGGGTCTTACTTCAACATCCTCTACCTCACCTGAGACCAGCAAGTTAGCTTAGGAAGTGCAGGACAAGTAGCATGGCTCTGCCTGCTCACCACCTTTCTGCATCTGCCACCTGAGGCAGTTGCCTCCTTCTGTGGCAGGATAGGACCGGCCCTATCAATTACCCAGCTGTCTGTTGTGGGGAATCAGGGTTGGCAGCAGCAATGGTCCCTGCTTGAGGATGCTGGGGGTTGGTGCTAGTTCTCTTTCCAGCCACACTTTCAGTCATGGTAGTTTAGTATCACAAGTGGCGGTGACTGTGATAAAACTAACTGGTTTGTAAAAGGACTAGACAAATCATTGGTTGCTACTTGCTAAATGCAGCCTCCATGAACAGGGACAATAAATTTCCAAGTGGGTATAAATTGTTGGGAGCAGCCATCTCTTTGTGCCTTGCTTCAGAGGCATCAAAGTAAAGGTAAAGGTACCCCTGCCCGTACGGGCCAGTCTTGACAGACTCTGGGGTTGTGCGCCCATCTCACTTAAGAGGCCAGGGGCCAGCGCTGTCCGGAGACACTTCCGGGTCACGTGGCCAGCGTGACAAAGCTGCATCTGGTGAGCCAGAGCCGCACACGGAAACGCCGTTTACCTTCCCGCTGGTAAGCGGTCCCTATTTATCTACTTGCACCCGGAGGTGCTTTCGAACTGCTAGGTTGGCAGGCGCTGGGACCGAGCAGCGGGAGCGCACCCCGCCGCAGGGATTCGAACCGCCAACCTTTCGATCGGCAAGCCCTAGGCGCTGAGGCTTTAACCCACAGCGCCACCTGCGTCCCGTAGAGGCATCAAAAAAGAAGGCTAAAAACTGTCTGATCCAGCAGGACAATGCCAATGACTCTGGCATAAGGGCCCCAGGATGAGATTGTAACAAAGGACATTTTACCTCCATCAGGACCCCACTAATGGTGGATTCAGATGATGGAGAGCTAGTATGTGGAAGCTCCTTGAAAGCTCCTCATAGTAAAGGTAAAGGTAAAGGTAAAGGTAAAGGTAAAGGTAAATGGACCCCTGACCATTAGGTCCAGTCGTGGCCAACTCTGGGGTTGCGGCGCTCATCTCACTTTATTGGCCGAGGGAGCTGGCGTACAGCTTCCGGGTCATGTGGCCAGCATGACTAAGCCGCTTTTGTCGAACCAGAGCAGCGCACGGAAACACCGTTTACCTTTCCACCACAGTGGTACCTATTTATCTATTTGCACTTTGACGTGCTTTTGAACTGCTAGGTTGGCAGGAGCAGGGACCGAGCAACAGCAGCTCACCCCATTGCGGGTTTTCAAACCGCCAACCTTCTGATCGGCAAGTCCTAGGCTCTGTGGTTTAACCCACAGCGCCACCCATGTCCCATACAGTGCTATAATTGCAAGAGGAAGTGGTCTCAATGGCTTTGAACCCCACTTCTGGTCATCTGAACCTGCCTTATGTTACTCTGTGATGCTCTATGCTCCAAATGACAAACATGTATCGAGCATGCCTGCAATGTCACATCCCCTCTCCAAGTCTGAACTCTCTGCATTTATTACTGTTAATTATTCCACAAGCACTTTGCAGTGGTTTACAGTAATTATCTCTTTCAGCCCCACAACATCCCTATGGTCATTAATATGCACACATTACAAACGACGAGGCCTCCCAGAGAGTTCATGGCTGAACCCAGGTCTCCTTGTTCCAAGTACAGCAGACTCTGTTTTGGCTCCAACATTCTCTCTCCCTCTCTGACAAAATCTAATCAGGTTTGGGAGGGGATGTGCTGCTTAGTCATGGCTGCACTATTTGGAATGCCTACGGAGCAAAGGCTTCCTTTTCTTAGCATATTGGGGGAAGCCACATAGCTCCTTTAATAAATATTTCATCTGATTCTCCAGGAAGGCAATAGCCACATTTTATTGCATCTGGGATTAAAAATGATTTGCCATCTGTCTTTCCCATAAAACATCTTAAAAACTGCCCCTGCAGTAGATAGCCAGTCACCTTGTTCCCTACCCCCACTGTTCTTTTTAGATTGAAGTTCACAAGCCCAACTTATCACCACCGTTTCCCCAAGAGTGCACAGTTTGCTGAGTTCTTTATTAAGCCATACATTTTCCTCCACATGGATGGCAACACACCGCAAGCTATACTTTAACACAATAATCAGATCAAGAAGAGGGAGCTTCAGTTTGTTTTTCAGTGGATTAGCAAGATCATCCCAGCCTCAAACAAAAATCTACCAAGCTGAGTATTTCTGCCAATGTCTTTCCTATTAGGCAAATTAAAAGCTGGTGCACATTTTCCACCTGGTTCCATCTGTGAGCTCACAATGCCAAATTAACGCTCACAGTGGTAAAGAATGACAAGCTGTGTGTTAGAAATAACTCAGATTCATTCAGCTACCTGTAGATACTGTTGTGAACTCTGTAGTGACAATCCATGACACATTTCAATTCAACACGCAAAAATTCAATTCCACCCCACATTCCCCTGACACAGGAGAAGAGCGCAGCACACAAAATAAAATTTAACAAATGAAAAGCAGAGGCTGCGAAGAGAAGGCAGATATTTGCCATGCAAGCAAAAGACACATCTCAAAATACAAGCTACAATCCAATCTGCATTCCACAGGTAACATTAACAGAACACAAAAGCGAAACAACAAATCAAATCAGCTCTAAATCCAGTAGGTCCCCAGTATGTTACTGATTCATAAAAACGTTAAGTGCTTCAGTTTTAGACTGCAGGGTGAAATGATGCAAGGCACTGCAGTCTTAGGTGAATCTGACGGTTTTGTTTGGTGCTAACGAATGAGAAGTCAGCACATTATATAAAAAAGATGGACATCATCACAGTCCCTCTCCCCATTTCCCTCCTTCCTTCCCTCCCTCCCTCCCTCCTTCCTTCCCAGTCAGCTGCAGCTTGCAAAGCAACATTCTCAACATTAGCTAGAGGAAGAATAAGAGAGAACACAAGGCTAGCCGTCACAGCCCTTTGGATTAAGTAGGAAAAAAGGAAGAGGCAGAGTACCGTCTTGTCCAGGCACTGGAGGCAATAATAAAGCTTGCAGCAGCACTGGCCCATTCTGGCAGGCTGGCTGGAAAAGCGGCCAGCTTCATTCAGAATGTCAGGGTGTTTAATTCCTAAGCAGCAGGAAATGTCTTAAAAAAAAAAAAAAAAGGACGAGAAGGAAAGGAAGAAGATGGATTGCTGACAACTGACACAACTTGTGCGCCTGTGTGTGTGATTCCTCTCCAGCTACCTGGGTTTTCCTCTTATTAACTTCAGGAATGCAGGAGGAGGCGGAGCAAAGCAGAGAGCAGCATATCTGAATCCTGGCAGGGAAATGGGAGAGAGGGAGGGACGGTTTTTTGCCACTGGACTCCTCCGCAGAAGGAGGCAGATCAATAGAGAGAAGCCAACAGAATATTTGATCAGTTTCATCATCCTCTGAGGACACCCAGCTGCTCCTCCCTGCAAAAAGGCAGCGGTCACCACACGTCCCCCTGCCTAGCCCAGCCTACTCCTGCATCACTGCCCAATCTGCTGCCTTCATCCTTGCCTGCAGCAGGAGAACGTCACCTGGCTGAGTGGCTGGAAGAGAACAGGCTGCAGCCGAGTGGCGGAGCATCTCCTTCGCCTGCAGACGGTCCCAGGTTGAACCCTTGGCACCTTTGCGCAGGGCTGAGCATTCTCTCTCTCCCCTCGCCTGGCCTGGGGAAGCCACAACCAGTCACTTGAGGCACTACTGACCTAGTTGGACCAATGAACCGGCTCAGGGTAAGGCATGAGAGCTAAGTTTATTGCGAATGCAACGCAAAACAGAAAAGCAGGCTATGAATTCAACAGAGAAAGCATACAAAGCACAGCAGTATATATGAGAGGCCACCGTTCCAGGGTAGAGGACATACGTCAAGTACGAAAGTTCTCCGGTTCGATCCCTGGTAACACCAGGTTTGCTGATAGCAGGGCTGGCGAAAACCTCTGAGCCCCCGCAGTGCTGTTCCCAGAGCAGACAATATGACTCTTTCTTTTTCTACGTATTTGGGATGCGGGTGGCACTGCGGGTTAAACCACAGAGCCTAGGACTTGGCGATCAGAAGGTTGGCAGTTCGAATCCCCACGACGGGGTGAGCTCCCATTGCTCGGTCCCTGCTCCTGCCAACCTAGCAGTTTGAAAGCACGTCAAAGTGCAAGTAGATAAATAGGTACTGCTCCAGCGGGAAGGTAAACGGCGTTTCCGTGCGCTGCTCTGGTTCAACAGAAGCGGTTTAGTCATGCTGGCCACATGACCCGGAAGCTGGATGCTGGCTCCCTCGGCCAATAAAGCAAGATGAGCGCCACAACCCAGAGTTGGTCACGACTGGACCTAATGGTCAGGGGTCCCTTTACCTTCTACTACGTATTTATGTTTCAACGTAAATCGCTTGGAGACCTTTTAGGTAACAAGCGACTCTGCATCTAATAACGCTTAATTTGATAGATCAATGGCCTCACTTTGAATACTGACCATTTAATGAATTATTTAATTTCTATACCCCTTAATTAATATATTAAAAAATATCTTGGAGCAGCGTACAGAAAACTGAAGCAGCAAAAGACAACATATGCAAAACGTTACAAAAATACACAGTTACATATAAAAATATTACACCAGGACAAATTTACTAATAGATATAAATGAATCTTCCTTCTGACACGCCGTCCCTTTCAGCCTCCAGGTTCTCACCCAGGGTTCAAACAAACTCTTAGCTCACCCACAAAAGTCTCACGATGAGAAGAGTTACTGGAAGCAGTGGACATCACCCTAGTCTCTCACTCTAGGCTTGCTTTTGCAAATGGTACTGCCTCAGGCTTCCCACAGCTGTGTCCCATTCAGCTGTACTCTCCATTCCCAGTGCCAGGTGCAGCAGGTTTGTTGAGTTTCTCAGAAGATAGAAAGGATAAGAAAAAGGTCCCCCTCCACTAGCAACAAGTTATTAAAATATTAACATAAGCAGAGCTGCTATCACACAGCTGTTTATGCTGTTTTCCCAATATTTCCATAACTCTTAATTTATGCATTATATTTGAGCTTTCACATGATGTAGAAAAGCTACTTCAGGAAATGCAACAGAATATAGTGCAAGTTTATCAATCTATTTCTATGTTATTTGCTTCCAGAAAGAAATCCGTTTGCAGATAACATGGAAATGAGTGCTAAACTTGCATTAGAGTCTGCTGTATTTCCAGAAGTGGTTTTTATGTCATGTGACAGCTCAAACATTATGCAGAAATGAACAGTTAGGGAAAGTTGGGGAAACAGAATAAACTGCCATGAACGCAGCCTTCCATAACTTATGGAATGATGTGAACATACACTGCAAAAGCTCTTAAGTTTTGCATTACTCACTAATAGGGGCTAGGAAAAAATTGACTCAGCTCACTGAAGCTGGGAGTCTCTGCAGGCCAGTGAGCTACAGCCCTTTCCCAATCTCCACACCTTTCTGAATGCTGTAAATGCAATTGCTGATGGTTTTGGATGGACCATAATACACATTTAGATATACAGTGGTACCTCGGGTTAAGAACTTAATTCATTCCGGAGGTCCGTTCTTAACCTGAAACTGTTCCTAACCTGAGGTACCACTTTAGCTAATGGTGCCTCCTGCTGCTGCTGCGCCACCAGAGCACGATTTCTGTTCTCATCCTGAAGCAAAGTTCTTAACCCGTGGTACTATTTCTGGGTTAGCAGAGTCTGTAACCTGAAGCATCTGTAACCTGAAGCGTATGTAATCCGAGGTACCACTGTATGGGGGGTGGGAATGAACCACGATTGTTAAAAATTGGTAAATGGTCAAAGTTCTAAGAGGGAGAGAAGGGCCATGAGTCAGTGGGGGAACAAAAAAGGTTCCAGATTCAATCCCTGGCACTTCTAGGTGGGACTGAGATTTCTCCCTGTCTGAAGCCCTGGAAAGCTGCTTCCAGTCAGTGTTAACAATACTGAAATAGAATGGACCAGTGGTCTAACTCAGGACAAGCCAATCTTAAATTCAGTCCTCTGTTTTCCTATATCAGTTTGTGGGTTTCCCCCTTTAAGTTCTTGTGAAAACTCATCAGCATTATTTTTTTTAAAACAGACACATTTTTGTATGCAATTTTCCCTGATGTACACATTTCTGCACAACATTTCACTCATATGATGCCTTTCTGCATGCTGTTTTCATTAATATATGCATTCTCTCGGACATTACTGCAGTATATGCATTTTTTTGTAATGGAGAGCAGCAGTACAAAATTTAGAGAAGTGAGTGTTTCCAATGATGGCTGCATGTTAGCGTGCAGTTTGGTGAAGAGTGAATTTTGTATGCTTGCCTTCAAATGCAAACTGAGCGAAATTATGGTGCAGTGGGTCAGTGTGTCTGGCTCTTAACCAGAAGGTTGGTGTTCAAGCCCACCCAGGAATGGCTGTGGGCAATATTCTTGCATCGCAGGGCATTGGACTAGATTAACCCTCAGGGTCCCTTCCAGTCCTACAATTATGAGAGTCTATTATTTTCCCTTATCAGAGTGTCCTCATCACTTGATGGTCAGGACCTACTGGCACTTTTAGAAGACCTCATCTGGTGGCTTCAGAGGATCAAAGGTGGTAGTGGCACAAGGTTCTATGAAGAGCTGAAGAAGCAGCCTGGAACCATGTTAACCAGGAAGCCTACGGGAGGCTCCCTTTCCAAGCTATCAGAAGGGACTGTGCAGGCCACCTCCTCCCTTCCCCCTCCAAAATGGTCTCTGCAATATTTTGTGTGGATTTCAACTAATTAGATTTTCCTTCTTCCATGTCTAGCTAGACATGTTTTATTTCTTTACAGCTACGTTAAATACATAATGGAGTCCATAAAAAGCTTATGACCAGGTTGTGAAGCACATTAGCATGCAGACATAATTAAAGCCTCGCTTGAAAAGGCTTGGCTTTGCAGCAATGTTATATGACACTGCAATGCAAATGATTAGGATTGCACTTTAATTGCATCATTTCACCACAGATCCTAGGGTTTTAAAATGCATGATGTACCCCCTCCCGATTTACTCTGCTGATTTTGTTTCTTTCTCTAATACAAGACACTAAGGCCTCAGTTTTGGTCCACTTCTTCTAGTCATCAGATTGGCATTGCTGCCTGTGTTGACATCTTTGCCGAATCACTTGCTCCTTCCTTCCTCATTCTACTGTCAAATTTACCCTGACCGTATTTATCCCTCTATCTTTTTCTCCATTGTTTCAATTTTTGTCTCTACGGCCTGCTGTAGAGATAGCAGTGGCTCTCTGTAGCCTATAGTTTGGAAATTGGAACACAGACCCAGGAACACATGATCCTGTCTGCATTATTCTCCTTTTCCCTTTTTCTGGTTGGACTTGACCGTGGTTTAGTATTAGACTGGTACCATCACGAACCATGGTGAACACCAACTGGGGATTCCACTATAACTGTTGAAAGTTCAGGTTGCAATCTAAGAATTGTTTTGCTGTTAATTGTGCAGGCACTACTTGCTTTGGCAAACCATTATCTTTTGGCACCAGTATCTTTAATAGTAAGACAATAGCAACGACCTACCTGACAGAGTTGTTACTAAGCTTACTGAGGTCATCCATGTAAATAAATGATTTACTCTGGCCACTAAGCATCATAATTATTATTATCCTTCCCTGCTCTACACACATGCTGACTTGTTTTCAGCCTACTCTTGAGCTGATCTCATTTTATCCTATAGAACTTACACATCTTATATAAAATTCTCAGTGAACTGTGTCTCATAAGTCAAACTTTTAGACTGTCTTCTCTGCTGTCCTGAATCCCAAAATGGTCTGCCCCATCTGATCTGATAATAGGATCTGCCTTTGACTACACAAGCATATAGACACACAGTTCTTCAAAGGATGTTGCACTTCAAAGCTATAATCATGTGCTCAGCTATAAATGTCTAAAGTTCAGGGTGGAATAGTTTATTTTATGTCTGTGTCAGTTCTGTATCATTCAGAAGTCTGTTGTGTTTCATCTCTGCATCAATCTTCAATTTTAAAAAATAAACTGCACATTTACATCTAAATGCATACTTTAAAAAACAAAAATATCACATTTCTAAATGCATTTTGTTGCAAAGTATACATTTCTACACAAAAACAAAAAACTGATTATAGTACATACTTTGCACCAAGACTTGCGTTGCAAATTTTGCAGAAGTGAAAAACCCAAAGGTTAACTGTATTCTGTTGCATCCATTAGTCCAGGAGGTACAGATCAGGTCAAATAATGCCAGAATTTGCAAAATAAATAAATAAATGAAGTCCTTGGGCATCCCTAGCTTAAGCCTCATTCAAATTAATGAGGCCAAGTCTGTATCACTCTACCCAGTACAGTGGTACCTCTGGTTAAGAACTTAATTCGTTCCAGAGACCCGTTCTTAACCTGAAACTGTTCTTAACCAGAGGTACCACTTTAGCTGATGGGGTCTCCTGCCGCCACTGCGCCGCCACCACGTGATTTCTGGTCTCATCCTGAGGTAAAGTTCTTAACCCGAGGTACTACTTCCGAGTTAGTGGAGTCTGTAACCTGAAGTGTCTGTAACCCGAGGTACCACTGTACAGTTTATTTCCAAGCATCCATTCATAGGCTTATATTGTTACTTACTCAACTCAGTGTGTATATATAATGCAATATATATAGCAGAGTGTAAATGAGAGGAAAACCTGTCCACGTAAATCGTTCATAACCACTGCTCTGGCAGAGCTGTGACCAGGTCAATCTTTCCTTAAGCAGCAGAAAATATTCATAATCAGCTTTGGTCCCCTAATCACACTTAGGAACATGTCTACAAAACCCCATAATCCCTGAATAACATTCACAAAAAGAGGCCTTGTCCACCAAATACTCAGTACACTTTTTACGTGGTCCCTTTCACATGCACCTAAATGGAACAGAAGACGCTCCTCTGCAGTGCAATTCCATACATCTAAAGGATGTATGGGAATTGTGCAGCCACATGGTTTTCTGCCATGCGATTCTCTAGGTTTCTGGAAATGGATGACTAACAATCCTGATGCAATGTTCTCTGATGCAACAATGGCTTTTACCGATAGCACTGCTAAGACAAGTGGCACTTTAATGCACCATTTTCATACTGAGTCTTGTCACCTCTGAACCCTCCTGCCCAGCTTGTGTTAAGCCATTTGAGAATGAAAAACAGTGATATAAAAATCCTGACCATATGAACAAAGACAAAAGTTCATTTGTGGTTCTAAGGTCATAATGGGTGCCATTTTCTTAACTGCGCAATACAGTCTCAGGCTCTGAGTCATGAAAGGTTTATGTCTGCAGTGCAAGCAATACTGAAACTTCTTTATTTCTACAGTGAAAATAATAAGAATGTAGAGATGGATTATTAAAGCAATATTGTTAGTCAGCTGTCTTGTGGATGGACAGCTAACGAGTATCTGCAGTGTCATCTACTCTGAAACAAGTCACAATTCAATGGGATTTGCTCCCAGGTAGGTGTGCATTGCAGACTTAACATTCTTTCATGATTTGGAACACCTTCCTAATATATTAATCTCACCCTCTACCTACTAAGAGGGCAGAGAAGCAGGTGGGGTTAGTTTTGCATGTTGAATGTAGCGAATGAAAGGCAGAAAACAGTTTATCTGGATTTTTGTAGCCTTGGGGTCTTCAACAACGGGAATGTTGGACCTGATGCTTAATTTTTAGGAGTTTAGTGAGTAAACAAAGCAAGTATTACAAAGATAACGTATATCTTCCTTTAGGGATGGACAAATATATAAATGTCCGTTTCCCTCAGTTTCACGTTTTCCCAGCCTTCAGTTTTTCCCATTTCTGCATCTGTCTGCAAATTTTTTTTTAAGACATGAAAATTTCTGCACATTTTTGTTTGCATTTCCCCTAAAATATGCAATTTTAAAAAGCAATTTCCCCAAATATAATGCATTTTAACATAAGAACAAAAAAAGAGCCTGCTGGATCAGGCCAATGGGCCCTCTAGTCTAGGATCCTTTCCTCACAGTGGCCGACCAGATTCCTGTGGGAAACCCGCAAATGTGACCTGAGCCCAAGGGCACTTGCCCCTTTTGTGGTTTCCAGCAACTGTCATTCAAAGCACAGCCATCATGGCTAGTGGCCATTGACAACCTTTACCAGGATGAATTTGTCTAAACCCCTTTTCAAGTCACCGAAATTGGTGGCCATCGCTGCCTTCTGTGGGAGCAAGTTCCATAGTTCCATATATATATATTTGTATATACAGTCAACCCTCGGTTCTCGAACAGCTCAATCTCCAAACGTTTCGGTTCCTGAATGCCGAAAACCTGGAAGTAAATGCTCTGGTTTTCAAACATTCCTCAGAACTCGAACGTCTGGCATAGCTACTTGAGTGCAAGAAGCTCTTGCAACCAATCAGAAGCTGTGCCTTGGTTGTCAGAGGTTTCGGAAGTCGAAAGGTCTCCTGGAATGGATTACGTTTGACAACCGAGGTTTGACTGTATATTTTGTAGGGGCTAGAGAGAGGCATCACAAAATTCAGAGAAGTGAGCATTTTTAATGATAGCTATGTTTCACTTTCACGGGTGGAGCTGCGGGTTAAACCACAAAGCCCAGGGCTTGCCAATCAGAAGGTCAGCGGTTCGAATACCCGTGACGGGCTGAGCTCCCGTTGCTGGGTCCCTGCTCCTGCCAACCTAGCAGTTCGAAAGCACGTCAAAGTGCAAGTAGATAAATAGGTACCACTCTGGTGGGAAGGTAAACGGCATTTCCGTGCGCTGCTCTGGTTCGCCAGAAGCCGCTTAGTCATGCTGGCCACATGACCCGGAAGCTGTGCGCCGGTTCCATCGGCCAGTGAGGCGAGATGAGCGCCACGACCCCAGAGTCGGCCACGACTGGACCTAATGGTCAGGGGTCCCTTTACCTTTACCTTTTATGTTTCACTTTGCATATTGTGCAAATTAGGCAGGTTTGCATTAAAATGTGAACTGAAAGGATTTCTCCCCATTCCTAATTTCTTTGAGATGTGTGTTCTCTCCCTCTCTCTCCTCTCTCTCTCTCAGTCAAAGGAAACAAAACCCTTCAACCCTGGTCTTATTCCTTTGTTCTGGGAAGTGGCGAGCATATAACCATATTTTTTCTTTGACCCAGACACACTGGGCTCTCCCTTTGCTGTTACAAGGGGCAGTACTACCAGGAAGCACCATTTGATTAATTATGCTCTTGTATGAAAAGAATGGGAGGGCTCGTAATTGGAAAATATTTTTTTGTTAGCTTTGCTATTCTTTTTATTATAACAATCAATTTCACTTTTTAATCTACAGGCTTGTCAGGCCTTGGAAATAAAAGAGTGCATGTATGGCACGTGGGAGATGTGGATTTCCAGCGAATTAGATTTCTTGAACTAGGCATTTCTGATTATTGGTTATGCGCTGCCTGACATACTGCATACTGTAATAAAGTAAGGTAATGTATATATACAGCTGTTTTGAACTCCCTTCCTGCCCTCTGTCCATTACTCCTGTTCCCCTGGGCTATGCTGACACACTAGACACAGATATGCTCAACACGAGTGCCATTTTCTTAAAATTAACAGTCTAAAACAACGTCACTCTTTTCACACTGCACATGCAGAATTTAGTCTCTGGCACAAGCAATTTTTAAAAGGTCACTTACAGCTTTACGGGGTGAGCTATGAGCCCATGAGGCTGACATGCAGACTCTGTAGCAATCACAGCTTCATTGTGTTAAGACTATGGGGGAGACTGACACACTAATACAGATCTCACTCACTGAATGGGATTAGAACTGACCTGGAAGAGTTATGGGCCCTTTCACGAGGTACGTTCAGAATGCCTTTTTGACTCTTATATTTCTTTTGTTTTAGATTATGAGCATAGCTTATCCATCTGACACAGCACAGAAAACAGGTACTTTTAATTCAGGTTACACTGCTTCAATGACTTTATACAATGAAGTAGCCTATAAATTTGTTTAATAAATGAATAATAAAACCCGGTGGATATATTTTATCCTGTTTCTGTGAAGAGGTTTGAGCTAAAAATCTGCCTTATAAACTTACTTTGTTGACCAGGCCTTTGGTAGAGAAGGATCATGAAAAGGATCATGAGAAGTTGATTCATGACTGCAGCAATAGTTGTTGTTTTTTGGTGTGTGTGTGTGTGTTATTCAGCGGCGTAGCGTGGGTTGTCAGCACCCGGGGCAAGGCAAGTAATTTGTGCTCCCTAACCCGGGGCAAGGCAAGTAATTTGCGCCCCCTAACCCGGGGCAAGGCAAGTAATTTGCGTCCCTAACCCCTAACCTGCCGCCGCTGCCAGTTTCTTCTTGCTGCTGCCTGGGCTGGGGTATTTACGGTAAGGTAGCCACGGTGGCGGCGGCGGGTCCGTGTCAGGTGATCTGAGGCGAGTTGCCGCTGGCGCTGCCGCCCAAACGACGCCGCTTGCCTGGAGGAGGAGGAGGGCAGAGAGGCGAGGAAAATGCAACATGGCCCAGCAGCTGCAGCAGCAGCGGCGGTGGCGGGGCTGTGAGGAGGGGCCCTCCGCGGCCCTGACACGCGGGGACCGCGGCAAGCGCTGAGAGCCGCTGCCTGCCGGACGCCTTCAGCCCGGACGTGCGCACAGCTCGTCGGTTCCGCGAGACATGGGGCTCTGCTACAGCCTGCGCCTGAGGCTCTTCGGCAACTCCGGAGGCGGCGAGCGCGCCCCCCCAGATGTTGCGCCCGGTGTGGCCGGCCCCCCCTGCACCCCACACGCTACGCCACTGGTGTTATTGTATTATGTGAATTGCAATGTTTAAAGGTTTTAAATATTAGACAAACAAACAATCTGCAATCAGTCTGAATATGTAATCTAGAGAGAGTTTTAAAACTGAAATCTGAAGAGACAAATGACTTCGTTAAGCCTGGGGTAATTTTGAGTTGATTAAACTAACAAATTTATGGAGCAATCCTATGCATACCCCCTTAGAAATAAATCCCATTGAGTTCAATGGGACCTCCTCCCAAGTACAGTGGTACCTCAGGTTAAGTACTTAATTCGTTCCGGAGGTCCGTTCTTAACCTGAAACTGTTCTTAACCTGAAGCACCACTTTAGCTTTTTTTTTTTTTAATTCTTTTTATTAATTTTCACATTAGATCACCAAAAAGAAAAACAAATCAACGGTTACAACAGTTGTAAAAAACCCCAACACACACAAAAAAGAAAACTAAATAAATATCAATACATAACGTATAAACAATATCGATTTCCATTACGCTTCTTTGTCTTCTCATTTATATCTTTATATCTTTAAGTATTTTAATCATTCTTCTACACATCTATTGACTTCCATCCCTCCCGGTTTCAGGCTTCTTAATATGAATAGTTTGTTTCTCCTGCAGTTGATAGTTATAATGATTTGCACATCGTAAGATTTATATCAGTCCTGCTATAGTTTTTAAGTTCTTGTAATTCCCTTCAATATAAATCATAAATTTATTCCAGTCATTAATAAACTTTGTATTCTTTTGGTTTCTAATTTTTTGTGTCATTTTTGCAAGTTCTACAAATTCGAATAACTTTGTTTGCCAATCACTAATTGGTGGGATACTTTGGCTTTTCCAATTTTGGGCAATTAATAATCTAGCGGCAGCTATAGCATACTGGAATAATGTCTTATCTTCTTTTTTAATTTCGTCCCCAATTATTCCCAGAAGAAAAGCCTCTGGTCTTTTGGGAAATGTATATTTAAATATTTTTTTTTAACTCATTGTAAATATATTCCCAGTATTTCTTCATTTCGTCGCATGTCCACCACATGTGGAAAAAATTACCTTCTTTAGTTTTACACTTCCAGCAAAACTTATTCCCTGTCTTGTACATTTTCCCTAGCTTTGCTGGGGTAATGTACCACCTGTACATCATCTTTTCTAAATTTTCCCTCAGTGTTACACATGCCGTGAATTTCATTCCGCTAGTCCATAAATTCAGCCACTTATCATACTCTATATTATATCCCAGATCCATTGCCCATCTTGTCATGACCTCCTTTATTTCCTCATCTTTGGTGTCCCATTCTAATAGTATATCATACATTTTAGATAATAATTTGGATTTACCCTCTATTATTTCTATCTGAAATTTGGATTTCTTCTCATTCATCCCTACTTTTTTATGTTCCGTCCATATAGCGTTTATTTGGTGGAATTGTAACCAGCTTGTTAATTTCTCTTTCAGCTCCTCATATGTTCTCATCCTCCATCCACTTTCTGATCTTATTAGTAGGTCCTCATGAGTAAACCTTTTTCCTTCCATATTGGTTTTTTTGATCACTGAAATATCGATTGGTGATAGCCACCAGGGTGTTTTCCATTCAAGGAGTTTTTTATTCTTCTCCCACACTTCATATAGAGGCCCCCTAATAATATGACTAGAAAACCCTTTATGTACTTTTTCTTTGTTTTGCCATAGGTAGGCATGCCAGCTGAACCGATTGTCAAACCCCTCGAGGTCTAATAAGTCAGTATTTTCCAAATTGATCCAATCTTTGATCCAACAAAGGCAGGCTGCCTCAAAATATAATTTTAGGTTGGGTACCGAGAATCCCCCTCTTTCTTTCCGGTCTGTAAGAAGTTTGAATCTAATTCTTGGCCTTTTTCCTTGCCATATGAATTTCGAAAGAGTTTTTTGCCAATCTGTAAACATTTTAGAGCCTCTGATCACGGGGATGTTTTGAAACAAAAACAGCATTCTTGGAAGTAAGTTCATTTTTATTGCCGCCATCCTTCCCATCCACGAGAGTTTCACTCTGCTCCAGGTGTCCAGGTCTTTCTTAATCTGCTTCCATGTCGTAAGGTAGTTGTCTTGAATCAAGTTTATATTTTTAGTAGTTAACCAAATTCCCAGATACATTATTTTTTTTGCCACTTTAATTCCATACTGTAATTCTAGCTTTTCATTTTCATCCTTTTGCAAATTCTTCGTTAAAATTTTGGTCTTTAATTTATTCAATTTGAAACCAGATACCTTACCAAATTCTTCTAACATCTCCAAGGCCTTACCAACACTTTCTTGTGGGTTTTCCAGGGATAGCATCAAGTCGTCGGCATACGCTTTTAGCTTATACTCCTTTGTTCCTATTTTGATCCCACGGATCTCTGATGTTACTCTTATTTTATTTGTGATTACCTCTAGTGCCATAATAAATAGAAGCGGGGATAGAGGGCAACCCTGTCTTGTTCCTTTTTCAATTTTAAATGAGTTTGTTAAGTTATTATTTATAATCAGTTTTGCAGATTGTTTCGAGTATATTGCTTTTATTCCGTTCATGAACTCGCCCTCTAGCCCCGCTTTTTCCATGCTCTTCAATAGGAACTGCCAAGAGACGTTATCAAATGCCTTTTCAGCATCGATAAAAATCAGCGCCGCGGGTATCTCATTCTTACATTCCAAGTACTCAATAATGTTTATAGCGTGCCTTACGTTATCTCTAAGTTGCCTATTTGGAAGAAATCCTGCCTGATCTTTATGTATTAAATTTACTAGACATTTCTTAAGTCTGTTTGCCAAATCTGCGAAGATTTTATAATCATTATTTAATAGTGATATCGGTCTATAGTTCTTAATATTCAGTTTGTCCATGTCTGGTTTAGGGATCATCGTTATATAAGCCTCTTTCCAGGACTCTGGAATCTTTCCTCCTTTCAATATCTTATTCATGGTGTCACATAGCACTGGTGTTAATTGGTGTTCTAATACTTTATACTATTTGGCTGATAATCCGTCCGGTCCTGGGGCTTTTCCTGGTTTCATCTTCTTTATTGCCTCCTGGATCTCTTCTATTTTTATGGGATTATTTAATTGGTATCTTTCTTCACCTGTTATGGTCTTCCCACTATAGTCTTCTAAATATTTTTCTATTTGGGCTATTCCTTTCTCTTCTTTTTTATACAGCTTCTCATAGAATTTGAGGAAATTCTCTTTTATTTCTTTTGGATCTTCAATCAAGTGCTCTTCTACTTTTATCTTATTTATTACACTATGTTCTTGCCTTCTTCTCAATTGCCATGCTAATAATTTGCCCGTTTTGTTTGCTGATTCGAAATATTTTTGTTTCATTACTTTGATTTTCCATTCTATTTCTTGACTTGTTAACATTGAATATTGAGATTGTAACATTTTTGTTGTTTGCCTGTTTTGATCATCGTTGGGGTTTGTTATTAATTTTTTCTCACACTCTCTTATCTGATTGAGAATTTCCTCCTTCTTTTGTTCTCTTACTTTCCTCCTGTAGCTGTTTTGCTGTATAAAAAACCCTCTTAAAACCGCTTTACTAGCGTCCCAGACTATGTCCAGACTTGTCCCAGAATTGAGATTCAGGGTAAAGTATTCTTTTAAGGTGGTTTTGGCTTTTTCCACAACCTCCTCGTTTTCTAATAGGTATTCATTTATTCTCCATCTGAAACCGCCCTGTGATTTACCTTTTATTTCCAATATAACCGAGTTATGGTCCGAGAGAGTTCTCGGTTGAATTTTGCAATTTGTAGTTCTTAATGCAAGCTCTCTAGAGACCCAGATTTGATCAATTCTACTCCAACTCTTATGCGGTTCTGAGAAGAAGGTGAATTGCTTCTCTATTGCATGTTTGTGTCTCCAAATGTCTATTAAATCTAAGTTTTCTTCCAAGTTCTTAAAGGATTTTGGCAGCTTCCCTTGTTTATTTTCCCCCTTTCCTAATTGTTTATCTAATTCCGGTTCCGGCACTCCATTAAAGTCTCCCATTAGGATCGTCATATTAGATTCCAACTCCAATAGCATTTGTTCCAGTTTCTTAAAGAATTCTGGCTTGTTCGAATTTGGGGCGTATATGTTTATCACATTAAGCTTTTCACCTTGGAAGTTAATTTGTACTCCCAAGATCCTTCCTTCATTATCTCTACAGATCACTTTGGGGTCCCATTTTTCTTTCACATATATCGCCACCCCTCTTTTCTTTTCCGTTGTGCAATTTATAAACCCAACTCCCAACTTTTTATGTACCAGGATATGTTTATGTTTTTTACACACGTGTGTCTCCTGTAAACAGATTACGTCTACTTTCTTTCTTTTCAACACATTTACAATTTTATTCCTTTTGGTTTTTTCATTCAGACCATTCACATTCCACGACAGAAATTTTAAGTTCATTATAATGACTACTTTTCGGTCTACAAATAATTAGTGTTTTAAATTCGAGTGGTTTTGTTTTCTCTGTTCTCCTCCTCTTCTTCTTCTACCTCTTCTGCTACTACCTCTTCTTCTTCTTCTTCTTCTTCTTCTTCGTCTGCTTCCTCCCCTCTACCTCTCTCTTCTTGGTCCTTTCCTCTTTCTTTTTTCCTTCTTCTCTCCTCTGTATCCTCGTTTCTTCCTTCATATCTCTCTTCTGTTCTTCCTAGCTCTTTCTCATATCTACGCAGAAATTTCTTCACTTCTTGCATCTCGGCGATCCTGAATCTTTTGTCTTTGTAAAAAAAGGAGATTCCTTCAGGGAACTCCCATCTATATTGTATATTGTTCTTTTTTAGGACATTTACCAATTGTTTATAACCTTCCCTTTTGCGCAGGAGTCTGGTTGGTATCTCTTTAAAGATGATGATTGGTCTGCCGTCAATGACTAATTTTTTTTGATAGCTTCTTTTTAATATCAAATTTTTCATCTCTATCGAGTTAAAGATAACCAAGCAGTCTCCTGCAATTTTCCTTAATCTCACTTGTTCTGTCTTTATTTTAATTCTGAAAGCGTTTTCCATCGTATATGCAACCTCTTCTTCTTTCAATTCTAACCATTTCGCTAGCTCTTTGATCATTTTTTCCTTAATATTTTCATTTATCTCTTCACCTACTCCCCTAAATTTCAAATTTAATTGTTTTTGTTTCATATTGATCATCGCCAGATTGTCTAAGATTTGGTCCTGGTTTTTATTTAGTTCTCCTATCTCATCCCTTATCCTGTCTGTCTCCTTTCTTTGTTCTTTCATTTCTTTCTGTATTTTTTTATTTGTTTCCTCCATGGCCTTTGACCGACTTGCCAAGTCTTTGATTTTGCTTGACAGTTCTCCAACTGCACCCTCTATTCTCTTATCTATTAACTCATGCATCTCTCCAAGTTTTTTTTCATATGTATTTCACTCTGTTTGAACTCCTCTTTTATTTTTAACCATAAGATGTCTAAGTCCTTTATCTCTTCTTGTCGGGATGTTTTCCTTTCCAATGGTGTTCCTCCTGCCTTTTTTCCTTCTTTCCCTGCCATTTTCTCTTTCACTGGTTTTAAATTAAATCTCCTACAATACGTATTCTCTCCCCTAAAGGGCACACACTCTAAGCTCTATCTAATTAATTATCGAGCAATGAGTTCAAAAACACTCTCTTAGACACTCTCCCCTAGGGGGCGCACACTCTGAATTCTGTCTAATTAATTATCGAGCAGCGGATTCACGAACACTCCTTTAATCATTCAGAAGGAATGTATGAAAGTCAACTCTATACTTATAATAGATCAGGCTCGTCTTTAGACACTTTAAATTCCAATAAATTCATTTATATTGATAAATTAACTTAGATAGTTTCAATGTCCTATCGAACTTGCTATAAGGCTTTTATAATAAGAGAGGAAAAAAAGGGGGAAAAAACAGACAGAATATACAATATCAAAACCAAACAAGATCAACAAAGCAACCAACCGATGATAAGAACAGCAACAGAAATTTAGCTTTTATCTAATTTTGTCTTATGTGGGGGCTCTTTTTCCTTCTTTCTATTTAAACTTCAGCCAGTTTAGCCAGGCTAGTCCAGTTCTAAATTTTTACTAGGATACCTTAATTATTATTTAAGAGTTAAGCCCCCAAAAAAGGTCTCTCCAGCTAAGAGAGGAGTGAAGATATCAAAGTAGTTCTCAAAGAGAAAATTTATCACTAAATAGGTAGATAAGAGGTGAGCCCAGTCTCTGCTGCACAATTCAATGATGTCCACACATTTGGGGTTCCACAGGTGGAAAAGAGGGAGGGCTAGATTTTTACTTAGCTTCTACCTCCTCAGGTCTGTGTTCTTCAGCCACTTGCTGGCTTAATCCAATATCAGGTTATACAAATCAGGGGAAAAAAGAAAAAGAAAAATAAATAAATAAGAAAAACAACAACCCCCCAAAAAAACCCCCCAAAAACAAAAAGCAGCCCAATGTCCTGAAGTCCTGAGAAAATCGCCAAAGGTCCCGCAAACCAAGGGTCCAAGGAGAGAAGAGAGGAACCAAATATCAAATGTATAACTATATCCTCCAATACTCTGGGTAGATTCCTCTCTCAAATATATTTCAGCTCCACCGAAATCCACATATCAGAGCCTTTGAGGGACTCGTGTTTTCAGTCCAAATTGTTCAGAAAGGAGGAAGGAGGAAGCTACTCTTTAAACTGAAGTCCATAAGTAAATCCAAATAGTTCTCTGTAGCTCATAGGAACGAAGCAGGAAGAGAGGAGACAAAACTCCAGCTTCTTTAAAGGAGGAAGGGGGAGGTTGCTTCCAGATTTTTTTAAAAAATAAAAAATAAAAAATAAAAAAAATAGAGGAGAAGAGGAGGGAAAGAAAGATTTGCCCTCTTGTTTAATCCTATAAGAACTTCCATAATTAACTTCAAAAACAGAGGGGGCAGGTAAAGATTTAAGCTGTTTATTTATTCCGTCCTTTCTCCTGTCTCTTCTTTCCCCTTGCGTTTCTGTATCTCGTTTGTAACTTCAGAATGTTTCTCCTTTATAACCACTGTATTCCGTTTATTCCCTTATTTTAGTATCTTCTCCCCCAAAAGAAATACAAAGTCTCTAGAGGTCTGTTCAGTTACTTTTATAATACTTTGTTTCCTTTGCCTCGCTAAATAAGTTGCTGAGGACTTTCACTCTTCTGTTCTCCACAGCGGGCGCTTAGTCACTTCCTTTCTTCTCTCTTACGATTGTAAGCCCTGCGCCATATTTGCTCTGAAACATCAGGTCGGGTTCCTCACTTTAAATCCCTTTTCATCCAGTTCTCACTTAGTGCTTAATCCAAATTTTCCGTTCAAGATTACTCCAAAAGCACTAAGGATTCTGTTCTTAAAGTTACGGAGATTTGTCGCTTTTTCAGTGGGAGCTAGAGGCATTGCTGCACGGGGTCTGCAGAGCTTACCATTTCGCGTTTCTCAGTCCCGTCGCTCTCGGATCCTTAAAAAAAACCCGAAAAAGCTTCGGAACCGCTCCAACGCTGCTGGATGGCTAATCCCTCAGGGGGGCCCCCCCATGAGGTTTTGGGGGTCGCAGTGCCTTTGCGTCGCCCCCAAGCCCCCGTGAAGCTCGGAAAAGCTCTCAGCGGCTTTTTCCGCGCTCCCTGCTGCTAGCGATCCCAAACCGGAAGTCGCACCACTTTAGCTAATGGGGCCTCCTGAGGTACCACTGTACATGCATATAGGATTTCAGCCAATAATAATAATACTCACAATAATATAGTGAAAATTTGGTTATGCAGATCCACATGGTTTGTTACCTCAAATATTCTCTTACTTCTTGGTTATTATTTGCAATAGTGAGACGTTATCATGCTTCATATTAATTGATTGTAATTAATTGACACCATTATAACACTGAGACAATTTGTTAATGCTTCATTTTGGTAAACTGGTGAGAGAAAGAGGTCAGAACCAAGTCTTTGCAATAAAATAAGGAAGACAGACATGAAAAATATTTTCTCTCTCTCCAGAAAAATAAGGAAGACAGACATGTATATGACCTGGAGCATAACAGCTTACAATGAGTTAACTAATAGCTGGTACATCAAGAGCCTTTCTGATCCCCCCCAACTCTCTTGGAAGTCTGTGTGAGACTGAACCTGGATAGCTTTCATGACATATTTCGTTGATGCAGGGACAGAGAAAGGATGAGAGCTGCAGTCCAGCAACATCGGGGGGGGGGCACAGGTTCCCCATCCCAGAACTGGCTGGGGATCCAGAAAGTTATTTTTGCCTTGAGAGGGGGTGAATTTGCCACACCCCAACTCCCCTGGGAAAAAAGACTCAAAATGGTTTTGCCCTGGGGAAGAGTTGGGGAATGGTCAGGTGGACCATCAGGCCAATCGGGATGGAGAGGAAGCCACACTTTGTAAGAAACTGGCTCCACCCACCCCCACCCCCACCCCAACACCCCACTCTTCTCTTTGCAGCTTCTTCCTTATGGAATATGGGCTTTGCTTGTTGCCTGCTGAGTAAGAATTTTGGAGAGAGTTCCTGATTGGTCTTGGGACTCCTTTTTTATTATTTTTTGCCTACTTACTGCTTGGAGTCCTGTCCTTGGGGGTGCTGTTTTGTAGTGGTTTAATTGGTTCTCAGCTTGGGCAGGAATGAAAAGTTAAGATCTGGTGGGCTTAAAACCAGTGGCATTGTTGGGTTAAGGGCACTCTGTCACCCAATGCTGTTTTGGCATTGGATCCTTTTGGCTTGGCAGGGTCATTGGGTGAACCCCAACCTAGTGGGGCCATGCTGCATTTGCCAGGTTCACTTACCCAAGGTCCTTTGCAGAAAGGAGGAAGAATTTCATTCCTTTGCTGCAGGGCCACATGCCTCTAAACATGCCCGGGATTATACTTGTTTAATTAATAAGATTTTCTTTTTATGGATTTTTATTGCTATCAGAAAAGGCTTTTTCTATATAGTGAGAAAGTCGGCTAGTAACCCTGAAGAATTAAAAGCTAAAGCTTTATCACATGCCCACAAATAATGAGGCCATTGTGGCAAAGGCCAGAATTTACTGGCACTGTAAGATACTGTGGGGGAAATCCATCAGCCACTTCGCATGTTGTTACTGTTTTCATTTTTCATTTAGTAAAACAAACAAAACACAGCAGTTTAGATGCTCAGATGACAAAAACGTCTAGGCAACTGCAAAGCGCATTCCTAAAAAGCCATTCTGAAAGTGTCATCTATTTGAATATTGCAGGTGAACTCAATTTCCTCTCCAATAACAAAGGTATCATCTGTGACACCAGCTGCATGGGGGGCTCAGCTTATCAAATTATAAACTTCGCTTAATTCCTTGCGTGTCACAACCACTCTCCTGCAGTGGAAGAGACAAGCTTGTGTCAGAACCTTTTCTGATGCCATAGCAAATGGGATCCTTATCCATAACAAGGGTCCTCATCCTTGGAAATATTTTGATGGTGACGGCGACCTAATAATGAAATGCTAAAAAGGAGGGGAACAAAGTAGAAAGAGAAAACCAGGCGCAAATTCCCACTCAGTCATGAAACTCACTGTGTGACCTTAGGCCAGACATGGTCTCTTTGCCCTCCTTCCCTCCCTCCCTCGCAGGGTTGTTGTGGGGATTAAATGGGGGGAGAACCATGTACACCACAATAATAATAATAATAATAATAATAATAATAATAATAATAATAATTTTATACCCTGCCCTCCCCAGCCAAGACCGGGCTCAGGGCGGCTAACACCAGGTATAAAAACAATTGATTAAAATACAACTTAAAAACAAGATTAAAATACAACATTAAAATGCAGCCTCATTTCAGTAGAAACTCAAATCAAAAACTTTTTGGGGGATGAAAACGTCAAGTCTTCACCAAGGCCAACTATCCAGACTGGTCCTACATGGGCCAGAAAAAGCCAGGGAAGTCTTCAAATAGGAGTTCCATCACAGAAGGAGAAAGAAAAAAGGAAAGAGGGGGGGAGAGGATCAAGTTGTTTCCAAGCCGAAGGCCAGGTCGAACAAATCCGTGTTACAGGCCCTACAGAAAGAAATCAGACCCTGCAGGGCCCTGGTCTCATGAGACAGAGCGTTCCACCAGGCCAGAGCCAGTGTTGAAAAGGCCCTGGCTCTGGTTAAGGCTAATCTGACTTCCTTAGGGCCCTGGACTTCTAGGGTGTTGCTATTTATGGACCTTAAGGTCCTCCGTGGGGCACCCTTGATCTCCCCTGAGAAAAAAAAGTAGGATAGCAATGCACCAAACAAATAATATAGTGTGTTTAGCAGACCTCACTGAACAACAACCTCTCAGCTGCACCAAAGTCACAGATATTGGGGGTAAGAAATGGATGAATCCACCTAAGCCTACAGAGAACTCCTTGGTGAATGGGGAGGGAGGCGTTTGCTCATTGAATGATGGGTGGAATCCAATGCACTTGCTCCGTTAGTGCAAGGATTTTGGAACTTTCCCTCCTGCTGTGCACACCCTGCACCCTTCCCAAATCTGCTCCAAAGGGTTGGGGGAATTAGGGGGCCATAAGGGGGAGAGGAAGAAGGGAGGGGAGTTCTGTTGCCCAAGCAGAAATCAAAATTATCGTCATCCAGTGCTATACTGGCTACGACCCTTTGATCGATTTGTGACGTTTTAATCTACGTTTCAAAATTTGCATATTGTATGTTTCATTTTTTTTCCTGCAGCTGTGGCCATAAGGATTGGTAGGGCAGAAGGCAGGAGAAGCAACAGCAGGTGCCACCATAGTCAATAGCAAGCAGAGTCCTGATTCTAGTTTTGTCCCCATCTTTCTCCTTGCTGACAAAGTCTTCCATTCATTCCTGACTAAATCATGCCCTTAATGTTGTGGAAATTAGGCTTAAATACTCTTGAAACCCACTGGACACATTAACAGGTGACAATCAGAGAGGGGCAGCTGCAACGAGAGTGACCCTGGGACCCAGTCCTCATCTCCTTTCACTCTGATTGGCTGCAATCAGCACAAAAAATGAGAATTATTATTATCAGTGACTAACAAGCTCGCCTTTCATGCTGCTTGGGGTGGCTCTTGGGCGCTGGAGGCAGGGACGCTGCTACTTAAATAGTAACAGGTCTTTGAAACACACACCAACCCTAGACCACTCAGCCTTTGTTTGCAACTGAGCTATGTTGTCCCTAGCTTACATTTAGACTTTTTCCATCAGCAGGTTATCAGAATAGCTGCTGTGTCGTGCCTTACATGACTAGAGCTACAATGTCAGACCATAATCAAATTGCAAAGCAGGCAACCTCCAATTCCCTTCTCCCTGTAATTTAATTAAGCATGCTAATGTTATTTCGGAGGAGTAAACTGCAATGGGAAATGGGACAGTAAGTAATGATGTTTCACATAACGCTAAATGACGTTATCTGCAGTGCAGAAAGAAACCAATCAAAGGGTTTGTGTGGATAACCTCTCGTTTTCTGTCAGGGGAGATACAATCACGGAGTGATGCATTTACAGTGACTGAAAACTTCTGCATTTTTATTGAGCTTCGGTTCAAGATGTAGTTCATTTTGGAAATGAAAGGCAAGACTCCTCCCACATAGACACACCCTATCTCTCCTGTGTGAGTTGGTAGAGCATGAGACGCTTAATCTCAAGGTCGTGGGCTCAAGCCCCACATTGGGCCAAAGATTCCTGCTTTGCAGGGGGCTGGACTAGATGACCCTCGTGGTCCCTTCCAGCTGCATTTACAGTGGTACCTCGGGTTAAGTACTTCATTCGTTCTGGAGGTCCATTCTTAACCTGAAACTGTTCTGAACCTGAAGCACCACTTTAGCTAAAGGGGCCTCCTGCTGCTGCCGCGCCGCCGGAGCACGATTTCTGTTCTCATCATGAAGCAAAGTTCTTAACCCAAGGTACTATTTCTGGATTAGCGGAGTCTGTAACCTGAAGCGTATGTAACCCGAGGTACCACTGTACATCAGTGCAGAGGATTGGTGGTTTTGTTTTTTGTTATTTTGTTATTGATGCAGCCACACAAGTTTAAAAGGAACACATAACTTTAAATTTAAAACATGGCATTCACATACATTTCAATGAAGTCAAACTATTTTATATTCTAACTGCATCTCCTGAAAACAGAAAGCTGCTTATTATGGCTTAAAAACTGCCAAGACAGTCAGGCAATCTGTACTGCAACAATATATTTTAGCAGAGCATTTGTGAATAGCACCATCAGATTATTTGTTTTTAAAAAAGCATTGTGTTTCATCCTGAACCCAAGAGACAAACAAAAAATCAGCTTTCCATAAATAAAGGGCCAGGCTGAATAGCACCATTTCTGTAATATGTTACTTTAATGGTTTTAAGCTGATGTTTTGGGATGTCAGTTATGTAATTATTTATTGACAAAAAAACCTAATTAAAGGAAATAATATTTGCCGCAGGCACATTATTTTTCAGTCCCCAATTCTAGAAAAACAAAGGAAGGCAAGAAAAGTCTCCAGATGTTACATGTGTGTGATAATCACTGTGCACTGCAAACTATTGGCTGACCAATGTTTGCTCAATCTTTATGATAGCAGGTCCCTGTCATCTACGCATTAATGAACAGAGTGCCTCTGAGTGCAGTCTGAACCCAGGACCCGCCCCCCCCCCCTAACTGAGCTTACAGTCCTATCACACAAAAATCCAAAATCCATTCCTGGCCAGCTTTTTTTCCATTGCAGCAGCCTGATTTAGGTGGAATAAGTAATTTTTTGTTGCTATTATTGAACAGTTGTACATCAGACGGGGAAAAAAGCCATGTACTGGATGTGCAGGAAACCAGGAGTCCATGCCAGGCCATAATTGTCACTCACCAGGAACAAAGGTAAGGAGTCCTTGTCAATCGACTGCAAATCACCCAGAGATTTCCCAGTAGGTTCCCATCTACATTTTGCCCCAAACTATTCTATGGTTGCAATGTACAGTGGTACCTCTGGTTAAGTACTTAATTCATTCCGGAGGTCCGTACTTAACCTGAAACTGTTCTTAACCTGAAGCACCACTTTAGCTAATGGGGCCTCCCACTGCTGCTGCGCTGCCAGAGCATGATTTCTGTTCTCATCCTGAAGCAAAGTTCTTAACCTGAAGCACTACTTCTGGGTTAGCTGAGTCTGTAACCTGAAGCGTATGTAACCCGAGGTACCACTGTAACTGAATATCCACCCTATTAGGTCCCATCTACATTATATGTTCAAATCATCATCATTGCATTTTAAACAGTCATGGCTTCCCAACAAAGAATCCTGGGAACTGAGTTTGTTAAGGGTGCTGTGAGTTGTTAGGAGAGCCCTATCTCTCTCACGGGGCTACGGTTCTCAGAGTGGTTTAACAGCCAAGCCCTCTACCCAGGGAACTCTGGGAACTGGAACTCAGGCCAAGGGGAACTGGGCTCTCCCAACAACCCTCAGCATCCATAACAAACTACAGTTTTCAGAATCCTTAGGAGGGAGGCATGATTTTAAAGTGTTATGCTTTAAATGGAGAGCACAGATGGGGCCTCACTGAGAAGAAATAGGGGAACCATTCTTTTACGCACATATTACATGATTTAGCACATGGAACAACATTTTCCTGGAATCCGAAGCTAGCATTTCGCTCAGTGCAGAAACTATGCAAGACCGGATGAGGAATACATATGATGACCAAATCCTAGCACCTGCTCCTCTGCTGCCGTATTTGGAATGAATCAGCAAGTAAATTGCTTTGCGAAAAGTGTGTGTGTGTTTGTGTGTGTCCTTGCTCTCAGCCAGCAGGGGGGTGCCTCTGTTCAGCCTAATTGGACAAGTTAGCAGCTTCCAGAGCTTGCAAGCTGAAAAGGTAAAAATGTAATCAGTGCTAATTAAGGGCTAATTATCTCCAATTTGGAATTGACCACCAGGTGTTCAGAGAGGTGGAGGAGAAAAAAAGGATGCTGTGACATAGACATTATATGGCTTAGGGTGTGTTAGCTCTCTTCCATCTTCCTTGCGGACCCATTTTGCATTCTGTGATGATAAAAGGGTGCAATATTTTCAGATTCCCATCTGTTTCTGAACCCCGAGTATACACATGTAAACAAGCCCAAGTCTATGATTCCAGCCTGTCTTTGAACTGAATCCATGCCTCTTATTTAATGCTTCCTATGCCAGCAGCAGCAACTGCCTGTACACAGCAGGACAAGGCCACAAGCCTACAGTCAAATCTATACTTGCTGGCTTTCAAAAATTCAGAAATTTACAGTCAGGTCATATGTGTCCTTACCTGCATGGAAAAGTTCAGGACTGAAATTGGACATAATAAGGACCTGGAGTACGACAAGGCTGTATATTGTCTCCCTGCTTATTTAACTTATATGCAGAATTCATCATGCGAAAGGCTGGGCTGGATGAATCCGAAGCCGGAATTAAGATTGCCGGAAGAAATATCAACAACCTCAGATATGCAGATGACACAACCTTGATGGCAGAAAGTGAGGAGGAATTAAAGAAGCTTTTATTGAGGGTGAAAGAGGAGAGCGCAAAATATGGTCTGAAGCTCAACATCAAAAAAACGAAGATCATGGCCACTGGTCCCATCACCTCCTGGCAAATAGAAGGAGAAGAAATGGAGGCAGTGAGAGATTTTACTTTCTTGGGCTCCATGATCACTGCAGATGGTGACAGCAGCCACGAAATTAAGAGACGCCTGCTTCTTGGGAGGAAAGCAATGACAAACCTAGACAGCATCTTAAAAAGTAGAGACATCACCTTGCCAACAAAGGTCCGTATAGTAAAAGCTATGGTTTTCCCAGTAGTGATGTATGGAAGCGAGAGCTGGACCATAAAGAAGGCAGATCGCCGAAGAATTGATTCCTTTGAATTATGGTGCTGGAGGAGACTCTTGAGAGTCCCATGGACTGCAAGAAGAACAAACCGATCCATTCTGAAGGAAATCAGCCCTGAGTGCTCACTGGAAGGACAGATTGTGAAGCTGAGGCTCCAATACTTTGGCCACCTCATGAGAAGAGAAGACTCCCTGGAAAAGACCCTGATGTTGGGAAAGATGGAGGGCACAAGGAGAAGGGGACGACAGAGGACGAGATGGTTGGATAGTGTCTTCGAAGCTACAAACATGAGTCTGACCAAACTGCGGGAGGCAGTGGAAGACAGGAGGGCCTGGTGTGCTCTGGTCCATGGGGTCACGAAGAGTCGGACACGACTAAACGACTAAACAACAACAACAAAGGACCTGGATGGTGGGATGCTGGCAAGAAAAGGAATAATACTCACACTCACTTAACACATACTAAGCATGACACTTCTGCTTTGGGGGCATACTGCTAACCCCATAATTGAAGCCAAGAAAACGTGTGTGTTTATATGATATTTTGATATTTCCATTCATTCAGATTGCATGCCTAAATGTATGCCAGTGTCAGGACTTGATCAGGACTCTCTGGGTAGCCATTTCTGAATCTAGGCCTGGAGGCAAAGGGAGAAGATGGAAACCTAAGAACCATGCAGAAGGAGTTTGAAGGCCAGTAGGTTTTGCTCTTCTGATAAGGCCAAGGCAGGAGGTCCAAGTGCTAGCAATTTCACCTGGCCAGTCCAGAGGTTTTTTTTTGCCTGCCAAACACAAGGGCAAATTCTACATACTCCTTCCCCTGTTGCACCTGAAGAGGGCACCAATACTTAACCAGGCAAAGTTGTAGGGTAATTATCAAGCTTATCCACACTTACCTTGTTTCTCATTCTTTGAAGGCTGAGGTCCATGCTCTAACGCTCTGCGTCTGAGTGTCTCCTCCTCCAAACTGCCCCCGCGAAAACCCAATATTTAAAGCTGAGGAGGACACTGAACCTTAAAGAACAGGTTTTTGTGGGGCAAAAAAAGGGAGCACTCAGACACACCCAGTTTTTAATTGCAGGCCATGCCAGGAAAGGATGGAGGAAAGTAAGTGTGGATAAGCCCTTAGCTTCTGTATCAGCTCCTGGTTTTCCAAATCAAGCCCTTGGGCTCTCGAGAGGCAATACATACATGGATTCATACCGTCATGCTCTAAGATTTAATAGATTTAATGCTTTATTGCTCAACCATATTGATACTGAGCTTCTTTTAGGTCTGTGAGGTTCTGGGGTCCAACCCTTAGCTGCACCACTAGTCTATTTCAAGGTAATTAGTGCACATGACAATACAGCTAGAAATGTGTTCAAAAATATTTTGTCGTGTTCAGGCAAGATCTATTATTGGAGAGAAAATATATTAATAATAAAGTTGCAGTCTTATTAGTATCTGTATTTCTTTTGGATGTATAACCTCCATTTTTAAGTGCAAAACTCAGATGGCTCATTTTTTGCCATTTCAAGATACTCCCTAGCTATCAGAGCTTTAAATATGTGTTAGTTATGTATATTCACAACATTCTGTGTGTGTTTTGATGTTTTTGTAGTCTTCTTAGGTAGATTGTTTATTTTGACAGAGCAGTTTGCAAAATTCTGAATCCTGAAAAAAACCAAAAGCCTTGGACTATGTGAATTAATTATGAATTGAACTGGAACAGAATTAGTTCCTTTATAGAGGTGGTGAACTAGAACTAATTCCTTTTTAAAATGAGCTTTCCAAGCACTGTCATGTGCACACTCACCGGTGATGACAATGACATTTGAACGACATTAAAAGGTTGCACAGTGTTCTGTATAGTGGAAGCAAAAACCTGCAACAATAACCAGAACTGAAATTTTGAATCCAGTGGATCTTACCTTTCATTCTGAAATAAAGAAAAGTCCTGTGAAGCTTGAAAGTTTCCTTTTATTCAACTCTCGTTAAAACCAACCAGTTAAAAGCAACCAAATTATTCTCTTAGAACCAATGTAGGAACCACCCTCTGCTTTACCTATCATGCTATTTTATGTTATTTCCCCAGCAGATGTCACTATTGCCCCTTGTAACACAGAGATTTCAGATTTAATTTTGTTGCTTGAAATTGGGCCAGAGTTTTTCTTCATTGATTATTTGACCGGTGTAACTTGCCCTAGGTTGGCAGTAACTGATATTAGAGATTTCCCAGTGTCTTGCTACATGAAATGACCAATTCATTTTAATGGTTGGAAGACAACCATTCACCCAGAGCCAGCATCTTCAGCACCAAGGCCAGCGCACAAAGCAGTCAAGTGCGATGTTCCCAACAATATGTCAATAGTTGCTACAAATGCCTATTCAAGGTCAAAGTTTGACCCTTGCTCATTAGTTTGCTAATTAATAACTAATTAACACACATCAGTCCATGAGCGTGGTAATCACTCACTGTATAAGTGACTAACTGCCTGTGCCAAACCACTGCTTTCATTTCCCCCCAGTTTCAATGCACAAGATAATAGCAAGATCCCCGTTTGTATAATTTGTTATGTGGCTGGCCAAGGAATTTGCACATATAGATCACTCTGAATTTTAGCTCTTTGTTTCGTTTCACAGCCATTTCCTCTGCTTTCCTCTCTTGAAGTACTTACATCACTGCTATAAATCAAATGCAAACAATAAAGTTGACATGCTGCTTATAAATGGATTCTAAAGGAAGCGACAAATTAAGACTATAATATGCACCACCCTAATTCTTCCGCTTTGTATGGGGATCCAGCTACGGAACATTTGTTTACTTGACTGATCTCATTCTCTTTTAGTATAGTACATCACTGATGCGTGTGTGGTTCAACGACTATGTATAGCCAGAATGAGCCAAGCCATTCTGGTGTTTTTTAGATAAAACATTTAAGTCCCAGTTCCATGGTAGGAAGTAGCTCTGGGGAAACCCAAGCCCATTGCTGGCTTCTGTCCCATCTTACCTGGCCTTACAACAAGTGTGGGGAACATTTGGCCTTCCAGATGTTGCTGAACTACAACTCCCATCAATCCCAGCAAGCACAGTCAATGGCCAAGGATGATGGCAGCTGTAGTTCAGCAGCAACCAGAGCAACAAAGGTTCCACACCTGCCCTACAGCTTGTTGATGTGGTCCTCCCCGTCCTCAATAACCCAAACTGGGATCTGGATATCTACCATCTCAGTGCTTTCAAGTTATCTGCACCTGCATGGGACAGATTAGATACTATTCTTACCTGAATTCATTGAACCTGCCTGAAAATTTATTTATTTATTTAAGTTCTAGACTGCCCGTTGACCGATAAACTTGTCTGGCTTTTTTTCCCCCCCCTGCTTATAGAAATACTGTAAAACGTTGCAGCAGTTCTCAACCTGTGGGTCCCCAGATGTTGTTGGACTACAACTCCCATCATCCCTGAGCTCAGGCCTTTATTAGCTAGGGGTGATGGGAGTTGTAGTTCAACAACATCTGGGGACCCACAGGTTGAGAAAGGCTGGTTTACAGTCTTTTTCTTGCTTTCAGTTTTTGAGTCTCAAAAATGCATGCACTAAAGCAAAACTCTTTCCATATACTCCCAGGTCAGAACTGCTGCCCTAGGTTTCTTCTAATGGAGATGACTCACATTTTGTTTCTACCTATCGGAATTGTGTAACATGTGAATCATCTCCATTAGAAAAACCCAGGGAAGCACTTCTCACCCAGGAGTATTAAAGGCAATTGTTCTACATTGCAGTCCAGATGTTTTGGACTACAAATCCCATTATGCCTGACCACTTGCCATGCTGCCTGAGGCAGATGGGCATTGTAGTCCAAAACATCCAGCTGGCATGAGAATGGGGAGGACACATCTACATGTCTATATAATACGTAAGCATTGCAATATAACAGTCTTAAGTGCACAATTATAAAAGGGAGATGGCGTTCTACTATCCCAGATGTGGCATTGTCAAGAACATTGGGCAGATTAAATTAAGCTGCTACACTAGTAGAACCAGTGCAATGACTCCCGCTAACACAATGGGACTTCCTCCAGCTCCACCCTGCCCCCACACTCCCCTGCACCCTCTCCAAATCTGTTTCTGTCCTCTGTATAGGGGACACATATTTCTCCTTCGCTGGTAATCTTGGGATCTAGCATTCCTAATGCAAAGCAACAAAGGCTGCAGACACAGCTGCCAACACACAGCCACCACCTTGCATTTTCTCCTGCTTCAAACAAGGTAACCATTAAGCGCCGTCATTTCCACACAAATTGTCGACACTGTGGCATGTACCTCCCTTGTACTGAAGACTGCAATCCTGGTGCAAGATGGATGGCAATGGCTGAGGTTGCCCTGCTCAATATTGTTCCTTGTTTAAACACTATCTCCACACTCCCCCCCCCCCCCCCGACAAAACAGGGCTGGCAAAGCCTAGGTTTTGCATCGGGATCGACATGACACCCCCTCTACCACCTACGCTAACCAGAAGCCACTGGAAAAGAGGGAAATAATATTGCATGGGTTTAGGTACCACCAAGAACATTTGGAACGTGGATAGCAAAAAAGAAACCTTACTTTCTGAAAGAAATGCTGTGTTGTGATAACAAAGACATCAAAGCCACAGCCTGTTCTCTTAAGTTCCTCCTGGATGCAGCTGAATTTCCTGGCCTGTTCATCACACTTCTCCTTCATTTGCTGGATGAGCTGCCGCTCAGCCTCTCGAGTCTGCAAGTCAGGCTTGGTGGAAAATCCATTCCTTGGAACGGGTGACCTTTGTTTAGGGTGTCCTGCAAGAAGCAATAAAGAATACCCAAGGCTGTAATCAGTTACTTTATATGTACGGACACAGCTTTTCACAGTTATAAGGCTCTTGAGACTTGCCTCTATGGTTGTTCTTTTTTGTGTGTTTTAAAGAATTTGCTCACAGTACAAAATAAAAGCACCAGCCCATAAAAACAAAACTTTATGCTCAGGGGGAGGGTTCCAGTATGGCATGGCATGGCTGTAAGTATACGACTTAATAGTTTTATGGATCTTCTAGTCACTAGTGAATAGTGTTTGATTCTCTCAGATTACTGTTTTATACGTGTAGTTAGACAAACCAACATTTTCTGGTGGGAAGGCTTGAGAGTGAGGTATGTTATGTGGAAGACTGCTAAGGACAAATTTGGGAGATATTACTTGGCGGGGGAGGGAAGTGAGGTCGCAGCTTCCATATCAGTTATTTTGTTTAGTTGCCAATGATAATAATAATAATAATAATAACAATAATAACAATAATAATTTTTTTTTATATCCCGCCCTCCCCAGCCAAAGCCAGGCTCAGGGTGGCTAACAACAATAAAATAATACAACATTCTAAAATCATTTCATTATAAAATTAATTCAAATCAAATTGATGGCAACCATTGGGCTAGAGTTCTGTGAAGATTGCCAAAGGAGGGAGTCAGGCTGTGCCCTTGCCAAAGGCTTGGTGGAACAGCTCTGTCTTGCAGGCCCTGCGGAAAGATGTCAAGTCCCGCAGGGCCCTAGTCTCTTGTGGCAGAGCGTTCCACCAGATCGGAGCCACAGCTGAAAAAGCTCTGGCTCTGTTTGAGGCCAGCCTAACCTCTCTGTGGCCTGGGACCTCCAAGATGTTTTTGTTTGAAGATCGTAAGTTCCTCTGTGGGACATACCAGGAGAGGCGGTCCCGTAGGTACGAGGGCCCTAGGCCGCATAGGGCTTTAAAGGTTAAAACCAGCACCTTAAACCTGATCCTGTACTCCACCGGGAGCCAGTGCAGCTGGTATAGCACCGGGTGAATGTGATCTCACAGCGAGGACCCCGTAAGGAGTCTTGCTGCAGCATTCTGCACCCACTGGAGTTTCTGGGTCAGTCTCAAGGGCAGCCCCACATAGAGTGAGTTACAATAATCCAATCTGGAGGTGATCATCACGTGGATCACAGTGGCTAGGTCAGGGCGAGAGAGGTAAAGAGCCAACTGCTTAGCTTGGCGGAGATGGAAAAATGCTGCCTTTGTTATAGCTGCAATCTGCACCTCCATGGAAAGGGAGGTGTCGAAGATTACACCCAAACTCTTAACGGACGGTGGTGGTACTAATTGTGCACCTCTGTCTTCGAAGGATTTAACTTCAACTGCCTCCCACCTAACCATCCAGCCACAGCTTCCAAACATCTGGTCAGTGTGTCTGGGGCCGAGTCAGGATGGCCATCCATCAACAGATAGAGTTGGGTGTCATCAGCATACTGATGGCAGCCCAGCCCAAAACTCTGGACAAGCTGGGCGAGGGAGTGCATAAAGATGTTGAAAAGCATCGGGGAGAGTATCGCACCCTAAGGTACTCCACACACCAAGGAGTGGCGTGATGACAGTTCCCCCCCAAGTGCCACCCTCCGTCCCCGACCAGAGAGAAACGATCGCAGCCACTGAAGGACTGTGCCCTGGATCCCCACGTCGGCAAGGCGGTGGTCAAGGAGTTTGTGATCGACCATGTCGATGGCTGCTGACAGGTCTAGAAGAATCAGCAGCCCTGACCCGCCTCGATCCAGCTGCCTGCAGAGATGCTGTATATGTGCAGTTTTGTGGTATTTTTGTATTTGATTCTTATTTGTAAGAGAACATTTTGTTTTTCTGTTATTTACGCTGGTTTAAATATGCGTTTCATACTTGACATTCCTTTCTAGCATTTTATTTTGATATTCTGTAATGTTGCATTTAATGCTTTAAGGCAGGTTGTAAACCACTTTGATAAAACCCCAAATATAAATGGGTATATATCAAAAGAAGACAGAGCTCTGTGTACCACATGACTTGGCCTGCCCTCCCCCCACTAAGGTAACTTAGTTTAGTTAGAAAATATGTGGAAAGAGTAATTTAATATTTAACTGTAAATTTATGTAAGGTTGTTTTTTTCTTTGTATGTGTGGATTTAAGATACTGTATGATGTCTATGAATTTCAATAAAGGATTTTTTTTTTAAAGGTAACCTGCTGCCCTCAGGTGTGATGGAAGATGCTATACGGTTACCATTGTTGAAGTAAGATTCTACTGCTAGTCCAGTTGAGGTATGAACATGGAATAGTAGGAGAGAGCCACCCAGGGCCAGCCCAAGACATTCTGGCACCTGAGGTGACCCACAAAATGGCACTGCTTCCCCGTGAATGAAGAAGGGAAGGCGTGAAGATTGACACCAGGAACAAAGGGGGAATAAGGATCTACATCGGGATTCACTGCCCCTGCAGATCTTGTCACCTGAGGTGGTTGCCTCACCTTGTCTTATGGGTGGGCCGGCCCTGGAGCCATCTTGTCCTTCACCTCAGGCAGCAAAATGTCTTGGGCTGGCTCTAGAGGGAAGAACGATTGTCTCCAACCAAAGCCTCATGTGCACTATATGTTAAAAACAGTAGAATACCACTTTTTAAGTAAACAGCCATGGCTTCCAGCAAAGAAACTTGGGAGCTGTAGTTTGTTAAGGATGCTGTGAGTTGTTAAGCTGCAATTCCCAGAATGCTTTAACAGTTAATCTTTCTTTCCAGGGAACTCTGGGAACTGTAGCTCTGTGAGGGTAGTGGGGGTCTCCCAACAACTCTCAGCATCCTTAACAAGCTGCAGTTCGCAGGACGCTTTGGCCTATGACAGTATTTTTGCATGGTCTCTTTTGAGCAGCAGAATCCATTTGATACATCTGAAGCTATATAAGAACAAAAGGATTCAAGCTGTCTTGCAATGCCATGGATAATTTCATAGAGCTGGCATTGGGAAAGAAAACTCAGCTCCGGGATGCCTAAGAGACGCTGAATAAGGAATGTGCTTTTTCTCAGGTTATTATTCAAGAGTAGAACTTAAAATATCCATGCATTCATGTTTTAAATCAACTATGCTACACAGGCAAGACACATCCATCCTGCCATTCTTTCACTAACAAGTGACAGCTAAGTCGCCCCACAAGAATTCCCCTTATGTGGCATGAAAGATGTCACTGTGAAAGTGCAATGCTTAAGTTTAACTATGACACACACACATATTTTTAAAAGGATCTACTTATTACCCATGGAGTGGTGGCAGCTCCTGATGCTGTCACTGTGGTGGGGGGAGAGAGAGATGCAATAGCAACTGGGGTTGGGTTATCACCACTGTCTTGCCTATCTCACAAGGGAATCAGAAAAAAGGTACAGTCTGTGCATCAGTCTGCCCAAACCTGGTACCTTAAGATGTTTTGGACTACAACTCCCATCAGTCCCAGACACAATGGCCAATATTTAAGGATGGTGGGAGTTGCAGTCCAAAAACATATTGAGGGTACCAGGTTGGTGCAGACTATTTGGGAGCTGATGCACCACTTGTTCCTTTATGAGATAGGCAAGTTTTTGTCAGTGTTGTCTCCTACCCAGGTTGCCATTGCTTATCTCCTCCTCAAGCACTAGGTTGGGGAAGGCTGATCTATGAAAAGAGTTATGTATTTCCAAGGCCTCACAGTGGAAGGTTTTTATCACTTTCCTGGGAGGTCAGGTAAGCCCCACTATCCCATCAGACACTCCACATTTTTTATTAACCACAGTTTATCTTAACTGTGGTCTGTCAAAACAAGTGAACTTCTTAAACTGTGGTTTGAAGTTGGCTTGCTTTAACAAACCATAATTCAGATGGACTGCAGTTTTTCCACATTCCGACAAAATGAAAAGCTGTGGTTAAATAAAAAAAAGAGAGAAGATAGTTTCTGTAGTCCTCCTCCTGTTTGTGCCAGAAGAGGGCAAGTCTGAGGCTTACCTCAGCTTATTCCTGTCATGATAAGCCATTGTTTATCAAGACATGTTTTATCATGATTTTGAGAAATTTTACTATTAGTTACCCCAATGGACACTTCAAAAGCCATGCAATGACATTTACACAGAAAATAAAGGGGGGGGGGGGTAGTCAAGCCTGAAATAATTAAATAACCCTTTAGCGTATTGATGCTGAATCTTCAATGGAGACTGCAGATGAGTGGGTTTGTGTTTCACACAACTGTCCAGAAGAATAAATAGAATTTTATCACAAGGCTTCAAATCTCAAGGAATTCACTGACCTCATTTCTAGCAACACAGCAAGATAAAAGCACTTGGGTTTTATTTCTTTTTAAAAAGAGATCCAGCTAATACATACAAGTCACACTATGCAGTCTGACAGGCCAAGAAACACAATTATTGTGAAACAGGACACAGTTTGGCAGTAATTCCAGCTAGACCTCCCAGCTGCCCTAGATATTTCTACCACCTTTCTACATAATTGTTTTTACACAGCTGACCTCCGCCTTCAAACAGAATCTCCTGTGGCCCAATGATCTGCCACAAGCCTCTTACAAACTGCAGGTGCTGAAGAGCACTTGCGACAAATTTATCTAGAAAGGGTGAATGAGAAAACAGTCTAAGGAATGGAAAATCTTCTTCCCAGTGACATTTTAAACACCAATATGTATGCTTGACTAGAGATGTGAAAAAGCATAGATTTCTGTTCTGTTCTGTTCTGTTCTATATTTGCCCCACTGTCTGCTATGGTTAGATTTTACATAATTAGTTAATTAATTAATTAATTAAGTGATTCCACACCATTCATCACAATGCAGAGGAAACAAACTGCAAATGGGGGGGGGGGAGTCATCAATTACACATTTGTATATATCATTTGCGGACTGATCAACAACAGCAAATTCCAAATACATTTGATGGATTGGTTTCAATTCCGGATATGGGACAAATAAGTGAACATAGGCAATTCCCACTCCTATTTCTGTTGTCATCACAGTCTCTGACATCTCTAGGCTTAAGGCTATATACAGCTATGGATTCCACAGCAGATCTTCAGAGAGATCAGTGGATGAAGATTTTTGCAACATTGTAAGGCATCATATCATTCCTTCGGGGTTGATCTAAACATTACAGCCTTTCACAATGAATGCAACCTTTTAAATAATATTCAGCTGAAGATGCTCCATATAGACATTTTTTCAGTGCAGTTTTTGCAAATCTCTGTGCTTAATTTCACATTTTCTTTGCCATCTTCTTTATCAACCATAAACTCTGCAGAGCTTGTTGAGCTGGCCCAAGCATCACGCTGAGTGAGGGAGCCACATCAGCCAGCTGATTCTGCTAGCTTGGGCTACTATGCACCTTGACACATATATGTGCCTGATCAGATGCTGGTTCTCAGTGAATTTGCATTTCCCGATGTAATGTGTATAGGTGCTTGAACCTGATGTAAAAAATCAAAGCAAAAGGGATATGTTTATCTTGTGCATAAAATTCTGTGCATTTGCTAAAGTCTCATCCAATGAGCTGCTAAATGGAGGAAGCAGATGACACAACCAGGTCCCAGCATCCCAGTATGTTTGTTAGAGGAGAATACTACTGTCTGTGTTGCAGCTGCTGCCTACAATGCCATTGCATTGCCTTTGTGCAGCACAGATGTGCCAAGCAAGAGTTCCAGACAGAAAGGACAAATGGGGGGAAAGGGGAGGCAGTGGCTGCGTTTCCACATAGCACTAAGCCAAGAGGTGTGGCTTAATAAAACATACTGTGCATGAACTGTGTACTCATGCACATAGCCAGATTGCTCTTGCTTCATATGTCAGATGGATTTGTTATCCTCAGATGGATTTGTTACCCAACTGTGGTTTGTTTCACCCTAAGAAGCCAGGATTTGCAAGCCACAAGTAGCTATATGGCTAAGGGCTAGCTAGCGATCCTGGCTTGTTCAGGTTAAACAAACCACAGTCCTGAGTTTAGTCATCATGCTCTGGTGCTTTGTTTTATCTACTCATGTCTACTACATTTGTTTTTTTATTTTGTATTTTTATGCTGTGAACTGCCTTGAGATCTATGGATGAAGGGTGGTATACAAATGTAAATAATAGTAATAACAAAGTCAGGATAGGACAGTGTGTGGCAATGACTGGGTTTCCTGCACTGTATGGTTTATTAAGGTGAGTAGCTTGGCTTGCTACTACATTTAAAAGTGACCAGAGTAATTGGCGTATTTTTTGTAAAGGACTTAAGCCGAGGACGCGGTAGATTTGGAGTGCCAGTTCAAAGCTGCCGTTGCGGATTTTTGGCATTTAAGAAATTGTTTTCTGTTCAGAGAGTTAAGTGGGAGGTCAGGGTGGCTTGTGTTAGCATACTGGCCAATTATTTCTATGCCGCCTTTGCCATACTTTGGATATTACTTATACCTGCTCCAAATCTCTGCTGTACCTGCCGCTGAATCCCTCTAGGATCAAGCTGCCCATCTTCCCTATGATTATGGATAAAAGAAACCACAGCAGGGCTTGGAGAGACACATGTTTCGTCTCTGAAATGCTTAGAATTCACTCGACAACAAAAGTTGTATAATAGCAAGGTCAGTGAGGCTGCTTCGCAGTGACTTCCTCGAGGACTCCACAGCTAAATTGGCTGGGATTTAATTAAGGAAAATTTCCTGAAATTTTGTCCATCGTCTTCGCCAATTCCCCACAGCCTTACAGTATTTGAAGTGCAAGCCTTTAAGTTGTCCTTCCAAATACTCTGAAATGTCCTTGTAATTTAAACAGTGGTTTTTGTCCTTAGGGATAAACCTGAACTCCTCTATTCACCTGGGGCTAAAAGAACAACTCAGTATGCATATTCTGTCCCCATTCTGCTGTTTTCACATAGAGGACAGAAAATGCACTCCTGATGCCGGGACGAATTCCAAATTCCTTTCTGCCACGCTCCTTTAACAGCTGTGAAATTCTGGGGTGTTACGGAGAAGCAGAATGAGACATATTAATGGGTACAGACATGACTGCTATAAAATATTTTCAGTCACTTGAACAGCAAGGTTTGGATTTTCAGGATAAAATAATACAAGCAGTATGTCTACCGGAGAGGATTATTGCACATTAAAGAAAACACTGAAAAGCCTTTCTGATGGTTGGATCCAGGCTTTGTCATGCTTTGAATAGACACATTTATTTATTTAAACACAATGGGACCTCAATAAAGTTAAGGTGGTGTTGGGACGGATTCAGAAAGGCCCTCCTAATACCCTGAGGTTTTAGATAACTACTGCCTGGTAACGAATATCTCATTCTTGGACAAGGTGATCAAGATGGTGGTATCTGGCTAGCTAAATGGCCAGATTATTATCCAAATGAGATTCTGACTAAACATACAGAAAAAAATCTTTCTGACAGTAAGAGCTGTTCGACAGTGGAACAGTCTCCCTTGGGAGGTTGTGGACTCTTTTTTCCTTGGAGGTTTTTAAGCAGAAGTTGGACAGCCGTCCGTCCTGGATGATGTTGTAGCTGAGATTCCTGCATTACAGGGGGGTAGACTAGATGACCCTTGGGTCCCTTCAAACCCTTCAATTCTATCCCAGATAAGAGAAAGTGCTTCTTCACTCAACACATAGTTAAACCATGGAACTCATTTCCACAAGAGGTAGTGATGGCCACCAATTTGGATTGCTTTAAAAGAGGATTAGACAAATTCACGGAGGATAAGTGGACACTAGTCGTGATTGCTAGATTCTTCCTCCACTGTTCGGGGCAGTAAGTCTCTCATTACTAGGTGCTGGGAGTTGCAGGTGGGGAGAGAATGATATTGTGTCCCGGTCCTGCTTTTGGGCTTCTCACAGGCATTCATTTGGCTACTGTGTGAAAGAGGATGCAGGACTAGATGGGCCATTGGCCTAATCCAGCAGGCTCTTCTTGTGTGCTTATGAAGATAGGAGCTATACAGTGGTACCTCGGGTTACATATGCTTCAGGTTACATACGCTTCAGGTTACAGACTCCACTAACCCAGAAATAGTACCTCGGGTTAAGAACTTTGCTTCAGGATGAGAACATGTGGCGGCTGCGCAGCGGCAGGTCCCATTAGCTAAAGTGGTGCTTCAGGTTAAGAACAGTTTCAGGTTAAGAACGGACCTCCAGAACAAATTAAGTTCTTAACCCAAGGTGCAAAATGTCTGAAGGGCACCAGGTTGGGAAAGGCTAGTCTACTCTAAGGCTGAAAGTCTCAATCCAGCACAATGCAGCACATATGTAAAGATACGTATGTAAACCCATATAACCTTCAGCCCTCTGCAAGAACACATGAGGAGAAAACACAGTGCCTGAAGGTTATTATGAAGATTCAAGTACCATTTTTTTAAAGACTGAATGGATGTCTCCTTGAAATCATTTTAACTCCCACTAAATTGAGGATAATTTGTTTTCACTTTTTTGAAAGATTGGAAAAAAGCTAAACAAAGGGTTCAAGCCTACAAAAGGATGCAATTCTATTTCAAAAAGTGTCTTTTGGGGTCAGGTGAGACTGTGGGTTCAAAAAAATCCTATTAATTTTAAGTAATAAGTCACCATCTAGGGCAAGGTTATGGATGCCTGAGTCCTGCTGAGATAAATGGCGATGAAGCATGTGAAATTTGATAATGGCTTATGGCCGCTAAGTGCTATTGAAAAGGCTAATAAAAATATTTCCAGTATTAAACATCTTCTGGTACTCCATGTCAAATTTTGCAACCCCCAAAGGGCTGTCAAAATAAACTTTTGATTTGTTAACTGTCTAAATTTTAACTGATAAAAGTCAGTTTAGGTTTTGCATTTGAATAAAAATAGCTCTGAATAAAAGGATATACTTTCCGGGTTGTTGTTGTTTTAGATTACGCACATATATTCTGCATTATGGATTATCATAGGATCAAACTACATTTAAAAAAACTATTTAAAACATGTATGCTTTTGAATTATGGTGCTGGAGGAGACTCTTGAGAGTCCCATGGACTGCAAGAAGATCAAACCTCTCCATTCTGAAGGAAATCAGCCCTGAGTGCTCACTGGAAGGACAGATTGTGAAGCTGAGGCTCCAGTACTTTGGCCACCTCATGAGAAGAGAAGACTCCCTGGAGAAGACCCTGATGTTGGGAAAGATGGAGGGCACAAGGAGAAGGGGGCGACAGAGGACGAGACGGTTGGATAGTGTTTTCGAGGTTACCAGCATGAGTCTGACCAAGCTGCGGGGGGCAGTGGAGGACAGGAGTGCCTGGCGTTCTCTGGTCCATGGGGTCACGAAGAGTCGGACATGACTAAACGACTAAACAACAACATGCACCACATAATTGAATAAAAGACCTCAAAGCAGTTTACAAATAAGCAATCAACTTGCACGTTTCTTTTTTAAAAAATAAAAAATAAATAGCCACTGCAGGATGCGTGTGTGTGATTGTGTTTGCACACACACAGCTATCAGACCCATAGCACATGGAAAGGTTTCCTTAAAACCCACTGCATGGCCCAATAAAAATAAATAAAAACACAATAAAATCACTACAAATTCCAATAAAATCAATAATAATCAACTCAATGGAATCTTCCCTTGCAGAACTAATAGTAGGGGTGTTTATGTTTATGTGTGTGTGTGTGTGTGTGTGAGAGAGAGAGAGAGAGAGAGAGAGAGAGAGAGAGAGATTTTTGTCAGGAAAACACAACCCCCACCCAAATATCACGGTCCTGGTCCTGATCCATACAGTAGCAATGTACTTTTTTTTTTTAATGCACATTAATTGCCTACATGCAATCAGTGTTACACTTCACCTAGTCCTTAGAAGAGCACAGCCTTCAATGCAAGAAAGAAAGAGGTATAGCTTTTCTTTGATAGTGCCTACACAACCGCCCCACACACTCCTGATGGCTTTTGTAAGCTCTTATATAAAAATGTAATTTAAATTTGATTTATTGGGGTCATTTTTTTATAACCTATCAGAAATGTTCCACTCAATTAATCTAACTGATTAGTAGCTAAACATTGCAGCCCGACAGAATCACGTATGCACAAAGCTTGGTGCATTTGCCTCGCTTCTTCCTGTGGAGACAGCTGCTCTGGCCCACCCCTCCCCACCTATTGGCTTTCCAATTATGGAACGATTTAGAATACAATTTCTGCAATTCAGCGGTGGGTCTGTTGACACCGAGCAGAAGGAAAATGCTAGCTGTAGTCATGTATCTGGCGCACAGGTGCCAATATATCAGGATTATATTTGTCCTCTGAAGGTATCTGTAGAAATAACTGAAATACTGCTATGAGGGGGTTGTTGCTGCCACCACCGCCACTGTTAAGAGTTGTTGATTGTTTATGTATAATCATGTGTTTCAAATAGTTTGCCTTATTTTAAACAGTTAACAACAATGGCTTATTCCATTCAAAGACTTAACCGGACATAATTTGCTTGCCAAGTGGCATAACAGAGTTTGCCTGCTGCACAAGCTGCAAGTTTGAAGTTTATTATTTCAGAGAATCATAGAATTCTAGAGCTGGAAGGGACCCCAAGGGACATCTAGTCCCATAGGAGCCAACTCCTAGGGGCCAAGGTCCCTCTAAATTTGATGTGCATTGCCATTCAAATGGTCTTGTGATCTATTATTTATTACGTGGAGAGGGACTTACCTGCCTCCCCCAATATTTTATTTAAGTTGGCACCCTTGTCTAGTCCACCCCTCTGCAGTGTAGGAATCATAGCTAAAGAATCCCTGACAGATGGCCATTTATCATCTATAGATTTTCTGTTCATGTACAAATCAGTGTAAAGAACCCTCTTCCTCTCGCCCATTCCATCAGAGAACCAAATCAACAGTCATATATCATGTTGAGATGCAAACTCCATGGAAATTCAGAGCCATTTTTAAATTCCCTTACTGACCTGAGAGTCAAAACCAGAAGTGAACCAGCACATCAACAACCTGCTCCCCGCATCACCAGCAGAAAAGTCAGAGGGGTATGCAAGCAAGTTCACCTCTTGATAATTTGGTTCCCATTCCTTTTACAGTGGTACCTCAGGTTAAGTACTTAATTCATTCCGGAGGTCCGTTCTTAACCTGAAACTGTTCTTAACCTGAAGCACCACTTTAGCTAATGGGGCCTCCTGCTGAGGCTGCACCGCCAGAGCCCGATTTCTGTTCTTATCCTGAAGCAAAGTTCTTAACCCGAGGTACTATCTCTGGGTTAGCGGAGTCTGTAACCTGTAGCGTATGTAACCTGAAGCATATGTAACCCGAGGTACCACTGTACTAATGAGATGTCAGAACTGCATTCTCTGGGTTTGGGACCAGGACTACCAAACTCATGGGTCATTAGTACGGTGCCAGCAGGTGTCTATGTGCCTGCTGAAATTTGGCTTGAAAACTGCATTGACTTGTTTCGAATAGAACAGCTTTTGGTGTATGCTTCCTTTCAATGGCACAAGTTTTTGCCGACACACAATATTGATGCACGTTAAATATTGGCAAAGTTCAAACAGTCCTTAAAAACAAGTGTGTTTGGTTTATACATACCTGGTGAGTGGAGCTTGGTGGATGATACAACCAGTCTCTTAGGGGATGAAACTGTGGGTCTGTTGGCCTCTTGATCTTTCTGTACTTCTTTCTTGGAGCCTGTTGAAAAGGTTAAGACAACGGATGTTTGTTTTGCATGTGACTGAATGGGAAGCATAGCTGTGTGAAAGGGCCTTCATTTTCTGCCTGACTGCAATTACATTAACACTTTTCATGTGCCATATGCATGTTCAATTGTACATGTGACAGGGAAGGGAAGTGTGGCAGGTCATGTGGAAGTTGCAGCAGGACCATTAGATATGATTGCACCAAGACCTGCATTCCATGCATGCACACATGTGACACACACACACACTCATAAACACAGGTATGATGCATAAAGAGGGCTTTAGCAAATGTGGAATCTGTGAAACAGATTCCACATTACTTCTAGGTAGATAGGTTTAGAAACAGGTTGACAAGTCATTGAGCATTTTTAAGGACACATTGTCTGTTGTCTACCTTTGGCATTTAAAACCTATTTACTTTCAGGCTACATAACAATGGGCAGTAATGGGGGGGGGGGCGAGGCGGAAACCAAGGTCAAATTGGGCAATCATTTCAGATGAAAGATAAATGATGCTCAAATAATACATTTTTACATCCTTCTTGTGCATGTACAGGGAAAAATGACAAATAGATCTTTTACTGCAGGGTATATGAACCTGGAAAACTAAGCTACTGTCACAATACATTAAAAACTCGCCATCTATGTGATATGTATCTTCAGTGACTTCAAATAAAGAGAATGCTAATAATGAAATCTGTGGCTCTAATGCTTTGTAATTGGAAGCGGTAGGAGAGAAACAAGCATATTTTTTTGCAATTCTGCATTTGGATAATTAACTTATTTCATTAAATATTTTATTCTGTGAACTGCCCTGAGACTTCAGGGTATAGGGTGGTATAATAATAATTATAACAACAACAACAACAACAACAACAACAACAACAACAACAACAACTGCTGCTGGCTTCTCAAAACTTTCATAATGTCTGAAAGAGCACATGGCGCAATATAACCCACTACTATGCATGTCAAAATGTGAGTTCTGGTTAAGTCCAAGCTGCCATCCCAAGGTCCGTTAGGGGTTGGATTCGGTGGAATTTCAGCAGCCAAACTGTCTGCAAAGTTGTAGCCAAGGAGTTTATAACGTTTTATTTAATTATTTAATTTACAAAAGTTTCTAAACACCACCCAATCACATGAAGTGTCGAAGCTGGGTGCAACATAGACCACAAATCAATCACAGTAACGATTGGCTCATCTAGAAAAGGGAAACAAACAGCTGAATGGGCGTGTTGCCATAAGAAGGGTATTCAAAAGATGTCTGAAGGTTAATAGTGAGAGCAGGAGGCTGGACTAGATGGACGTTTGACCTGATCCGGCAGAGGCCTCTTCTTTGTTTATTTTATGGGAATTTATGCATATTAGTATAGTAAGCCGATTACGTATGTCAAAAAATGGTCACTGTGGCTACCTGATATAAGTTTGAATGAAACCACCCTCAGAAACATTATTAATGGAGTTTCCAAGCTACCTACTAATGGGGGGGGGAGGAGAGAGAGACTTGTTTTGCCTTCTGCAAAGAAAGATAAATAATTTTAAATTTTTTGCCTTCCTACCATCACCCCAATGCTCGCGAGCAGTCATGCCCTTCCTAAGTAATGAGCCATTACTGCACACACTGTTTGAGACAAGATGAGATAAGCTAGAAATATTAAAAGGTTATGAGAAAAGAACAATCCAGTTCTCACTAGAGAATTACTCGACAAGATGGAAATAACATGAATAAGTAAGGAAACAAGGACCGAACTGTATATTTGTCAGCCTAGGAAGATTCATTTTTTGTTCTTTTCTATTTCTTGACTTTGACTCTTTTGCTAGTAATTATTTTTGTCCTTTACCAACCGAAAGTGACTTATTTTCCTGTACTTTTTTTGTCTTTTTATTAAAAAGGCTATATATGTACGTAAGAGTCAAACTAGACCTGATTTTAAGTTTTAGATCACATGCTTGCAAAAGGGCCATGTATCTTTGTGGGGGTTGGCGAGTGGTGATTGTGGGCAGGTGACTTACTCTTCTTTTGCCCAAGAGAGCCATTGGAAGGTTAAAAGGAGGCAGTGGATCATTGCTCCAACTTTTGTTCCCCTTGCTAAGGCTGCAAGCCTAGCCCCAGTTACCTAGGATTACTTCCCTTTGGATTTACTTCTGAACAGACAGGGTTAGGATTGAAAATGATTTTCTTCCTTAAAAGGTTCTAATGTGGTGCAAACCACCCCTCTGATCCAATTCAGGGCATGATTTGGCAATGCAGATAATTGTCATTAAACATTATTCCTGAGCTTTATTTAAAAAAACACCCCTCTCTCCATAAACCTACTGGGCAGATTCTATACTATATTCTTTTATAGTAGGTTGATTTGCCCCTTCATGGATCACTGCCTTGCCGTGGCGAAGGGGCTTGAAGAACTCAGAGAAGCTATGAACTATGCCGAGCAGGGCACCCAAGATGAACAGGTCATAGTGGAGAGTTTTGACCAAACGTGATCCACCTGGAGGAGGAACCGGCAAGCCACTCCAGTATCCCTGCCAAGAAAACTCCATGGACAAAGACAACAGGCATATAAAAGTTATGACGCTGGAAGATGAGCCCCTCAGGTCGGAAGGCGTCCAACATGCTACTGGGGAAGAGCGGAGGGCAAGTACAAGTAGATCCAGAGCTGATGAAGCGGCTGGGCCAAAGCCGAAAGGATGCTCAGTTGCGGATATGCCTGGAAGCGAAAGGAAAGTCCAATGCTGTAAAGAAAAATATTGCATAGGAACCTGGAATGTAAGAACCATGAACATGGGTAAGTTGGAGGTGGTCAAAAATGAGATGGCAAGAATAAATATTGACATCCTGGGCATCAGTGAACTAAAATGGACGGGAATGGGTGAATTCAGTTCGGATGACCATCATATCTACTACTGTGGGCAAGAAACCCGTAAAAGAAATGGAGTGGCCCTCATAGTCAACAAAAGAGTGGCAAAAGCTGTACTGGGATGCAATTTCAAAAATGATAGAATGATCTCGATACGAATCCAAGGCAGACCTTTTAACATCACAGTAATCCAAGTTTATGCACCAACTACTGGTGCTGAAGAAACTGAAATTGACCAATTCTATGAAGACTTACAACACCTTATAGAAGTGACACCAAAGAAGGATGTTCTTCTCATTATTGGGGATTGGAATGCTAAAGTAGGGAGTCAAGAGATAAAAGGAACAACTGGCAAGTTTGGCCTTGGAGATCAAAACGAAGCAGGGCAAAGGCTAATAGAGTTCTGTCAAGAGAACAAGCTGGTCATCACAAACACGCTTTTCCAACAACACAAGAGACGACTCTACACATGGACATCACCAGATGGGCAGCATCGAAATCAGATTGATTATATTCTCTGCAGCCAAAGATGGAGAAGCTCTATACAGTCAGCAAAAACAAGACCTGGAGCTGACTGTGGCTCAGATCATCAGCTTCTTATAGCAAAATTCAAGCTTAAACTGAAGAAAGTAGGAAAAACCACTGGGCTGGTAAGATACAATCTAAGTCAAATCCCTTATGAATACACAGTGGAAGTGAGGAACAGGTTTAAGGATTTAGATTTGGTGGACAGAGTGCCTGAAGAACTATGGATGGAGGCTCGTAACATTATACAGGAGGCAGCAATGAAAACCATCCCAATGAAAAGGAAATGCAAGAAAGCAAAGTGGCTGTCCAATGAGGCCGTACAAATAGCGGGGGAGAGAAGGCAAGCAAAATGCAAGGGAGATCGTGAAACATACAGGAAATTGAATGCAGATTTCCAAAGAATAGCAAGGAGAGACAAGAAGACCTTCTTAAACAAGCAATGCAAAGAAATAGAGGAAAGCAATAGAATGGGAAGAACCAGAGTTCTGTTCAAGAAAATTGGAGATATGAAAGGAACATTTCGTACAAAGATTTCCATAATAAAGGACAAAAGTGGAAAGGACCTAACAGAAGCAGAAGACATCAAGAAGAGGTGGCAAGAATACACAGAGGAATTATACCAGAAAGAAACGGATGTCTCATATACCCCAGGTAGTGTGGTTGCTGACCTTGAGCCAGACATCCTGGAGAGTGAAGTCAAATGGGCCTTAGAAAGCACTGCAAATAACAAGGCCAGTGGAAGTGATGGTATTCCAGCTGAACTATTTAAAATTTTAAAAGATGATGCTGTTAAGGTGCTACACTCAATATGCCAGCAAGTTTGGAAAACTCAGCAGTGGCCAGAAGATTGGAGAAGATCAGTCTACATCCCAATCCCAAAGAAGGGCAGTGCCAAAGAATGCTCCAACTATCGCACAATTGCACTAATTTCTCACGCTAGCAAGGTTATGCTTAAAATTCTACAAGGAAGGCTCAAGCAGTATGTGGACCGAGAACTCCCAGAAGTGCAAGCTGGATTTAGAAGAGGCAGAGGAACCAGAGACCAAATTGCAAACATGTGCTGGATTATGGAGAAAGCTAGAGAGTTCCAGAAAGACATTTACTTCTGCTTCATTGACTATGCAAAAGCCTTTGACTGTGTCGACCATGGCAAACTATGGCAAGTTCTTAAAGAAATGGGAGTGCCTGATCACCTCATCTGTCTCCTCAGAAATCTCTATGTGGGACAAGAAGCTACTGTTAGAACTGGATATGGAACAACTGACTGGTTCAAAATTGGGAAAGGAGTACGACAAGGCTGCATTTTGTCTCCCTGCTTATTTAACTTATATGCAGAATTCATCATGCGAAAGGCTGGGCTGGATGAATCCCTAGCCGGAATTAAGATTGCCGGAAGAAATATCAACAACCTCAGATATGCAGATGACACAACCTTGATGGCAGAAAGTGAGGAGGAATTAAAGAAACTTTTATTGAGGGTGAAAGAGGAGAGTGCAAAATATGGTCTGAAGCTCAACATCAAAAAAACGAAGATCATGGCTACTGGTCCCATCACCTCCTGGCAAATAGAAGGGGAAGAAATGGAGGCAGTGAGAGATTTTACTTTCTTGGGCTCCATGATCACTGCAGATGGTGACAGCAGCCACGAAATTAAAAGACGCCTGCTTCTTGGGAGAAGGGCAATGACAGGCCTAGACAGCATCTTGAGAAGTAGAGACATCACCTTGCCAACAAAGGTCCGTATAGTTAAAGCTATGGTTTTCCCAGTAGTGATGTATGGAAGTGAGAGCTGGACCATAAAGAAGGCTGATCGCCGAAGAATTGATGCTTTTGAATTATGGTGCTGGAGGAGACTCTTGAGTGTCCCATGGACTGCAAGAAGATCAAACCTCTCCATTCTGAAGGAAATCAGCCCTGAGTGCTCACTGGAAGGACAGATCCTGAAGCTGAGGCTCCAGTACTTTGGCCACCTCATGAGAAGAGAAGACTCCCTGGAGAAGACCCTGATGTTGGGAAAGATGGAGGGCACAAGGAGAAGGGGGCGACAGAGGACGAGATGGTTGGATAGTGTTTTCGAGGTTACCAGCATGAGTCTGACCAAGCTGCGGGGGGCAGTGGAGGACAGGAGTGCCTGGCGTTCTCTGGTCCATGGGGTCACGAAGAGTCGGACACGACTAAACGACTAAACAACAACAACAGGTTGATTTGATCATTGACACAATGGAACAAACCATTTTGATCCATTTAGATTCAATAGGAAGTATGTTCTTTTCCCAATTATTTGTGACCACTACCTTTGCACCAGTGACAAGACTAGTTCCCACATCTAGATCATTTTCTGAGATAGCATATTTTAAATAAGCAAGTAAGAGTACCTTAGTTTCCAAAGCTCTTGACCAATATTTGCCTTCTCTCTTGAAAACTACCAACTTTCTATAAATAAAACATGTCTCACAACATTTCCTCATGCAGCACAATTATTTCACTAGAGTATGAAAGGACAAATCCCATGCTTTCTCATCCCTGCCCCCCCAATCTCTTATCTTCCTTCCCTCCTCTTCCTCTGTAATCTTTTTCTGTTTAATCTTTGACATGCCAGCAAAGTATGCAAAATTGAGAAAGTTCCAAATATGCATAAGTGGATGGTGTAATACAGTGAAATCTAATTAAATTTACTCATTTCATAGAGTGGAAGAAAAGCAATCAACTCCTGTCATCAACACAATTTGCATGGCAATTATTTTCTAATGTTGTTGTCCCATGCTAGGCGCATGTCTTCTCTCTCTCTCTTTTGTTTTGTTTCTGACGGTCTGAATTGCTGTGGTGCAGCAAAATGGTGAGATACTAGTTGTGTTAATTAAAGATTATCGGTACCCCCGTTGCCTAATTTAGATGACAAGCAGATCTCATGAAAATACTAGATCTGCTATCTACCCGGGATTTATATTTCCCTTTTAAATGAGATTGTATAGGAGGAACAGTCCTCTTCTAGGAAAACCCAACACATGACATATTTCAAATGGAACTTTGCAGGGTTGCATTCCTCTCATTAGGATGCTTGAAGCTGTTCCTTTGCAAATGAATTTCCCACTTACACCTTGTTACAATGATGCACTTTCCTCCGCTATGCATGCATTTCAAGCGCTATGGTGAAACCCTTCCTTTCAGATGTTTCCTATTTGAAGCTAAATGGCATGCAAGGCAGTTCACCCACTGCTATTCATTCCATACACCATGGGGAATAATGAGGGAAGAGAGATGTAATATTCTAGAGCATTGGCCCAGCTCAAACATACTTTTTCCTTTCCGGAGTCAATCTCTCAAAAGCCATTTCTGTTCATTTGTGGCAGCCACTGGTCGTAGTCACTGCAATTCTGCACTTTTAATATTTCTTTATTATTATTATTATCTGTAACAACTGGGACTTGCCAAAAAATATTTCAGTGTGGTGTGTTCCTGTTCAGGGTTCCCAACAGCCACCCATGCCCTATTCAAGAATACTCCATTAGATCCTGTTTCCCCCTCAGCAGTCAGAATTCCATGACCTCTGAGGACGCTCAGTCTTCATTGACCTGTCAGGGCGGATCCCTTTCTTCCCTTAATGTTTTATCCTCAAGTTTTCTTGTACTTCAGGAGACCTCCATTGTTCAGCCTGGACCCTGAGATCCAGCTCTGAGGGCCTTCTGGTGGTTCCCTTACTGTGAGAAGTGAAGTTACAGGGAGCCAGACAGAGGACCTTCTCAGTAGCGATATCTGCCCTGTGGAACGCCCTCCCATCAGATGTCAAGGAAATAAAGCACTATACAACTTTAGAAGACATCTGAAGGAGCCCTGTACAGGTAAGTTTTAATGTTTGATGTTTTATTACATTTTTATATCTGTTGGAAGCTGCCCACAGTGGCTGGAGCAACCCAGTCAGATGGGAGGGGTTCAAACAATAACACTGTTGTTGTTTCCCTGAGTTTACTGGTACTTCCCTATTGATCATGTCCAGTAGTGGACAGTGTGCTGGTCTGAAGATACGTGACTCTTGCTGCTTACTAGGATACGGAAGGGTGAGGCAGCGGCCAGGTTGGTGCAGTGCAAATTCACTGGCTGAGCCAATCCAGTGCTCCTACCAGTGCATTTGCATGGTGCTGCCCTCCCTGCCACCTTGCCCCCTTCCCCCTACTGGAAAGCAGCAGTGACTCACCAGCCGGGAGGTCAGGTGAGCGCCTCTCCTTTACCACGCCGTCCACTACTGTGTGTGGAGCTCAGCTTGTGAAGGTGGAAGAAAGTTGGCCAGTGTGGTGTAGTGGTTAAGAGCGGTGGACTTGTAATCTGGTGAACCGGGTTCGCTTCCCCGCTCCTCCACATGCAGCTGCTGGGTGACCTTGGGCCAGTCACACTTCTCTGAAGTCTCTCAGCCCCACTCACCTCACAGAGTGTTTGTTGTGGTGGAGAAGGGAAAGGAGATTGTTAGCCTCTTTGAGACTCCTTCGGGTAGTGATAAAGCGGGATATCAAATCCAAACTCCTCCTCTTCTTCCTCCTCCTCCTCCTCTTCTTCTTCTTCTTCTTCTTCTTCTTCTTCTTCTTCTTCTTCTTCTTCTTCTTCATGCTTGGTCCTCTTTTTAGATTATGTCTGTCTCCACCTTAAAATGGTGAATTACTATAGTCCAAGAGATGACATTTTGTGGGAATGTGATGTGGGGTCTGCCAGTCCACTCTTTCCTACCAGAGAATCACAGTGATGACAAGCTCCAGGAATCCTGCCCTCTCTGCTGGGCAGAAGAACTAATGGGGTGATGGGCATCTTGAGGCTCTCACCCGTACTTGCTGCTTGTGCTGAGCTGAGATTGGCTTAGCTTCTTCCCACAGAGCTGATTGCCTAGCAGAGGTCACCACCAGCACTCTCATTGGCTGGCTCTCGTCTCCCTTCCTCACAGTGCTGGCCTCTGCTGCCTCTCCCTTGCCCTCTGTGGGTGCTGTCCCACCCAACAGCTGACTGGTGGTGTGTGCACCGCATGAAGCACCTGATCGAGACATTAGAGGCTGGGTGCAAAACAGTCCCGGGCTTTAGCCCTGTTAGCTTGGGAGTCAATACACCCCTGGTTTTAAATCTTTGGATTTTACTCCTTGGCCCTCCATTTCAAATCAATGAGCTGCTGCAAAGCTTCTTTTCCTGTCTTCTGCTTTAACATGATTTGTGATTATATAATGGTACAGTATTGATTCTGTCTCATTGTAATATTCTTTTAATCCTTGCATGCCACCCAGATATATCCATTTATAGGGTAGTCTTTAAATTGCATAAATAAATACTATAAATAATAAACACCTCCTTCACACAATGAGGGTGGTCATGGTGTATACACATACATAATGGACTGAGGCTCGTGATATGACAACATAAATGCATCCATTTTTCTCTACTTCAGCATTGGCTTCTTTAAATCAATAAAAAGTAGGATTCATTCATCTGGATATGCCCTCAGGTGTTGTGGGGGAGCGATCACAGCTCAGTGACAAGGATTCAGTCCCTGGATTCTCCAGTTTAAAAAGGATCAGGTAGCAAGGGAAAGAGCTCTGCCTGAGATCCTGGAGAGCTGCTGCCAGTCAGAGCAGACAATATTGGCCAAGATGTACAAATAAATGGATCCTGCATGAATCAGCTTCCTTTGTTCTCCCTATTAATTTCTTTCCATCAGAAAACACTTTTAAAATAGTAATTAGAAGAAGCTCTTCTACCTCATATTTAGACTGATTTGATCAATCTTTTCCTCTATGAAATGGGAGGAGAAAGATCTCAACCAGACCTCAGTGCTTTTCACGGCTCATATGCTCTCCCATGAAGCTGATGGATCAGAGCCCAGAGGCAGGAAGTCTCAGGTTAAACTGTTTGCACAATTTCAAGTTGGTATCTGGTTGGCAAAAACCTCTGCCAGAGACCTTGCCAGTCAGAGTAGGCCATACTGGGATAGATGGAGGCAGCTCAATGCATTCAACTCAGCCAACAACTTCCCATCATTACTTATAAGGACAGATAATCCCAAACAATTGTACAAAGATGTGCTGATGTGCTGAGCCTGAGCTAGGTGCATTCTAAGATGGTGGTGGTGTTCTGATGACTCTCCCCATGCTTTGAAATAATGCATGAAAAGGGTTGTGGAGTTGCTTTAGACCAGCCCCAACCTCACCACTGACATCTGCAGCAACCATTCCTCTTCTCCATCTGTATGGTTGGCCAGGGTGTGAAGGGCTCTGTATATTTGCTGATGTATGCTCTTCCATATGAGGCAGGACTGGTTGGGCCAGGGTCCCCCCTCGTGTGGAAGAGAGATGAGGCTAGTCCATGTGCCCTCCTCATTTCTTTTTTTAACGTGTGGCAGGTATGTGAACCTCCTTTTGTGACATGAAGGATATTCCTGCATTACATTTTTAAAAAATAAATGCAGGCCTATGGTAGGGACGTCCGTTTTAGTTTCTCTTAGTTTCTCATTATTCCAGTCTGAAGTTCTCCACATCCCCACATCAGTTTGAGGTGTTCTTTAAAAAAAAGTCTTCATAAAAATTCACCATCTTTTTAGTTAGCACAAATTAGTACAAATTTAGTACAAATTAGTCCCAATATACACATTTTTGCAAATTAAAATCTTCCCTAATATAATGCATTTGGTATGTTATTTTTCCTAATACATGATTTTGTATGTTATTTTTCCTAATACATGATTTTGTATGCACACTTTATCCTAGCAGATCACTGGGCATTTTGCAACTGCATTGCAAAATTCAGAGCAGTGAGAATTTTGAAGGATTGGTGTATTTCGGTTCAGTTGTTTTGTAAACTGCGAATTAGGTAGGTTCCCCTTTGAATGTGAACTGAATCAAATTTCTCCCCTATCTACCCCCAGTTTATAGTTTCATATTTTTCTAAAGCTATGTATTTTTTAGGTACCAAAATTGTGGAGCTGATTCCAGCTCCTGATTTCCAGGCTTCACCTGCTTCTTACTGGGGGCTGCTTGATGTTTTGATTTCCACCAGAAGAATGTTGGCAAGTTTCTTACTAGCATTTATGGCTTTCAGAAAAATGAGGCTGGCAGCCTCACTTAACACCTCCCCCAGAACGGGTATTTATCATTTTTTTCTTGACAGGACTGTTGTCAGTGGCTGACAGCTGCAAGGGCAGCCAGCTGGGGCCGAAAGGAGGAAGGGGCAGATTATTCCTTAATGAGTTCTTGAAATATTTTGAAGTGAGGTCTTCTTTCTCCCCTGCCTTGCCTTGTTCCATTATTGCCCCCTGATGACTACTGGTGGAGATAAAGCTACAATGACAATGCATGTTTGCCCAAAGCCAAATCCCGGTATAACCAGCCATTTCTCTAATGCAATACATCATCTATCTAGAAGAATTCAAAACTTCCTCTCCTTTCAACAGCAGGCTTGATGTCACTGCTGGCTGCACTCTTGGCTTTTTAACCTGTGCTTAGATAAGTGTCACAATTAAATATCAGACCTGACATGAAAATAAATAGCAGTGGTTAGACAACATTTGTTGTCTTGGACCAGAGAGCTCTGCTGTGAAAGAAACACTATGCTGTCTTCCTCCTTTCTCCAGCTCATCTTTAGCCTTTTTACCCCTTCTCTCCTAATTTAATAAAAAATAATGATTCCCAAACCACCTTAAGTAATGTGAAAAATTGACAGGAATAAGCGTGATAGAACGTGCATAAGAGAGATAAAACAGCATCAGGAGAAGCTGGCTTATATTGAGGAGGACCACTGGTCCATTGGGATCAGTACTGTCTACACGGACTGGTAGCAGCTCTCCAGATTTTCAAGCAGGAAATGAAAATAAAGCTGCCAACATCCTAATGCAGCTGTACAAATCTATGGCACGACTACATTTGGAATACTGTATATAGTTCTGGTCGCCTTGCCTCAAAAATTATATTAGAGAGTTGAGAAAGGTTCAGAAAAGGGCAACCCAAATGATCAAGAGGTCGCCGCGTTTAGAAGAAGACAAGCAACTTTTTCTCCTTCTCTTATAGCACCACAACAGTGGTGGATATTGGAAGATTCAAGACAGACAAAGGAAAGAATTTCTTCATGCAGCACTTAGTGAAACTATGGAACTTGCTCCCACAGTGATGGCCACCAGCCTGGATGGCTTTAAAAGAGGCTTGGGCAACTTCATGGAGGAGAGAGCTATCCATGGCTTGCTATGATGGCTAAGCTCTGCCTCCTTCGTCAGAAGCAGCAACGCTTCTGAATGCCAATTGTTGGAAGCCGCAGTAGGAGAGAGCGCTCTTGTGCACAGGTATCTGGTTGGCCACTGTGAGAACAGGATGCTGGACTAGTTGGGCCACTGGCCTGATCCAGCAATGGGACCATTCCCAGTTCTACCAGGAGATGATGGGGATTGGACCTGGGACCATCAGCACACAAAGCAGATGCTCTACCACTGAGCTATGGGCAGTCCTCACAATGCTAATTACATTACTGTTAAATCGTCGTTCGGCCCCAGCTCCTGCCCACCTAGCAGTTCGAAAGCACTCTTAAGTGCAAGTAGATAAATAGGGACCGCTTTATAGCGGGAAGGTAAATGGCATTTCCGTGTGCTGCGCTGGTGCTGGCTCGCCAGCTGCAGCTTCGTCACGCTGGCCACATGACCCGGAAGTGTCTTTGGACGGCGCCGGCTCACGGCCTCTAGAGAGAGATGAGCACGTAACGCCAGAGTCGGACACGACTGGCCCGTACGGGCAGGGGTAACTTTACTTTAAAGATAAATGGCTGGTTTGCATTATCAAAAGGAATGGTGGACGTGAGCCATATATTAGCCCTATTTATATCTGAGCTAGTGTGGTTAGAGTGTCGGACCAAGACCTGGGAGTAAAAGGTAAAGGTAAAGGGACCCCTGACCATTAGGTCCAGTTGTGGCTGACTCTGGGGTTGTGGCGCTCATCTCGCTTTATTGGCCGAGGGAGCTGGCGTACAGCTTCCAGGTCATGTGGCCAGCATGACTAAACCGCTTCTGGCGAACCAGAGCAGTGCACGGAAACGCCGTTTACCTTCCCGCCAGAGCAGTACCTATTTATCTACTTGTACTTTGACGTGCTTTCGAACTGCTAGGTTGGCAGGAGCAGGGACAGAGCAATGGGAGCTCACCTCGTCGCAGGGATTCGAACCGCCGACCTTCTGATCGGCAAGTCCTAGGCTCTGTGGTTTAACCCACAGCGCCACCCACATCCCTCAAGACCTGGGAGACCAGGGTTCAAATCCCTACTCAGCCGTGAAGTTCACCTTAGGCCAGTCACTCATTCTGAGCCTAACCAACCTCACAGGTTTGTTGTGAATATAAAACAAGGAGGAGGAGAACTATGTACGTCACCTTGAGCTCCTTGGAGGAAAAGTGGGATATAAATGTATTAAATCAATAATAATAACCCCAAGGGAAAGCAAAATGCCAAATGGCCAGAAGGTAGACTGGTGTGAACGACAAGCAAAATGACCAATGACCAGAAGATAGACTGGTGCAAATGCTTCACAGGGAATTTTCAGGGAAATTAATACATCCAAAAAGGACCATGCATTCAGGAGGAAAGGATGCATTAAACAGCAGCAGCTGTTTACAAAATGAGAAGGATTTGGTCACCACCCATATCTCAGAGCAGAGCCTGGTGCCCTGCAAGTGGAAGAATTCTAAGTGCCGGAAAATGAGGACCAAGCCATAACACACATTTTAGGAACATGCACGTATATGTATATGTACATTATACGGACTCCGATATGCATGCTTGAAAAGCTCACCAGCAGGTGTTGCGGCAGTCTTCGGCGCTGGAAGTAAACTCCTACGGGCAGCTGCTGCGTTGTTTGATGCCTGTGGTGGAGTCCTACTGGCCCCCTTGAGTGTTTCTTTAGAAGGCTCAGCTGCCTTAGGAATGGTTTGCTCCTCATTTCCAAAGTTTGAACCTGCGGGAAGCCAAAGCCACACTAATTAGAACTTCATAAAAAATAGATACAAATTGCTAGATCTGTATTTGCAGTTTCAAACCTTCACCAAAAATTTAAAAAAGTTTGCTGCTCCGAAATACTTGGGTAATTATGAAGTTAAATTGTACTTGCTTTGGAGTGGATGTACTGCATCGTTTTCAACAGTGGCGTAGCATGGGGGGTGCAGGGGGGCTCGGCCGCACCGGGCGCAACATCTGGGGGTTAGGGAAATCCACGGGTTAGGGGGCGCAAATCCATGGGTTAGGGGGCGCAAATCCATGGGTTAGGGGGTGCAAATTACTTGCCTTGCCCCGGGTGCTGATAACCCACGCTACGCCACTGGTTTTCAATCAACTCCGCGGGAAGGCTACATACATACCATACATTTAAAACATGCACACACGCACACATACACCAAGAATCCTGGAGACAGTAGTTTAAGGGTGCTGGGAATTATAGATCTGTGAGGCACAAACTACATTTCCCAGGATTCTTGAGGGGTGTGTGTGTGCTTCAGATGCACTTCAAATGTATGGTGTGTATGCAGCTATGTACAAAGTGGAATGGGACGCGGGTGGCGCTGTGGGTTAAACTACAGAGCCTAGGGTTTGCCGATCAGAAGGTTGGCGGTTCGAATCCCTGCGACGGAGTGAGCTCCCGTTGCTCGGTCCCTGCTCCTGCCCACCTAGCAGTTTGAAAGCACCTCAAAGTGCAAGTAGATAAAAAGGTACCGCTCTGGCGGGAAGGTAAACGGCATTTCCGTGCGCTGCTCTGGTTTGCCAAAAGCGGCTTAGTCATGCTGGCCACATGACCCGGAAGCGAGATGAGCACCGCAACCCCAGAGTCGTCCGCAACTGGACCTAACAGTCAGGGGTCTCTTTACCTTTTACAAAGTGGAATGGTAAAAGGCTTATTTACTAAAGGCTTCATTTTTAATCTACTTGGTCTTCTGAGAATTAACATAGATGAGATGTGAACAGATCTACTTTTTAAAAAAGCAGTCATGGGAGAAGGAGGAGAGGCTCCAACTTTGATCAGAGCGTTAGTGCCAGGAAAGAAAGCACTTAACCTTACAACTGGTAAGGGGGCCTGAGAGCCCACTGCCCAAAGACATCAACCAGCACAGTATCTGAGTTGGCATAACAATGGGCATTATATGTATTTATATGTCTTTCAATGAACTGAAATGAGCGAAAGATTATGAATTGTGGGGAGAGAGAGAGTGTGAACTTGACAGCTTATTATTATTATTATTAGTTGCTATTTTGGTAATGTTGTTTTATAGATTATACATGCCCTATTGATTTGTTAATCACATAATATGACTTTTGCTGTAATTGAGATGTTTAGCTTTTTTTTAGTTGCTACTTTGTTACTAGTGTTTTATAGATTGCAATTGTTTTATTGGTGGTTTTCTAATTATTTAAAAAACATATGCTGTATTTGTGATGCTTTATTATGTACAAAACACCTGGAAGGTACCAGGTTGAGGGAAGACTGCTGTAGTTTCATTGAGAGTGTGCAAGCATTCCTGCATCCTCATCTTGCCTAGGGAAGCGCCTCTTTCAGTAGAATAGTAGCTGTGCTTTTGACTGAAAAGCAAACTGGCTTATGTTTGCTGCAAGAAAGGGAAACATATCCATTTCTCTGCCTGTGATTTCAGTTTCCTACTATATTAGTAGGAAACAAGTGCAAACTGCCATTCTCTCAGAATGGAACCTTGCATTGTGTTTTTTTTATTATCGTTTTCCAGTACAATCTCTTTCAATCAGCACATCCATATTGATCTCATTCTCTTATCTAATCACAAATTATTAGGCTTTGCAACCCCTGTATATTCTCTTCAGCTGTTTCCCACCCCAGAAAATAATCCCTGCTGTGCTCTTCGAATATGCATGGAAATCAGTGCTTTTAAAACATTTTCTAAAAAGGCCAGCGCTGGGAGTAAATGGGATGCTTAAGTAGACTGAGAGATTACAGTGTTTTGTGGCTTCAGTGCTCGCAACAGAATGAGGGGGGAGAGGTATAAGGCAAGTGATATACTGTACAGAATTCCACAGGAAAACTACTGTATTGTGCTTACTCTCATCATATTTAAAAGAACACAATGCAGTGCTATTTATATGCCTGTGCGTTTTAAAGAAGCAGTCACCCTATCCATACATGTGGATTTGGTTGCAGGAAAACATTGCCTCGGTTTGGCTCTGCAAACTTTAAATTTTATTATAAATATATATCCATTTTAGAGCAAGAAAGAAAACACATTTCCAGCCGAGGCAGGTGTGTGAGAGACGTGTGTGTCTTGGCTATAACTACACACACCATCATAAAGTTTGCTGTTTACGTGTGTGGGTCCTAGCTGAAAGCAGCACATCCGAAGCCGGAATGGATTCCTACAAACATATTGGGCCTTTTCTCAAATAATAAAGCAACATTAAAAATTCAAAAGAAAAGCAACCTGCTGTTGTCAAAAGAGAACAGGAAAACCACAGGCCGATGAGCAGGAATGATTATTATTCTATGTAAGCAAAGATGTTTTGTTGCAGAATTGCAAAGAACAGATCACAAATTAGCAAACAGTAATTAAGACATGCAGTCTCAAGTCACCTCTTAGATTCTATGGCAGGCCTCTATGTAATATGCATGCCACATTCCGCAACCCAGCCTGACACAAAACACCAGTCAAGTACTGCAGCATATAGGATGTGAGATTAATGCGCTTTTACACACCACATGTGTACTAGAGAGCTAGGTAAGTGGCATTACTGCCAGCAAAGATTGGATGTATTAATTTTATATAACCTGGCTGGGCACATGTACCAACAATGTGCTATCTTTAAAACATTTTCTCGTGTTCTAATTTAGATTTGTTCCCAGAGGTGTTCCACTAATTCTTCTCCAAAATCTCCTCTCCCCCCTCATTTTACTCTGAATGAAGTTAGCATAGCCCATGTATTGTCTTATGCAAATTTGTGCCCACTTCTGCTAATGTGACAAAAGTGTCATAGAACACCACATTTATTTATTTGTTTATTTAGAAGTGCTTTTAATTGATCTTGCTTCAACGAACTGTTTTCTTAAGTTACATTTTACTGCTGCAAACAGTCTTAGAATTTATATGAAGGGTGGTATAAATACATTGTTAACAAAATAAGTAAATAAATCTCATTTCAAATGAACTATCCACATAATCTTAATGCTATTTATTATTCATGGTGTTGTGATTACTAAGCTCATTTGGACAGCTTGCCTATGGAATCTCTCTCCCTCTCTCTGGCCAATTTAGCTTAAAATTCAAATTAGGGAAGAAGTTGCCTTCAAGAAGAAAATGTTTTATTATTATTTGCCCAGTAGAATATGTCAAATGTCTTTTTTATTGAAAATTCATGTGCTTATCTGTTATTCTCTTATGTGAAATTTATTATACAGAGAACACTTCAATTTACAAATCTGGCTGGCTTCCAGCGTGGAAGTCATTCTTCTGTTTGAAGTATGAGGTGTCAGGGGAAGTTACATAATCTCTTCTGAGAAGGCTCTTTCATTACCAACCGGGGGGAAATGCCTTTAAAGTTATTTAGTATGAAATGCAGCTTTGAATAAATACTGTTAGCATTTGAAATACAGCAGATGTAGTGACTAATTGTAGCATTATCGTAGGAAGGCGGAAAGGCAGCCCCAAATACGACCTGTTTCTGTACCAAACAATATTGTACTAGGAAATGCCCACTATATGCAAACTGATCTTGTTAGTGCATGCGTTTTGCTTCTGCAGACAGACAACATGAGTCAAGGAGAATACTCTCAGAAGAGAGGAAACTTTAAAAACAATTCCGTATCTGACAAAGAAGGTTTTTGAAATTGTGGGCTAAGAACATAAAGAACAAAGGAAGAGCCTGTTGAATCAGGCCAATGGCCCATCTCAGTCCAGCATCCTGTTCTCAGCAGTGTCCAACCCGATGCCTGTGGGAAACCTGAAAGAAGGGCCTGAGCACAAAGGACTCTCCCTTCCTGTGTTCCCAGCTGCTGGCATTTCAGAAGCAACAACGCCTTTGACTATGGAAGCTGAGTGAAGCCACTGAGGCTAGTAGACTTAAATAGCTCTCTCCTCTATGGAGCCATCTAATCCTCTTTTAAAGCCATCTAGGCTAGTGGCCCTTACTGCCTCCAGTGGGAGTGAGTTCCAGCGTCTAACTATGTACTGTGAAGATTTACTTTCCTTGGATATCCAATCTTCCTTGGATATCCAAACTGTATTGTCATGAAAGGGAGAAAACACACAAAGAAAAGTTTTTTTCCTCCATGCCATTCTATAATATTGTGTCATGTCACCTCTTAGTTGTCTTTCCCCTAAATGAAAAGGTCCCAGGTGCTGCAACCTTTCCTCAGTGAGGAGAATGCAGAACTGAATATAGCGGTTAAATTGTTTGTACATTTGTTTTATTCGGTATTACATATACACGTCATGTTTCCTCCAATAATGTGTGGCTTACATGGTTCTTCCTCTCCCCATTTCCTCCTAACAACAACAATCCTCTGAGGTAGGTAAGGCTGAGAGACAGTGATTGGCCCAAAGTCACCCAGTGAACTTCATGGCTGGAATTTAAACTCTGGTATCCCAAGATTGCTCAATCGGTAGAGCACAAGACTCTTAATCTCAGAGTCATGGGTTTGAGCCCCACATTAGATTCTTACATTGCAGGGGGTTGGACTGGATGACCCTCAGGGCCTGTCCCAACTCGACATTTCTATGGTTCTCTATAGCTTTCAACACAATCTGAATTAGGAGCTAGTCTAACAACTATACCATGCAGGCTCATCATAATCCTAGTCTCCCAAATTTTGTCCTGCTTAAAATCAAACTGGCAAAATTTGTTTGAGGGTGAAACCTATGTTGTAGACAGTAGCTACTCAGTCAGGAAACATTGCCATCAGTTCCATAAATGACTTTTCCAAGGACCACAACAATACAAAATGAAATGGGGGCTGGCAGGGTGTGAGTGGGCAGATTGGGGTGTCACAATAACAGTGAATTAAGTTTCTGTTGCTCAGAATAATAACATGATACAGCTTAAAACTAAAAGACACAAATCCTATGCCAATACTGTAAGGGGAAATATTTCATGCAAAACACCATTGTTTACATTTCCCTGTTGGGGAAAAAAAAATGAACACAGCCTGCAGCATAGTATTAAATATGTATCCCATAATTCCTGGCAATATGGTTTGCAATACATGCTGCTTGAAACAGCCTCTAACCTCCCGAGAAGTAGTTGTAACACCAACAGATCGAAGGTCAGGTGAATGGCCGCACCATACTAAATGCAAGTTTAGTCTACTTGCAAAAGTTGATTCCCATCACTGAAATGAATGGGCTGGAATGCTTGCAAGGGTTCCATGTGTGTGGTGGAGTGCAGAGAGGTTTTTAGATTGGAACAATAGTATTCATTTTTGGACAATCAGCCTTTAAGGTTACTAGACTGTGCCTTTGTAATCAACACTCAATATTTAGCCTTTGAGTTTATCAGCCAGCAGTCAAGAAGCCTCATCATGTCATGTGGCTATCTTGAATTTAGAGATGTAACAGAAGAGGATCAGGGACAGAAAAGAGTTTGCAAAAAGAGTAGTAAGAAATGGTACCATCCCAATCTATCTTTTTCTGGAAACACAGAGAGGGAGATAAAGCCGACTGATCATTTTATTCCGCAGGCAGCTAATATCAGTGACTGATTTCTTCAAGTCAGAGTTCACACTTTATGATTATTGCAAACGGATGTACATTTTCAAGCAAACACCTGCGCAGCATCTGGGAGGTCTGATAAGCATACAGATGAGGCCTCTGAAGAATTTCTCAGAAGAGTGCAATGTTTTCAAGATTATTTCATGATTTTATAAAATTAAGTCCACTGTAAGAGGGACGCAGGAATAAAATACGTAAAATACCGACATCAAAATTGCTATTATTTTAAAGCAAGAGTATGCAACAAATTGTATCAAATTTAAGCAAAAGGTTCTTGTATTTTTGTATTCAGACAAGCTAGCTTAAACCCACCACCTCTTAATAAAATGAGCCAGTGTTTATTATTAACAGTAAGACAATGACATTAATCTCAGTGCATACAACAGATGTTTTCCTACTACTGGGGGTGAATATATTTTCATATTCATCTTTTATATTTCTACCCTATTTCTAACTATTCTACTTTAAGGATATTCAAGACAATGTACTTTTCCAAAAAGCAACTTAAGCCCATCATTTTAATGGATTCCAGGTTGTAGGAGCAGAGGTAAAACCAGCAAATAGGGCATACACACCATACAGCCAGTCACGCCTCCCTTATGAAAATCCACCCCCATATAAAAATGTTGGGGAATTGTTTATCCTGATATCAACAGTACAGTACTTTCAGCAGCTTGGATAGTGGAAAGAAGGCAAGAAAGTGCTGTCAGAGTGAGACCTATAGATTCTCAGCTACACCAGTGTCAAGAGCAGGAGTCAGCGAACATCAGCAATAAAACACCTGGACTCAGTTAACTCTTTATTCAAGAAATGAAAACAGCTTAGGCCTAGTGGTCACAGCAACTCTCCCCAATAGGTTTTGCCATAATGAGGCAGTTGCGAGGACGGAGTCCCACCACTCCCTGAGGTTCCTTTCCCAGTAGCCTACGGCTCCGTCGTCTTGTCTCTCATTGCTCCGCTCTCTACATACCTCTTCTGGTTCTGAGAGCCCAAGAGGGAGGGGAGCTAGTCACAGCAGGAAGGGGAGATTCCCTGGCTTCTTCAGCAGCCTGCTTCATCTCTGTCTCCTGCATCCTTCTCCTCTCCTACCTCTAAGTCTGGTCTGCTCTCTGCCACAGACTCTTTCTGCTCACTAAACCCTGTTGCCTCTTCAGCTTCCGATGCCTCCTCCTCCCAGTCTTCTCCCTCTTCTCCCTCTGACCACTCATTGTTGTCCCACCACAAAACCCTAGGGGGGCTCCCCAGCTGATGTCTCTCATCACCCCTCTGCATCCAGCCAGTTCGTGACAACTAGGGGCAACATAGCAAGTCTTGTAATAACATTCCCCAAAAAACGATGGCTCTCAGAGCAGGAGTTAAATTGCAGCCCACCCTGGTATAGCGCAAGGAGCAAAGCAGGTGCACTGAAATGCCGCATCCCACCCCCTAAAAAAGAGCCAGTTCTGAAACTCTCCAAGTAACCCAATTTCAAAAGTGTATGGGAGCAATCAAAGCACAGAAACTGCTTTGGCTGTCATTTTGACATTCCTGGACAGGACCCAAATTCCTGCATATGTCAGTTCTCCAACACGCTATACATCAGCAGCCATCTGCTTTGTATGGCAAGGTGCCTACTTTGATGGTGCAATCCTGGTTTTAATAGGAGAGATGTGCCCATGAAAAGATATAATAGACGCCACATCTTCTCCTTAAGGAGCTCCTCCCCAACCAGAGCCCACACGCTTATCGCAAGGAAAGCCATTTGTTGAAATTGTATATCCCCAACAAATACCCGTTCCTGCTGTTGCCTTTAAAGAACATCATTAAAGAATCATGCTTCCCCTAAAGGCATGTAAAGGCACAGCTCAGATTTGAGGGGATGCTGCATGTTCCAATCCCTATTGTGCAGTGCCCTGAGAGAAAGCCTCAGCTCAGGCTAATGCTCTGCTGGCCTACAGAATTAACAAAGGCCACTGTGAAACCAGTGTGGGCCACACAGTCTGCATGGCTACTGCCCAGCTTTGAATAAAGATAGCAAATGGTAGCTGCTTTTTCCAGGGATGCTCCACATCTCTTTCTGTGACTGCATACACACCATACAGGGACACAGGTGGCGCTGTGGTCTAAACCACCAAGCCTCTTGGGCTTGTCGATCACAAGGTCAGCAGTTCGAATCCCTGTGATGGGGTGAGCTCCTAATGCTCTGTCCCAGCTCCTGCCAACCTAGCAGTTCGAAAGCATACCAGCATGAGTAGGTACCACTGCAGTGAGAAGGTAAATAGCGTTTCCGTGCACTCTGGCTTCTGTCCCGGTGTCCCGTTGCATCAGAAGTGGTTTAGTCATGCTGGCCACAAGACCCAGAAAGCTGTCTGTGGACAAACGCTGGCTCCCTTAGCCTGAAAGCAGATTTGATCGCTGCACCCCTTGGTCGAATTCGACTGGACTTAACTGTCCAGGGGTCCTTTATCTTTACCTTTTCACCATACATTTAAAAGCACATTCTGCCCCAGCAAAGAAGCACAAGAACTGTAGTTCATCCCCTCACAGAGCTATAATTCCACAACCCTTAACAAACTGCAGTTCCCTGGATTCTTCGGCAGGGACAACATGCTTTAAATGTATTGTGTGTAAGCAGGGAAGTTGGGATTCCTTTGCGTGGACAAACTCCCCTGGACTAAGGGCTATTCTCCTGCCTTGTTACTGATTTCCTAGTAATATCTGAATCGCAGCCTGGCTCCTTAGGAACTACATTTCTTAGCTTCATTTCTGCTTGGCCACTTACCTGCCTCATCTGTAAGAAAATAGGATGCTGCCTTAGTATATTGACTGTCTAATTTAGTACAAGGCTGTATATTGTCTCCCTGCTTATTTAACTTATACGCAGAATTCATCATGCGAAAGGCTGGGCTGGATGAATCCCAAACCGGAATTAAGATTGCCGGAAGAAATATCAACAACTTCAGATATGCAGGTGATACAACCTTGATGGCAGAAAGTGAGGAGGAATCAAAGAACCTTTTAATGAGGGTGAAAGAGGAGAGCGCAAAATATGGTCTGAAGCTCAACATCAAAAAAACGAAGATCATGGCCACTGGTCCCTCCTGGCAAATAGAAGGGGAAGAAATGGAGGCAGTGTGAGATTTTACTTTCTTGGGCTCCATGATCACTGCAGATGGTGACAGCAGTCATGAAATTAAAAGATGCCTGCTTCTTGGGAGAAAAGTGATGAAAAACCTAGACAGCATCGGAAAAAGCAGAGACATCACCTTGCCAACAAGGTCCATATAGTTAAAGCTATGGTTTTCCCAGTAGTGATGTATGGAAGTGAGAGCTGGACCATAAAGAAGGCTGATCGCTGAAGAATTGATGCTTTTGAATTCTGGTGCTGGAGGAGACTCTTGAGAGTCCCATGGACTGCAAGAAAATCAAACCTATTCATTCTTACGGAAATCAGCCCTGAGTGCTCACTGGAAGGACAGATCCTGAAGCTGAGGCTCCAATACTTGGGCCACGTCATGAGAAGAGAAGACTCCCTGGAAAAGACCCTGATGTTGGGAAAGATGGAGGGCACAAGGAGAAGGGGACGAGAGAGGACGAGATGGTTGGACAGTGTTCTCGAAGCTACCAGCATGAGTTTGACCAAACTGCAGGAGGCAGTGGAAGACAGGAGTGCCTGGCGTGCTCTGGTCCATGGGGTCACAAAGAGTTGGACACGACTAAACGACTAAACAACAACACCACCACCAGCGGCAGGAAACTTCATGGGTCCAATTGGACAGCATTTCATTCATTCATTCGGTCAGTCCATTAGTCCACTGCACCATGCCACACCCACCTGCCCTACTCCTGATGCCATTTATGAGTCCAGGTGTGGGGCAGGTAATGATGCGTAAAGTAGGGTACCAACAAACAGCTGATGAGAGCTGCCTGCAACCCCTTGTGCTTTTGCCCATGTAATTTGATTTCAAACTGCCCAGGCAAAGGGAAACACTTCACCTGATATAATGGTGACCTCTGGTGATTTACAGGGTGACAACCACCTGTCAAAATGACTCATGGGGGGTTGGGGGAGAGGAAGACCCATCCCACACTGGCTGCAAAAGTTTCCCCACCCCAGTCTACACCCTCCAACAGTGGCTTTCCAGTGGCTCAGATGGAGTTCTTTTCTAGCTCTATTTGGAGACACCAAAGATTGAACCTGGGTCCTTCTTCACAAAAGCCTGTTGCTGAATCACTGAGCTACAACTCTTCATATCTATAGGGCCAGGGGTGAGGAACCTCTGCCCTATGAGCTAATCTTGACCCACCAGGGTGTGAGTTTGATCTGCAAGGTCCCAAAGACAGACCTACCTGTCAATCAGCAGACACCAATCTGATGGGCAGGTGATGTCAGTTGATGGGTGCTATGTGTTCATTCTGCATTGGCTGTGTGCAACACAGCACCTGGAAGGAACTAACACATGGCCAAAGCAGCAGGATTTCAACTCCTGCTCTTCAACTGATGGGGTGGTAGTGGTTTGATCCAGCTCACATCTTTGCAGGGAGCAGAATCCCCTGATCAGCAGAGATAATCCTGCTTGGTGCTGCTTCACCAGCATGTTTCCCTGCAGAGAATGCACTGGTGAAGCAGGTCCCCAAAGAGAGCAGGACTGAAAGTCTCTGCTCATCAGCTCATCAGCGGAGTCTTCAATCCTGCTGGGTGATGCTTTGCCCTGTGGGGAATGTGGAGAGGAGATACAGATCCCCACCTGTAGGATGTCTTTACAGACCTGCTCCACTCTGTCAATAAAACCTGCGAATATTAATGCAATTTATCTAGCCAGAACAAAACAGAGCAGCTATAGTGCTGCTGGAATTTCTGTGGCATGAGTGGATCAGATAGACAGATGGTGAGCTGGCTATCATTTAGGCTTTAGATGAACGAGAGCCAAGCTGGGATGCTTTAGCTGCTTGGTTAGGCTGATTTTAAATTCCCTTCTGGCTAATGTAGCAATCAAGCATCTAATGTTTGGGATGCACTGCAAGCCCACTGCTCAACCTCCTCCACCTCTGCAGGCTAAATTTGACTGGTGGATGGTTCCACTGTCAAAGTTGAGGAGTCCCCACACTTGATTTAAGGTGGGCGAGAGACCTAACTTTATCATGAAATAAAGATGGAGGGCACAAGGAGAAGGGGACGAAAGAGGACGAGATGGTTGGACAGTGTTCTTGAAGCTGCCAGCATGAGTTTGACCAAACTGCGGGAGGCAGTGGAAGATAGGAGTGCCTGGCGTGCTCTGGTTCATAGGGTCACAAAGAGTCGGACACGACTAAACGACTAAACAACAACAACCTTTCTAGAATCTGCATTCAAGATTCAGGGGAGCTGCAATATGTTACAATGCAAGCTTTAGAACTTCAGATTCCATGCATTTTGTGGGGGAATAATTTCATTTCATTCATTCAAAACATAGTGGCCTCAATCCAACACGGAGCTGCCATGTGTTATAAGCCCGTTAAAAATAATGGCTTTAATTATGCCTAACTCTGTGCTGGACTGTGGCCCCTGGATTCATTGCTTTCATGATAATATTAATATTAAAATGTAGATTAGGAATTAATAAATCAGTCCAGTTATTAGCTCAATCTAATGGTAGTTAAGGGTGCTTGCGGGGGCTGAGGTTTTTAGGAGGTTTTTTGCTGGGTTGTTTTAGCATTTATTAGTTAAAAAGCAATTCAGTTTCTCCAGTAAGTAATTTAGTTTCTTAATCTATCGCCTTTGGAAAACAAGGTACTAACATTGTGAAGAGGCGCCTGTATAATTACATGGCTCCTTACTCAAGCTATTTTTCTTAATTAGGACATTGGCTGATAAATGCATTTGCCCATTTATCGCATGTAAAAATTGTGGTATGGTATTAAGTAGAAATATCCTATTAATTTCAGCTCTATAAAAATTTCAGTAGTTAAGTCCTTGAGAAGGCTATTGACAGTCTAGCACTTAAGACCTTGAGGAGATTATCAATGAAAAACGTATTAATATATTAAGCACACTGGCCTATTCAAGCAGCAAAGTTTCTGATTTTGTGCAATCTCACAGTCGCCTTTCACAACAATGCAAGAAATTGTGGGTGAGATCAAGTGTGGTGGAATAGAAAGCATAAAGAACTGTTAAAGAAGTACAAATTGTTCTATTTTTAACCTTTAAAAAAGCCCTTTCCTTTTATATCAAGAGCTGTGTTTAATCAACCCAGGAACTGAGAAAGGAGAAAACAGAATTTTGCCTGCTACAAAACACAGAAGTGATGCCCCAGTGCTCAGATACTGTTTGTATGAAGGCTCTGGTGTAGATAAAGTTTCTTAATTGAGCATATCTACATTAATAGATATGATCATCCTATTATAAACCATAGTCTGAGGCCCCAATATAGGCCTCTGGAAGCATTTGAGCTTGTAGTACAGTGGTACCTCGGGTTAAGTACTTAATTCGTTCCGGAGGTCCGTTCTTAACCTGAAACTGTTCTTAACCTGAAGACCACTTTAGCTAATGGGGCCTCCTGCTGCCGCCGCGCCGCCGGAGCACGATTTCTGTTCTCATCCTGAAGCAAAGTTCTTAACCCGAGGTAATATTTCTGGGTTAGCAGAGTCTGTAACCTGAAGAATATGTAACCTGAAGCATATGTAACCCGAGGTACCACTGTATTGTTAAAGATAACAGGGCAAATATATACAAAAAGGCAAACGCTTTTATTCATTTTATGTGCATTGTGCCATTCCTCCAAGGAGCTCCCATATTATCCTCAAAAGAACCATTGGAGATGGACTAGGCTAAGAAAAGGTTGCTGGCAAATGAGCAGCATAGAACTGAGGAGTTGGAAGTGACTGTGAGGATCATCTGATCCAAGCCAATGCAGGAATATGCAGCCATCCCATATGGAGATTGAACCTGCGACCTTGGCATTATTGACACCATGCTCTAACCAACTGAGCTACCCATGATTGAACGGGGATTCAAACTCAGGCCACATTCAAACCATACATTTAAAGCACTATGGTTGCACTTTAAATGCTCATGTACCAAAGATTTGATGCTATGGGTCCCATTTTCCTCCTCACCACAGCTTCTTCCTCACTCTCACTGCTCCTGCTAGTGCAGTAACAAGCACACCCAGGTCAGCCAGTCTGAGTCAGAAGTTTTCCTGCAAAAATGGCATTTTTCTCCTGCATGTTCTCCTAACAAGCCCAAGGCACAGCAAAGGGAGTCATATGGTTTCATAACCACAACGACCTTGTGAGGTAGATCAGGGCTAGAGCTTCACATCTGAGTGGCGATTTGAACCCAGGTCTCCCCTCTCCATGTCAGACGTTCTGCTTGACACTGGCTCCTGCATGATTCACTCTCACGCTATTGTTCCACTAATCCTTAGAACAGGAGAGTCTGATGGAAAGTCAATTTGGTGTCTGCCTACTCTGATTTTTCCAAAACCGAGAAACTCAATCCTATCTATCATATGAAGTGCTGCGAAGTCTTTGCAGTTATTTGACAGCCATGTCTTAAATTGCTAAGGAAATATACAAATGATAATAATAAGAAGCAGTCTAGATAAGAAGAGATCTTTACCCCACTCTTGATGTTGTGCACAGTCTCAGGTTAGAGTACATCCACCTCCACCGCTATTGCTTGAGGTATAGTATTACAGTAGTAATTAATTAATGAAATCCACCTTTATCTTGAAACAGCTTTCATTTCTTAAACAGTTTGTGGCAACTACTGCTGTCTGCCTGGAGGGGAGAAGATGTGCAATGCAATGAGTAATTCATGAATTTAGATAGGAAAGGAATAAATTGTTTTGTAAAATATTCATCAAATGCTACTAGGTAACTGTTTGCCAGGTTGTGTGTGTGCGCGTGCGCTTGTGCTTCTTTTATGGAGGCTGTGCCTTTTTATACATTTTACAGACTTGCAGAAAAGCCACCCCATAAACCTGGAAGTACACCCTCCTGTTCAGAGCATTTGACGCATATTGGTTGTGTACACATCATGTCCATTTAAAGCACATAGCTCCCTCCTCATCCTGGGAACTGCAGTTTGCCCTCACAGAGCTACAATTTCCAGCACCTTTAAACTACAGTTCCCAGGATATTCGTTGGGGGAGGTTGTGTTCTTTAAATGCGGTATTCCATATGTTATTGGACTCCAGCTTCTATCCTCCCTGACTATGGGCCACGCTGGCTGGGACTGATGCGGGTTGGAACACAACATATGGAGGGCCACAAGTGTCTCGGCCCTGGCTTATGACAACCTTATATGGATGGGGGTCGAGAAAATAACAGCATATTTAAGATAACCTAGTGAATTCATGACTGAATTCATGGCAGAGGTGAGATCTGAACTGGTTCCCAACTTTTAACCACATTGCATCTCCACTATACTCCCTCCATGCTCCAAAGCTCCAAGAAACTGCTAATGCAGATATTTTCAACCTTTTCAGGACCCACTTTTAAGCCAAACATGCATTTGGGGAGGCCTTTATATTAGGATCAGCTGGATAACTTGTTTGGTTACAGCATGGTCTGATAATGCTAATGTTGCAGGTTTGAACCCCATATGGGAAAGCTGCATATTTCTGCATTGCAGGGGGTAGGCTAGATGATTTTCAGGGTACCTTCTAACTCTACAATTCCATGATTTGCAGGGTGGTGATACGCCAGTTGCAACCCACCTTGGATCAGGCTGTGACAGTGGGTCACGACCCACCAGTTGAAGGCCGGTGCTCTAATGCACGCACGGAACTCTTGCACAATGTTGTTTTACATTGTCTCCCATGAACCCTCTGTTCAATATATCATCTATCTATCTATCTATCTATCTATCTATCTATCTATCTATCTTTGCTTATTATTTATGGAGGTTTCTACCCTGCCCTTCAAATTCCCAGTCCAGCTTACAAAAACATCAGGAACACAATGAAAATAATGTAATACTCCAAACCAATATAGTAAAGGCAACAAAGCAAAAGAGAGAAGAGTAAAAACAATCAGCATGGACAAAACAGATTTGATTCAAAGGCTTGGGAAAGCAAGAAGGTCTTTGCTTGGTGCAGAACTCCAAGGCCCTCCTGCTGGAAGAAAGGCTCCCAGACATAGAATTAAGCCTCGGTTCAGCAGAATTCACTCACCTATTTAGATGTCCCTTTCAGCGCTTTTCATTCAAGTTTGGTATTTTTGACAAACTAAGGGCTTGTCTACAGTTCTGCTTGTCTTGTGCTTAGAAAGCATGGGTCTGGGCGGTTTTGCTGCTGCCCACCACATTCCCCCGGAAAACCCACTGCTTAGCAAGCACTAGAACAGAACAAATGACAATCCATGGAAAACCCAGCCACTGTTTGTTCTGATTCAGCGCTAAACCGAGGATTTCCCCAGGGAGAAGTGGCAGGGCAAATGGGGGTGTAGATGAGCCCTGAGACACAAGCTGGGCAAGACACTATTCATACATAAACACACATTTATGCAGACCCACGGGACCCAATCTGGACGGGTGGGTAATAGGGTTGCATCCCGATTCCCAGATGTGTCTGGAAAAAGCCGGACATATGGCAGCCCTAGTGGGTAAAGACAGCTTTGGTCCTTTGCACTCTGCTGGGGTCTCAGTCTGGATCACACACACCCTTCCTCCGCTCTTTGCATTGGAAAGCTTCCATTTGTGCCAATGGAAGATTTTCTTCTAAAGCAAATGGCACATTCAGAGGGCTCAATCAGGATCAGGTCTATGGAGGGGAAGGGAGGGTTTAAACTTTTTAAACCTCCTGCCAAGGTCCTAATCCCTATCATACCACCACCAGCATGCCCACTATTATTATTATTATTTTTAAAATGCTTGTTGAATGCATATCTCATTTATGTTCAGACATTGAGGCTGGACACACTTACTCCTCCTTGTGAAGGCAAAGTTCCTAATCACAAAGAGGATTTTAAGTTCATTCACCAAACACACAGAGATTCCCCCTTCAGATACTTCCTCCCAACGTGGGAAGCTCTGAAGATGAATGCAGCGACCCTGAGGACCAGGGCTCTTTTTCTAGAAAAAGAAGTGCTGCAACTCACCATGAACACCTCCCTCATTCTTCTCTTAGAGTGGCAATGGTGCCCACCTGAGAGGTGCCAGGATTGAGTTCTGGGCATGCTCTAGCTGAAAAAAAAAAGCCCTGCTGAAGACCCCAACGCTCCCTGCTTTAAACCCATATACATTTGCTCCTGATCTCTGAAGAGGGCTCCAGCTTGATACTAAAACGATAAGAACAAACAGTGAGAATTCTTCTCCTGAGACTGAGAATTCTTATCCTTTCACTATACAGTGTAATTTGGCCATGAATTGTATTCAAGTGCAGCAATTTAGTATTCTTCTTTGAAGCTCCAACAAACACCTACAGATTATATCTTTGTTCTGCCTACTCCAGCTATCAGGCTGTCTCTTAAGCCATCTTCAGCTCTCCCTTTCTCGCTTGCATTTATTCCGGGATGCCTCGCTTTATATCTACATACAGTAGGCATATTACTTTCTTAGTCTCTTGCCAAGCAACTGATGGAGTAGAGTGTAGCCCAGAGGTGGGGAAACTGTGGCCATTTAGATGTTGTTGGACTGCATCCTCCATCATCCCCAGCCAGCATAGCCAAGGGTCAGCGATGATGGGAACTGTATTCCAACAACATCAGGGGACAACCACAGGTTCCCCACCCCAGGCGCTGAGAAGGCATGCCACAATAAACCCACTTTGCAACAGCAATTATGCAGACATGACAACTGCTGGCCAAATACTTTCGCATTTTCAGCAAATCTTTTTGTATCCTAGGGAATGCAGGAATAGCAAGATAAAGATTTGGCTGCTGCAGCAGCTTCTGCTACATCTGGAAAAGTTTCCAATTTTAGCAAAAAGCAATTGGGGTTTCATCAAGAATGTTTCAAGGCGCTCTAGTTCCTGAGTCCCAGGAAGGCTCAGCCAGATGTCCACAGTATTTACTTTTCCAGCTGTTCTTTTCTGTATTGCTTTCAGTTAGCGTGTGAGCAATTTATCCTCTGCTTAACTACTGTGTGAAACTGTTACCATAAATGCTTCATGACTTTAAAAAAGAAAACACCGACAGAGTGGTTTGTCGCAGTTACCCTCACATAAAGTTCTGCAGGGGCTCTGCCGGATAAGTCCAGGAGAGTCCAGGAGAACTCTTTGTTTTCAGAGGAAGCTCCCCATCTCATTTCCCCATTTATATTTACGGAACTTTCCCAAACAGTGAAATGCACCAGGCAAATGTAGTCTCTGTGTGGTTGATACACTGGAGCCAAGTGGTGGCTGCTCTTCCTTGGGGCTGATAGGGCAGAAGGCAGGGAGCCCAACACTAGGTGGTGCCAGAGGCAGAATTGTTTTCTCCATCTTCCTTTCTGCTGAGTTCTACATGGGCAACCCTGAGACTAAGGAGGAAGAGGAAGCTGGCAGGCATATATGTTTCACAGGAACATAGGAAGCTGCCTTATACTGAGTCAGACCATTGGTCCAAGCAGCTCCATACTGTCTACACTGACTGACAGCAGCTCTTCAGGATTTAAAGCAGTAATCTCTCCCAAACTTACTTGGAGATACTGGGGATTGAACCTGGACCTTCAGTGGCAGAGGCGTTTCCCCAAGTAGAGGTAATGGGTTGAGCACAGTGTCTGGAAGGGGAGAACTGAGTAAAAAAAAAAAAAGTCAGATTGTGTTTGTCTATGCCACTTCTGTCTTTGATGAAACTCTGAAACTCTATAACAGGGATGTGAGATGGGGTGCTTCCCCTGACATTTAAAAAAAGGGGAAACTCCTGTTCATGTGCAGCTCTATTCACACAGAACTTTACAATTGTGGCAAAGTTCTAAAATTTTCATTTGAAAGACACAACACTTTTTAAATTTAAATTTTGGTCTTGGGGCTACTTTTCAGTAAAGCAATGGGCAAGGCTAGTTCATTTCCCCTTGGATAATTTTAAGCTGCACATTTATGGTGAATATACAGTTTTTATCCTCTTGGATGATTTTAATGCAAGAGTTGGGCAAGATTTTGATCTGTGGTCTGGGACTATTGGGAAAGAAGGAACTGGCAAAGCAACCAGAATGGAATCTTACTTTTGACTATATGTGCAATGCACAAACTTGGTATTACCAATACACTCTTTCAACAAAAAAATACATTTAAAACAGGTACCCTTGGTCAAACCACTGCACATCTTAGACTATGTAATTTTCTGAGCTGAAGATTGCCATGATGTGTTCCTTACCAGAGCTATGATGAATGCTGAGGACTGCTGGACAGATCACCGATTAATACGTTCCACGATGGCTATCAAGGTTATACCTCAGCACAGGCTTCAAGGAAGGAAACCAAGGTGCAAAATAACACTCAAGCCCTTCAAGATCCTATTAAGTGGGATTGCTTCCAAACATGTCTTAAGCACCATCTGCTTTCAGAGTTCCCCAGTAACACTGAGGAACACTGAACCAAGCTAAAAACATCCATTATTGCAGCCTGTGAACAAACTGTTGGATACCAAACCAAGAAACAGCAGGACTGGTTTGATCATGACAGTGAGATTAAGTAGGCTGAAAGCAAAGAGTAAGGTTACCATAACTTCCGTCAGAGAGCTTCAGTTTGCTGATGACAACGTAGTGTGTGCACACTCAGATGATGACCTCCAAACCATCCTAAATATATTCAACGAGCTTACAAAAAGCTTGGCCTATAGCTTAACATCCAAAAACCAGTGCTGCACCAACAAGCACAAAACAACCCCTCTGCTGTGCCACAAATCCAATGGTGTAACGCTGGTGTAATGCTGGAAAGTGTCTATCTCTTTTCCTACCTGGGTCATTATCTTTCCACAAGAGCTGACACTGATGCCAAAATCTGGGCATCATCTGAGCTCTGCGAGTGCAGCTTTCTCCCAATTGAAGTGCAGAGTGTTTGAGGACCAGGACTTCCACAGGGAAACAAAAATGCTTGTTTACAAAGCTATTGTACTACTAACCTTACTGTATGCTTGTGAAACATGGACCACTTATAAACGCCATCTCCAACTCCTCAAAATATTCCATCAACAGTGTCTCTGAAAACTTTTACACATCACCTGGAAAGACAGGCAAACTAATGCTAGTGTACCAGATGAAGCAAAGACCACCAGTGTTGAAGCAATGATTCTTAACCTAAATTTCGCTGGACTGGTCATGTTGTTAGATGCCTGATTATTGTCTTCTAAACTTAAGCAACTACAGTGGTACCCCGGGTTACATACGCTTCAAGTTATATATGCCTTAGGTTAAAGGTAAAGGTAAAGGTACCCCTAGGGACGCAGGTGGCGCTGTGGGTTAAAGCCTCAGCGCCTAGGACTTGCCGATCGAAAGGTCGGCGGTTCGAATCCCTGCGGCGGGGTGCGCTCCCGCTGCTCGGTCCCAGCGCCTGCCAACCTAGCAGTTCGAAAGCACCTTTAAAGGTACCCCTGCCCATACGGGCCAGTCTTGACAGACTCTGGGGTTGTGCGCCCATCTCACTTAAGAGGCCAGGGGCCAGCGCTGTCCGGAGACACTTCCGGGTCACGTGGCCAGCGTGACATCGCTGCTCTGGCGAGCCAGAGCCGCACACGGAAACGCCGTTTACCTTCCCGCTGGTAAGCGGTCCCTATTTATCTACTTGCACCCGGAGGTGCTTTCGAACTGCTAGGTTGGCAGGCGCTGGGACCGAGCAGCGGGAGCGCACCCCGCCGCAGGGATTCGAACCGCCGACCTTTCGATCGGCAAGTCCTAGGCGCTGAGGCTTTAACCCACAGCGCCACCTGCGTCATGCCTTAGGTTACAGACTCCGCTAATCCAGAAATAGTACCTCGGGTTAAGAACTTTGCTTCAGGGTGAGAACAGAAATCGTGCTCCGGCAGCGCGGAAGCAGCGGGAGGCCCTATTAGCTAAAGTGGTGCTTCAGGTTAAGAACAGTTTCAGGTTAAGAATGGACCTCCAGAACGAATTAAGTTCTTACCACTGTACTCTATTCCAAACTTAAAAATGGAAAGTGTAATGCTGGTGGTCAACAAAAGAGGTTTAAAGACTCTCTCAAGGCAAATAAAAAAAAATGTAGTATAAACATCAACAATTGGGAAACACTGGCCCACAAGCACTCCAACTGGAGAACAGCCTTTACCAAAGATATCATGGACTTTGAAGATGCTTGAACACAGGACAAAAGGGAGAAATGTGCTAGTAGGAAAGCACGTTTGGCAAACCCTCACCATGACCAACTCCCACCCGGAAACCTATGCCCCCACTGTGGAAGGACGTGTAGATCCAGAATTGGCCTCCACAGTCACTTATGGACGCACTGTTAAGACCGTGTTCATGGAAGACAATCTTACTTGGCTACGAGTGATCACCAAAGAAGAAGAAAGGTTTTTTTGCTTAGTTCCACTCCCAGACCGGTCACAGCCCCACCCTAAAGTCAGTGGGCTTTGCCCTCAGATCTGTCAAAATCTACTGGGATCTAACACATCAGAGATGTTTTGGGCTCCATCTACTTAACCAGAAGGCCTAATCCCAGGCCCTGCTCTGGTAACTATCATTCACGAACTGGCAACGTTCACTGCTAAAGCCCTTTTATTAGCATGGAATAACTAAGACTCACACTTTATCAATTCATCTTCTCTAAGGTGTTAATTAGTGTGCATAGTCAATTGTGATAGAAAGTACATTCTAATACTTTCAATTAAATTCATTGAGCTGCCTTTAAAACACAGACCAAAAAGCAAATCATATAGTATAATATTGTTTTTAGTTTATCACCATCAGGCCTTATCAATTAACTATTAATTCTTTTCTCTGGCCACTAGAGGTCAGCCATTATCCTGACAACATTTGCCAAACCTAGACTGTCTAATTGCTTTGTTATTTCATTGACAAATAGATCAAATCAAATCAAGCTTGCAAAGGAGGAGAGGAAAGGCTCAAAGTTCCAGTCTTGACCAAACAGGCTTAGTGTAAGATGAAAATTGTTAGTATTCTATGGGATACCTTGTGTAATTCAAACTGCCACAAGGGATGAAAACAAGAAATGTTTTTGAGATACCTCCTTTCTTTTTTTGGATTTTCAATTATTTGTAATGTTTTTCTTCTGTAAAAAGCCATTAAAATTAGCTCATTCAGGGTAAAAGTTCATTTGTATTTTGGATAACATTTTGTTTTTGTTTGGCTGCTGGTGGTGGAGGAGCTCATGCACTTTCTGCCATCCCCCCACCAATGACAGGACCATGGATGGGGTGACATCGCTCTCACCCTGGTCTTCCCCCGGGGGTTCATGACCTGTTTCCCATCAACTCCCCCTGCTAGGATTCCTGTTGTACCCAAAATGGTAAGTCTGTCCTTGAAGGAGAATCACTGAAGCTATCGTTCTGAAATTTTGATGGGATGAATATGTGTGAAATTTGCATCCAAATATTGCAGAATATCAAAAAGTTACAGACTTTTCCTTTGGGTAAACAGAAAACCTTTAAAGATGCACTGCATCTAAACGCCTGGATTATCTTCTCACAATTTGGCAGGCTTAATCTGTTTGGGCGGGGCTCCTTTGTCGGTAAATTTCATCTGGCCAAAAGGATAAAAAGTTCTAGTCCTTTTTAGATTCCCCATGACAGTGAATGGGAGACACTTATAGCTTCTTTTCATACAGAGCAGCTTGGAACATGGCACACAGCTCGAAGTGGAGAGAGCGCAGAGCAAATCAGAAACAGATTAGGATATTACAAAACATGCAGCTAGAGATACATGCACATTGCTAGTATCTACTCTCGCTGTAATCTGGGAAGAGAGTTTCAGTTTGCCAATTCTTAAAAGACACAGCTACCTGTGCCTGGAATGCAAAGAGTGTATGTGAAGCTAAGTAAATTTGAATTTAAAAAAAAAGGAAAGAAAAAAATTCTTTTGCAATCAGTTAATTCAGATTCCTTTTAATGCATATTTATTAAACACAGAATAAATACAAATCGGGGTCTTTCATTTTATATTTCTCAAATCTCTAGTTGTTACCATTTGAATTCTGCAAAAATATTTTGAAAGGATGTGAAAAAGAGACCAACTCTACAATCTATCAGCAACAGCAGGATCATCTTTGGATTTATCCCAGAGATGCCACTTAAGATGTCAATATATGGGGAGGACAGGATTCACAAGGGTCAAAGGCCTGCTCTTTGATCTATTGAGGTTTAATACTGAATGCTTCATTTCCTTGTTATAACCTATGCAACCTTGATAGGTTAAGGTTGCAGTCCTAGGCACATGTACATTAGAGTAAGCTGCACTGAACATAGTGGGATTTGACTCTGTAAACATGTATAGCATAATCACACTGTAAATTGTAAAGAACAAGCATGGGGGGGATGTGTACATTTCTAAGAACATTTATTGTGGCACCTATGTATATTTCACAATGGCCAGAAATACTGGTGCTCTCATGGATTAGATTACATGTGAATTTTAAGACCGGGGTTTCCCCCACACCCCACAAATAGCATTTCTAGCCAACACAACAAATTTGATAAGGGATTGGGTAGTGGAGCAGACATTGCTGTACATGCTAATTTATAGACATCTCTTGAAGTGGCTTTCCTTTAGGGCAAGTAGTTAGAAAATGAAAGGGTCATGTTGAAAGGAAGATAATCAGATGGGCACAAGCACATGTACTATTATAGGCTAGCTGCCAGAATTGTTTTTAATGATTTAATACCTGGTGTAGCACTTAAGCAGACATGCCAATTCAAGCATGCGTGTAGATGCACCAGCAGATTTGCTCCTTTGCTTAGTGCGGTGAAGGATTAGAGACCAAAATATCTGCATTCAAATTGCACGAATATAAGGTTTGCCATATGGGACCGGATCAATGGGGCTTCAAAGCATGAGACGTGACTCCAATAACAAGCAGTCTTTGATGTTTTAGAAAAAGGACAGACATCTCTAATGAGCATGGCCAATTGTGCAATGGCATGACATAAAGCTATTTATTTTAGGAGTCTTGCTTAATACTGGTAGACTGCAGATAGTTAGCTTTTATTTTTATTCTATTAACTGATTGATGGGTGGATTTATATCCCCTTCAAATAACATTTTGCAGGGTGGCTAAACTTTATGCGTTTGTTCTGTATCGTAAAGAATATACTGGGCCATTTTCATTTGCAGATTGTGCATGAAAGGGAACAGAGTCAAAGCATGACTTACTGACAGCAATTTATGGGACCTCATGGATCATTAAAAAAACAGAATTTCCCCATCATCCTGTCTTCTCAATGTGATCATACAACATCCCTCTTCCTAGAATAACATGGCTGACTAAGAGAACAAATCTACCATGCTACCAAAGTTCTTTTCATTATGAAACACCATTTCCAAGGTTTGAAATTTATCCTGCAGAGAGTGAGTGAGTGTGTGAGAGAATTTACCCTATAATCTCAGGTATTCAAGGACCAATTCTTTTACAGCATGTAGTGCTTTCCTATCAAAATAGCAAAAAAGGGTGTTTTATTCTACAGAGCTATTTTTGAAACTCTAATAGAAAAAAAGAAGAACAACACCTGAAGTTACAATGTAAAGGTCACATCATTAAAATCAATGGATGCCACCGCAAGAAAGGCACACAAAGAACAGCCGTTTGTGAGTGAATGGCTTGATTGGGATTGCAGGTGGCAGGTACATGTTTGTTGATCAACAGCACCAAAACATGATGAAAGAGAACAGGGTGGCGGCCGCAGTGGTGGAACGGGCTGATGCTTATTGTGGTTGTCGGAAATGCCACATTTCATAAGTGCTATTTGATCATTTTCCAGCCATCTAGGAAAGCCAGACTACATACTGACTACATAATATAAAAGGAAGCCTGTGTTGTTGTGAGATAAGAAGAGTCATTTCATGCCAGTCTTTTGGAATTTCATTGGCATCCTAGTGCCCTTCAGGGCAAATTCCCATCATTTCCAAACCTATCCGACTGAATCTCTTTAATGGAAATACCTCCCCTCTTGCTCCCATCGTTTTTACCGTGTTTCACTACTTGTTTGCTATGATACAATACAATACAATACAATAATCTTTATTGTCATTGTCCCATACAGAACAATGAAATTGGAAAAAAAAAATCTACATAAGACATTCAAAACCAACAAGCCTGCTATCCCAGTTATCCCAGCTATCATCAAAAGCTGGTTCAGCACCATAAATAGGGGTCCATTCATGATCCCATCCAATGAGGAATCAGGTAGTCAGTGATGTGATGCCACACAACTGTCCCAATCTGACTGGCAGTGTGATGATTTCACAGGGCTGGTAAAGAATAACGGTGTGTGTGTGTGTGCGCGTGTGTGTGTGTGTGCTCCCTGTTCTCACTCTGAATGAGTGAACACTTCCACACCTCCACACCTGTTTTAGACCACACTGAAATCGGAAGCTGCTTTTTGTAGCTGATGAAAAGTGCCCCGCCTTTTGGGTTCAGTACGAACAAATTGTATTTCTGCAATACAATGAATGTTGTTCTCTTTAATAACTGCATCAAAGTAAATAACAAATGCAAGTTGAATATGATATACAGCTGAGAAGATAAAAATCAAAAAAGCTAAACAGAGTTTGGATTACTTTGCAATTCAATATTGCATTGAGTTTTACATGCATCTACCTGCTATTCTCCGAAGAGCGGCTTGAGGATGATGGCGTGACTACTTTGCCTGACACCCCCCCCCGCCCCATTAAAAAAGCTTCAGGGGAAGGATGAAATCAGAAACAGCAGGGATCAATCCAAAGGTTATTTGAGGCAAGAGGCTGCTATTCACTCTCCTTGAAATCAGCAATGCCTTGTTCCAAACAAGAGCAACTGTACTGACTTAAATGGTCATGGAGAAGGAAAGTAGCATGAACCTCTGCAAAGAATGTAGTCTATGAAATATTACCAGTTAAGTTAAGGGAATGAAACCTTTCTGCCACAATGGTCAAATAATAAGACCATGAAAGGATGAAAGGCCACATCTTATCATTAAAGTCAGAGCAAAGTGTCAGGAAGATGAAGACAAATGGAAAATCGCAGCTGGAACTGGAGGCCTCCATGTTATGACATCTGAGGTGTCAGTTTGCTCTGCTTCTATATGATGTGAGATTGTCATCTTAATTAGACAGACACCAGTAGTTCTGGTGCAGGGTGACATATTCCACACTGATGCTCAGCTTAATGGTGCCTTGGCACTTGTCAGACAGGTAAAAAGTACAGACTCCAGTACTCTTGAAAGTTGGTGTAGTGTTGCTAAAAAGGTAAGTCTCTGGTTCAAAGCTCATCATGGTCGGGCACCTGTCAAGAGTTTACACCCGGCTCTCATGGACTGGCTGCACACAGAGGCATGGTGGGAGGCACCAGTTGAGGAACCCCCAAGGGAAGAAGGCTCAGGACCCAGGAATTAGTGGTGGGGAGATGACAAGTGGTCAGAAGGAGAAGAGGGAGAAGACTAGGAGGAGGAGGTGTTGGAAGCTGAAGAGATAACAGGGTTTAGTGAGCAAGGAGAGTCTGTGGCAGAGAGCAGTTCAAAAACAGAGGCAACAGAGGAAGCAGAGGCTGGAGAGGAGGGAAACAAGAGGCAGAGATGAGACAGGCTGGTGAAGAAGTCAGAGTGTCTCCCCCACCTGCTGCAACAAACTCCTCTCCCCACTGGTCTCCAAAAAACCAAAATAGGTATGAAGAGGGAGGAGCATAGACAGGTGCACCAGCAGAATCTCCAATTTCTGGGGCAGAACTCAGGGTGGGACTTAGTGAGTTGTGGGAAGGCAGGGACCTTTAGCCTCTGCAACTGCCTCATAGGGACAATCTCTACTGAAAAGAGTTGCTGTGCTCATTAGGCCTGGCACTCCTGAGCAGACTTTGTTTCTTTTAATAATGACCTAACTTCACTTACTCTATGTGATTTATTGCTGACCCACTCCTGACACGCACTTCTGTCACCCAGTCTTAAGACCCACCCCCTTGGACCTGTTCTTCCTCTCACCAATAGCAACCTGCTGTTTCACCTGCCTCTTGCTCTGGCCCAGCAGTGAAAAGGTAGAACAGTAAAGTGACAACTTTTGTGGAGGTTACGTTCAGGGAATCAAAATTGTGTACAGTCAAAACACACTGGGTTCAATGGCGGGCAGAATTGCCAAAGTCCTTTTTTCCCAGATGTCTGCTCTCTTTTTGCCCTCTTTTAAGTTTTAAATTTTTAAAAATTGCCAAGCACATAAAGCTGAATGCGCACAAGTTAAATGCAAGTTAAAAGTTCATAGAACTGTTGAATTGAAAGGGATCACAAGGGTCATCTAGCCAGCCCCCTGCAATGCATGAATCTCAGCTAAAGCATCCATGACAGATGGCCATGCAAGCTCTGCTTAAAAACCTCCAAGGAAGGACAGTCCACAACCTCCCAAGGAAGTTGGTTCCACTGTTGAACAGCTCTTACTTTCAGAAAGTTCTTCCTGATGTTTAGTAGAGATCTCCTTTCTTGTAACTGAAAGCCATTGGTTTGAGTCCTACCCTCCACAGCAGGAGAAAACAAGCTTGTTCCATCTTCCATGTGACAGCGCTTACGATATTTGGCAGTGATAATGGCAGTGATGCAGTAGACCTACTGAAGGATGGGGTTCCTGATGGGGGATCCTCCAAAATTGGGAGCGAGCACTGGTTGTTTTTGCTTTTACAACATCATGTATTGAAACGACAAAGATACAAAACATATAACCAATGTCAAAAAACTAAAAAAGATAATGCAGGTGAGGGTATTGCTTATTACATCTGATAACACATCATTAGCCATTACAGGTAGAAGGAAAAAACTGCATTGGTATTTCCCTAGCTATTCAAAGGCCACAACTAGAAAAAAAGGAAAGGAAAGGAAATCAGGTCAACCAAATGGTTTTGTACTAGTACGATGGATGTCTCTTAGAGTCAGATTTCAATGTACTGCAGACAAAATAAAAGGGTGCCAGGCTGCACAGTGTTTTATGAGTTAAGATTTACTTCTCACTGCCTTTATATTATTCATAATCTTCTCACCAATACTGGATCTTGAGCAGGGACTGGATGGGATGCTGTAGAAGTGGATTTTAGGTAGTCAGTAGGGGGATAGACAAAACAACTTTTGAGGTCCCTTCGAACTCTGTGACTCTATGAACTTAGCGGTGATAATGATATTGCCTTTGGCTTCAGCTACCCTATTCACCAAGGGACGTGGGTGGCGCTGTGGGTTAAACCACAGAGCCTAGGACTTGCCGATCAGAAGGTCGGCAGTTCAAATCCCCGCGACGGGGTGAGCTCCCGTTGCTCGGTCCCTGCTCCTGCCAACTTAACAGTTTGAAAGCACGTCAAAGTGCAAGTAGATAAATAGGTACCACTTCAGCGGGAAAGTAAACGGTGTTTCCGTGCGCTGCTCTGGTTCGCCAGAAGCGGCTTAGTCATGCTGGCCACATGACCCGGAAGCTGTATGCTGGCTCCCTCGGCCAATAAAGCGAGATGAGCGCCGCAACCCCAGAGTCGGTCACGACTGCACTTAATGGTCAGGGGTACCTTTACCTTTACCCTATTCACCATATCCTGACTTTTGTCAGTATCAACAGAAAACTGTCAGCCTCCTTTGTGGTACCACATGCCATCGGCATTATACAAGGCAAGCCATTCGGTGGGAAAATCAGTGCACAGCGATGAACTGTGAACTTCACGGTAGAAGAAGCTACCTCATCCCAAGTCCACCAAGACCCAAACTGCCTGTTCCAATTCTCAGAGGATCTTCAAGTTCTCAGGCAGCAGTTCCCCCTAGGCATGCTCCCTTTTGAAATGAAGATCCCAGGGATTGAACTTGGGCCCTCGCACATGCCAGGCTGCACACAAAGGAGCAGCCAGCCCCTCCCCAGCTGAATAGCATAAAAACAGGGAACATAAGAAATGCAAGGGAGGAGATTGCCCCATTAATCTCATAGCCTAACTTCTGTCATTCTTGCTTCTCCCTCTCTCTTTACACTGCAGAGCACTCTGCCTCCACAAAACTATAAAAGCTTTGCAACATTCACACACACACACACACACACACACACACACACACACACACACGAGACAGACAGAGAGAGAGAGAGACTGAAGATTGAGAGAGGTGGAGGAGAATGAGCGAGATAGTGCCCAGGGCATCACCTCCTTTTTCATTACCTGCCGCAATCACCAGAACAATTACTTTTGCAGCTGTGTCCTTTACATTTCCCAGGATTACACCTCCACAATATCCACAAGTACTATTTCAAGCAAATCAATATATCAACTCCATAAGTGATTTCTTTTTTTCTTTTAAAAAAGTAAAATGCCTTGTGTTTGGCACATTCACTGGCCAGTAGACATACACAAACGTTATCAAATGATGAGTGTTGGGGTCAGAAAGGGATGGGAAAGAGAAAAAGAAAGAGACATTGCAAGACAACAATATCTTCCAAGCAACCTTTATGCGTAGCTCTTTTCTTTTCATTTTGGCCACTGCCTCAAAAATGATGTGAGCAAGGAGGTCTTTTGTATTTTGATATCCTTAACTGTACATTATAGTTAGTCTTAAAAAAAACAAAACAAACCATATGCATACACACACAAACAAATGCAGGAGTGCAGGTAAGGCTGCAGCTGAAGAGGAAAGATGAAACACTTCCTTTGATCTTAAACACCTTCTTGTCTTGTGTGACTCATTATTGAGACCTCTTTGATCTTTGTTTGATTGCTTTAATCCTTTACACCCACCCACCCCAAAATTCAGGGCATTCCTTGAGCGTCGGCAAGCAGTAGTGTTGAAGCTTTGAAACAGGTAAGCATTTGTCAACAAAACAGCAGCATTTAACAAACTTAAAGCTTGAACACTCAGATCAAGCACATTAAAAAAAATGGAGTGGAATGTTACTGTGACACAGAAACAAGGAGAATTGTCACTTATAGAAGTATTAGAAAACTTACAGCCTGTGATCTGGGAAAAGGTAAAGCTTTGGGGGTTTTTTGTTTGTTTTTTGGTTGGTTGGTTGGTTGGTTGGTTTTTTTTAGAAAGAGTCTGGCTGACATAGAAGCTTAAGAATGTAAGATGAGCCCTGCTGCATCAGACCGAAGTTTACAGCCCAGCACCTGATTCTCACAGTGGCCAAGCAGGGAGCTATGAGACGCCTACCAGCAGGACACAAGCAAAAGCCCAAGAAGCCCAGAAAAAGGAATGGGAATCTTCTCTCACGTAGGCCACAGTCTCCAGATAACCTTGAAGTGTTTAATCCATTTGAACTTCCTTCAAACACTTGAAATTTATACAGAGGTCAGAGAACCAGTGTGGCATTGTGGTTAGAGTGTCTGACTAGAATGCAGAAGACCCAGGTTCAATTCTTTGCTCAGCCATGGAGCTCATTGGGTGATCTCGGGCCAGTCGCTATTTCATCACCCAAAGGTACCTCACAGAGTTGAAACATTTGAGGTAGGGACATGAGTAGATAGTGTATCTGGCCTTGAGCTCCTTGAAGGAATATACAGTGGTACCTCGGGTTAAGAACTTAATTCGTTCTGGAGGTCCGTTCTTAACCTGAAACTGTTCTTAACCTGAGGTACCACTTTAGCTAATGGAGCCTCCCGCTGCCGCCACTGTGCGATTTCTGTTCTCATCCTGAAGCAAAGTTCTTAACCCAAGGTACTATTTCTGGGTTAGTGGAGTCTGTAACCTGAAGCATCTGTAACCTGAAGCATCTGTAACCCGAGGTACCACAGTAAATAAATAAAGAGGAGAGGGCCTGGGATTCTTCTCCAATCATTCTAACATAGAAAAAAGCCTAAATTATAGAATTGTAGATTTGGAAAGGACCCCAAGGATCATCTAGTCCAACCCCCTGCAACACAGGAATCAAAACTGAAGCATCCATGACAGCTGGCCATCCAAGCTCTGTTTAAAAACCTCCAAGGAAGGAGAGTCTACAACCTCCCAAGGAAGACTGTTCCACTGTCAAACAGCTCTTACTATTATGTAACGACAAATATTTATGCTTAGCTAAGCAAAAACGGTATGGACATATTTCACACGCCAGGAAGCAACACAGAGATATTTTTACTTCCTTCAGCAAGCTGATTGCTCTTTCAAGGGTCATATGTGACCTCAGAGTTGGAACATGGTTGCAGAGAGAAGGACTGAATTCTCTGTGTGTCAGGTGACACACACTGCGAGTTCCATCTTCCTTCGGCAGTATTTCCCCTCCCCACTCCTGAGGGCCAACCTTGACAGGTGAGTGGGATAACCCACCTGTCAATCACCTGATGATTGACATGTGAGTGCTTCCACCTACTTGTCAAAGTTGACCCTCTGGAGTGTAGATCTGGACTGCTGGGACAAAGAGGTTCATCACCCCTGGTTTACATCAAGTGCACCCTTACTCCCACCTGGTACCCTCCAAATATTTTGGATCACAACTTCCATCAGCCTCAGTCAGCATGGCCAATGTTGATGACAGGAGCTGTAAACCAACAACATCTAGAGGACACCAGGCAGAGTATGACTAATCCAATAATAAAAGCACATTAAGCAGGAAAACATGCAGCAAGCAGGGAAAAGATTGGGGAGATAATTTGTACAACTCACTCATTGAGATTTCGCATCATAATATCTGGACCTATATATTCAATCAAAATAATTTGTAGGAAACTTATCATGAATGTGTAAGATTCTGAGGTGCATGTTTAGTATTTCCTTATGTCCGACATTTGACATGGCAGTTCAACACCTCAGAATCCTCTTTATAACAAGCAGGGAAAGCTGCTGATTCAATAGGACTTATCAGTAATCTTCAGCATGGAACCGCCCCCCCAACTGATATTACTAAAATATTGCTGCATTGTTTATGCTAATAATAATCCTAGATGTTATATTTAGCACAGCAGATGAAAAGATTTCGATTTAAAACACACTATGTGGGGGAAATCACAGCTTATTCATACTGATAATAAGCTGTGGAGGCCTGCGTTAGGATTCAATCACAGCTTATTCAGGATCCAATCAGAGTTATCCCATTACAGTGGTAATTATTATTATTTTAAATCCCCTGAAGTGCTTTGCCTCAGGTTAAACTGAACTCAGAACTTATTCAAGAAACTAACACGTCCAGAAATTTAGCCTACCTATCAGCTTATCACATTTCACCATCTCTGAACCTGACCTTACTCAGATTATTTTTTGGTCAGTGCCCAGTGATTTTCACTCACCCCTTCTTCCCTGGCAGGGCCCTGTACGTACATGAATATTATTTGCTGGGCAACACAAGCGAGAGAGTGCTGTTGAACGAGTGTGCTCTTTGTGAGCTTCCCATATGCATCCGGTTGGCCTCTGTGATAATAGGATGCTGGACCAGATAACCCTTTGGTCTGAACTAGCAGGACTTTCCTTAGGTTGTAACTCACCGGTTACTTGGTTTAGGATTCAGGCTCACTGAACTCAGTGGCACTTTTGCACATACATGCCTAGGACCATGCTGTTAGTCATGCATCACAGTTTGGGATGGGCTGTACAATTAAAGAATTCCAGTCCTTTCCTAATTATCAGATACAGTTGCTTCTCTTAACTCCACAAATGTCTCCATTTATTACTTTCCTCCTTGCAAACTGCTAACTGCAGGCTTGAAAAGTTCTCTCCACTGGTGCCAACACACAGAGGCGCAGCTACCTGCTCCGGCACCCGGAGCGGCGTGGGGGCGGAGCTAGCCTCCTGCCACCCGCATGTTGAGCATTGGGGGAGGGGCTCTGCTAGCCTCCTGCATGGTGTCGGGGGAGGGGCGCCGCTAGCCTCCTGCCACCCGTGCAACGAGCGTGGGGGAGGGGCTGCGCTAGCTTCCCGCGGCAAGTGTCTGGGGGCGCGGCAAGCGTGGGTGGATGTGCAGCAATGTCGCCCTCCCAGCGATGGCACCCAGAGCGAGCTGCACCCCCACACACACCTTCCTCTGCCAGTGCCAACACACCCACCCCACAAACTCTTGCCACACCACACCCTTTCCCCTGATATTTTGTTGGCAGTCTTGACCCCGCCACAAGCATTTCAGCTCCAAATATTTTAGAGTTTTTTGTTTTTTTTTAACCGCTTGTGCCACCACAAAGGCTGAGCTGGAAGCAGTAATCCAAAGTGACATCAACATTGTTCCTGAACTTATTTCACCTGCTGCCTGGCTTTTTCACCACACACACACACACAAAAGCCCTTCAAACAAAAAGCACTCTTCAAAATCGCATAAACACAAGGATAGGCTAAGGCTATGTATTCCCATGATTACAGAGAATGTTCTGTAAGGACGAGTTTAAAAACAAACTTAACCTTTAAAGCGAAGAGAGAAAAGAAGCAGGGAGTCACATGGCTGAACAATCATTTCAGTGGGGAATTGACTGTTGCTCTGTGTAATCTCAACATAACAATCCTCAATTCCCTGGACACTTAAAGAAAGCCAGTTTGGTTTCTAAACAATGTCTAGGTTTTTCTTTTTTCAAAATATTGATGGCAGGGCACTGTTCAAAACTCAGCTTCAAGAACTTTCTAAACATACATATACACTCGTCTCATTTTACTTTGGGACTAAAATGCAGATATTTTAATGGCAGAATGTTTGCTGGGATTTCAGATCCGTCAACACCTTTTTAATAGAGCATTTAAACTCAAGATGTATGGGTTCATGTGAATGGGAAGTGGGGTTATTGATGGGATGGAGGGAGGCACCTGCCTTGAGTGGTAGACACTCAAGAAGCAGTGCCCGCCTCACCCCACCACCCGCCTCATCGCCTTTGCTGCCAGTGGAGAAGTGGTGGCTGCAGTGGCACCAGTTTCCAGCAATATCCCATGAGATATTTTGAAGAAACCTTGTGAGATCTCATAGAGCGCATAATATGAAAAGAGGAGCTTCTGGCAGGATGGCATGGGGGCATGGCAGTAGGGAAGTGGGACATTCCTGTTCCACCTCAAGTGGTGAAATGGGATGCACCACCCCTGCGTACAGTGCAGACATCTGAAGGAAGGGAGCTTCCGTACTATACATTTAAAGCACTGTTATCCCACTTTAAGCATGGTTGCGTACACGCTATACTTTTAAAGCACATTTCCCCCCTCAAAACATTCTGGGCACTGAAGTTTGTTCACAAACTTCAGTGCCCAGAATATTTTGAGGGGGGAAATGGTATGTCTGTGCGGTGTAAACTGCAGTGCCCAGAATTCCTTGAAAGAATGTGCTTTAAAGGTATAGTGTATATGCAGTCATGCTCCAACGAATCCTGGGAACTGTAGTTTGTTAAGGATGCTAAGAGCTGTTACGAGGCCCTTCTTCATCTCAAAGAGCTGCAATTTCCAGAGTGGTTCAACAGTCAAACCTTCTTTCCAAGAAACAGCTTATGCTTAAGAAGCCCCAATGCTATTATGAGAATAGCCCCAAGACAACCAGTGAGAGATTCCCCCAGATATGGTGGTCGTGGGGAGATGAATTATAGTTATTCAAGCACTGAGTGTCATCCCTTCTTCAAAGCTATTGGACAGACATGGTTGTGTAGTGATTAGAGTGTCAGACTGGGACTGGGGAGACCCCATTGCAGCCATGAAGCCAAAAAATCAAGAATGAAACTTAAAATGGGGAATTTTTTGGTAACTATTCTTGGTCTCTCTCCCCACCCCCCAGCCCCGCTGAGTCTTAGCCCTCCTGACCTTTACTGGCTGATGGCCCCTTGGCATAAAGTCATTGTCTATCTGCATCAGGGTATAGTTTTCATGCTATTTAGCAATCTAGCATGAAGAGTGCGTAGATAACACACCATGAATGAAAATTACACACAAAGACTGTTGCTGCTGGTGATTCATTATATATCTTTTCATCTTGTACGCCAAATGGCCTACTTTCCCCAAGAAGACCTTTTAATTTTGGGAATTTAGGTTTTTTTTCTCCCCCTTCCAGTTTAACACATTCCCTCTAGTATATCAGTTTCCATCTTCTAGTTAGTAAATCCCTCCAGTCTTTCTTAAGACATTTGTAAGGGAAAAAATGTATTTTGTGAAGCTACATTAATGAAATATGAATTAATAATAGGAATTCAAGTCATTTGGCCTCTTTCTTTTTAGATACAGTTTGAGTAATGGAGGTCTCTTTTGAAGACTGACTCTTGAGAATGGATCAAAAACATTTAAAAATAAATTAAGCACTCAGCACTTTGAAGAAACACAATTAAAAAGTAGCACATAACCCAGTGCACATGTTGGTACAATATTGTGTAGTCTGGACTAGTTTTGAAGAATTACATGCCCCGTGCTTTAGGAAGCAGTAGAGGATCAGCAGATTTGTGGCACTTATTCTTTAATAGTTAAAGAGCACACTGTATCTTTTCTCTCCCTTCCTTCGACATACAGACAGTTAAGGACAAAGAACATTCTCTCACAGATCCGCCATTAGGATCGCTGTCATAATTCTGACAGGTTGCAAAATACCTCAAAGGCATTCCAACCAGCAAAGACAGAATCCTCAAAGCGCCAACTCCAAAGTAATCCTATCACAGGCAAAGGAAAACTGTTCAGCTGCATTTAAAATTGAACTGTCAGGGTGTGCAGTAATAAGAGTAATAAGGGAGACACCCTAAGCTACTGGGAAGGGCAGCTGGACTGTGGACCTCTCTCCCTGCAGGTGGAGACCAAGGTTCTTGGCCAGAATGAGAAGTCCAAAGTCATATGCCCCCACCCCTCAGTGTTTCAAGGGTGATAAGGCAAAAAGATGGCAACTGGGGGCAAGTCAGGGTCTTTTGGGGTGCATGTGTGATGGACAGACCACTGGGTCATCAGCCTGGAGACACTGAGCCAATCATGGCAGGGAGGAGGACTGGCCAATCAGGAGAAAGTGAGGATGGTAAAGAGAGAATTTGATAGGCTGGTGGACCTGGCTACTAGGTGTGTTTAGGGGTTTGTCAGGAAGAACAAAGCTGTTTAATTTTCTCAGGTGGCAGAAAAGAACCTAGAAAGAGGCTAGAGGTACAAAGGAAAACTACCCTTGTTCCAAACAGTAAGAAACTGTGATAAACGATTCTCAGTTCCACTGAGGCTTAGCAAACTATCGAACCCATGTGTTTAACTTTGAAATTTAAGCCTGCCACACAAGGCCCTCAGGGCTTTGCACATTGTGGTTTACCAAAAATAACTTTAAGAAAACACTCAACCCACATTTAAAAAGTTACAAAAATGATATAAAGTGTTGAACTGAGATAAAACAGTGAAGGATTCATCAAAGTGATCTGGTCACAAATATTCAAACATATTCACTTCCAAGTGAACTGCTATAATGTGCTTTAGGTGGGGCTGTGTTTGAAAGCACAATGTTTGTTTAGAGTTTATAGTTTGCTCTAAATAAAGTGGTCTGGTCGCCATCCTTTGCCCTTCATGCAAAGAGTACACCTTGCACAGCACAATCCCAAACATAATTACTCAGAATGAAGCTCCATGGTGCTTTCTTCCAAGCAGAAATGCATAGGATTGTAGTATTAGGCTTCGATTCATTAGGGGGTGGGGATTTAGGGGTTAAACCATTGTTATTACAACTAGGAATTAATTAAATCAATACTGAAAGCATAATAATTTGCTTAAGTGTTCCTCGTGCTCTCCCTTTACTGTTTTGAATCGGTGTTATGTACTGAGTTGAATAGGATTCAGAATGCAGCAGTCAGATTGGTCCTAGAACAATAGGATTCAGAATGCAGCAGTCTGATTGGTCCACAGGAGCCACCCACTCCAGCTCCAGGTGGAAGTGAATCCGCAACCTGATTGGCCTACAGGAGAATCCCAGAATTAGCCAATCACGTGGGGCCCATTGTGTAAATAATGTATATAAAGCAGACATTCTGGGGGAACTTCCATTCCTCCTCACCACTATGAGCTGAATAAAGAGCATGAAATCCACTCTTGACTCCGAGTATATGCTAAAGTAGGGAGTCAAGAGATAAAAGGAACAACCGGCAAGTTTGGCCTTGGAGATCAAAACGAAGCAGGGCAAAGGCTAATAGAGTTCTGTCAAGAGAACAAGCTGGTCATCACAAACACGCTTTTCCAACAACACAAGAGACGACTCTACACATGGACATCACCAGATGGGCAGCATCGAAATCAGATTGATTATATTCTCTGTAGCCAAAGATGGAGAAGCTCTATACAGTCAGCAAAAACAAGACCTGGAGCTGACTGTGGCTCAGATCATCAGCTTCTTATAGCAAAATTCAAGCTTAAACTGAAGAAAGTAGGAAAAACCACTGGGCCGGTAAGATACAATCTAAGTCAAATCCCTTATGAATACACAGTGGAAGTGAGGAACAGGTTTAAGGATTTAGATTTGGTGGACAGAGTGCCTGAAGAACTATGGATGGAGGCTCGTAACATTATACAGGAGGCAGCAACGAAAACCATCCCAATGAAAAGGAAATGCAAGAAAGCAAAGTGGCTGTCCAATGAGGCCTTACAAATAGCGGGGGAGAGAAGGCAAGCAAAATGCAAGGGAGATCATGAAACATACAGGAAATTGAATGCAGATTTCCAAAGAATAGCAAGGAGAGACAAGAAGACCTTCTTAAATAAGCAATGCAAAGAAATAGAGGAAAGCAATAGAATGGGAAGAACCAGAGATCTGTTCAAGAAAATTGGAGATACGAAAGGAACATTTCGTACAAAGATTTCCATAATAAAGGACAAAAGTGGAAAGGACCTAACAGAAGCAGAAGACATCAAGAAGAGGTGGCAAGAATACACAGAGGAATTATACCAGAAAGAAATGGATGTCTCATATACCCCAGGTAGTGTGGTTGCTGACCTTGAGCCAGACATCCTGGAGAGTGAAGTCAAATGGGCCTTAGAAAGCACTGCAAATAACAAGGCCAGTGGAAGTGATGGTATTCCAGCTGAACTATTTAAAATTTTAAAAGATGATGCTGTTAAGGTGCTACACTCAATATGCCAGCAAGTTTGGAAAACTCAGCAGTGGCCAGAAGATTGGAGAAGATCAGTCTACATCCCAATCCCAAAGAAGGGCAGTGCCAAAGAATGCTCCAACTATTGCACAATTGCACTAATTTCTCACGCTAGCAAGGTTATGCTTAAAATTCTACAAGGAAGGCTCAAGCAGTATGTGGACTGAGAACTCCCAGAAGTGCAAGCTGGATTTAGAAGAGGCAGAGGAACCAGAGACCAAATTGCAAACATGCGCTGGATAATGGAGAAAGCTAGAGAGTTCCAGAAAGACATTTACTTCTGCTTCATTGACTATGCAAAAGTCTTTGACTGTGTCGACCATGGCAAACTATGGCAAGTTCTTAAAGAAATGGGAGTGCCTGATCACCTCATCCGTCTCCTGAGAAATCTCTATGTGGGACAAGAAGCTACAGTTAGAACTGGATATGGAACAACTGATTGGTTCAAAATTGGGAAAGAAGTACGACAAGGCTGCATTTTGTCTCCCTGCTTATTTAACTTATATGCAGAATTCATCATGCGAAAGGCTGGGCTGGATGAATCCCTAGCCGGAATTAAGATTGCCGGAAGAAATATCAACAACCTCAGATATGCAAATGACACAACCTTGATGGCAGAAAGTGAGGAGGAATTAAAGAACCTTTTATTGAGGGTGAAAGAGGAGAGTGCAAAATATGGTCTGAAGCTCAACATCAAAAAAACGAAGATCATGGCTACTGGTCCCATCACCTCCTGGCAAATAGAAGGGGAAGAAATGGAGGCAGTGAGAGATTTTATTTTCTTGGGCTCCATGATCACTGCAGATGGTGACAGCAGCCACGAAATTAAAAGACGCCTGCTTCTTGGGAGAAGGGCAATGACAGGCCTAGACAGCATCTTGAGAAGTAGAGACATCACCTTGCCAACAAAGGTCCGTATAGTTAAAGCTATGGTTTTCCCAGTAGTGATGTATGGAAGTGAGAGCTGGACCATAAAGAAGGCTGATCGCCGAAGAATTGATGCTTTTGAATTATGGTGCTGGAGGAGACTCTTGAGAGTCCCATGGACTGCAAGAAGATCAAACCTCTCCATTCTGAAGGAAATCAGCCCTGAGTGCTCACTGGAAGGACAGATTGTGAAGCTGAGGCTCCAGTACTTTGGCCACCTCATGAGAAGAGAAGACTCCCTGGAGAAGACCCTGATGTTGGGAAAGATGGAGGGCACAAGGAGAAGGGGGCGACAGAGGAGGAGATGGGTGGATAGTGTTTTCGAGGTTACCAGCATGAGTCTGACCAAGCTGCGGGGGGCAGTGGAAGACAGGAGTGCCTGGCCTTCTCTGGTCCATGGGGTCACGAAGAGTCGGACACGACTAAACGACTAAACAACAACAACATATTTCACTGGTGACAAGGATGGGATCCCGCTGAGCTGACCACCACACACAGCACCGCAGCACAGAATTTGATGGCCCATTATACAGCCATGCTTTCTTCTTTATATATTGCCTGCTTACCAAAAGCAAGAGGGACGCGGGTGGCGCTGCGGGTAAAACCTCAGCGCCTAGGACTTGCCGATCACATGGTTGGCGGTTCGAATCCCTGTGGCGGGGTGCGCTCCCGTCGTTTGGTCCCAGCGCCTGCCAACCTAGCAGTTTGAAAGCACTCCCGGGTGCAAGTACAGTAGATAAATAGGGACCGCTTACCAGCGGGAAGGTAAACGGCGTTCCGTGTGCTGCGCTGGCTCGCCAGATGCAGCTTGTCACGCTGGTCACGTGACCCGGAAGTGTCTGCGGACAGCGCTGGCTCCCGGCCTATAGAGTGAGATGAGCGCACAGCCCTAGAGTCTGGCAAGACTGGCCCGAACGGGCAGGGTTACCTTTACCTTTACCTTACCAAAAGCAAAAATAAAAAATCCACAATCATTCTTAATGCCTTTTACTGAGATGTATAATAAAAGGAATAACACAATTTAGCCATAAAAGTAAAATAATAAAATAAAACCCATCACTGATGCCCATGCCGGTCAGGTTCAGATCAGCTATTCAGCTGCGCCATCCCTAATAATCTTTCCTGAAATAATAATTCAACTGGTGCTTCGTTATATGATTCATCGGTTGAATGTCACCAGCGATTCTGCCAACACTCAATGACAGACCACATGGTAAGACTGAAAGACGGCACTGTCGTGAAGAATTTTTGTTAAACAGAAGGTAGTAAAAAGTGTTTCATCTGCTGAACTAAATATTAAAAAACACACAAGTGGCTGAGCTTCTGGAAAATGTACCGTTTGGTATGATACCCATTATTTCTATTGCTGTGCCTGCACTATTCTTGAGCCCAGAATGAAGAGGTACATTTTTACTGTTTTGAGACATGGCTTACTTCTGTTTCTGCAATATAAAGGATCAGGGAATGATGGATTGCAGGACTTACCAGTCTATTGTTCTCTTTATTCCATTTATTTCAGAGCAGCATACATGCTTCCCTCCTATTATATTCTCACAACAACCCTGTGAAGTAGGTTAGGCTATAAACAATGGTGGCTTAAGGTCACTGACTGAGTTTCATGTCCAAGTGGGGATTTGAACTTGAGTTTCCCCAGTCCTCCTACAAGAACTGGTGTCTAACCACTAGGCATTTCCCCGCCTCTTTCTCCTCCGCTGCACGAGTGGGATTCGACATCATAAGAATTCAATGGAGATGCAAGGGTGAGCTAAATTTAACTGTCAGATTTCTAAACAGTTATGTATATTAATTTCAAAAGATAAGAGAAACAGAATCTACAATTATGTTTTGAATACTGATTTTTTTTCCCAGCATGAGGGATGGAGCACAAAAGAACCCATGGTCAAAATCACCAGCTATTTGGATGAATCAGCTATAAACACAGAATGTAAAGACATGTCTGCAGCTGTATTTCCCCTTGCAACCATGAGAAAAGAGCTAGCAGTAGTCATGGCAGCAGCAGCAGCAATTACTTTGGCAGTGGATCTCTTGGAGAACGTCTCTCCCCAGCAAGGCTTCCAATCTCCCTGCCTAATCATATAGTTAAGATGGGCTCCTTCTCCCAATACTTGCTTCTAAAGAGATGAAAAACACTGCTCCTTCTCAGCAGTCCTTCTCAAAACTGGTTTTGAGAGAGATCCACCAGTTGTATTGTACTGAGAGAGATCACTGGAGCATCTAGCTCAGTCCAAAGTTTCCCAAACTTGGGTCTGCAGCTGTTTTGAGACTACCATCATCCCTGACCAATGGCCCTGCTAGCTAGGGATGATGGGTGTTGTAGTCCAAAACCAGCTACAGACCCAAGTTTGGGAAACCCTGATCTACATACTAACCAGTAGCAGCATTCCAGGATTTCAGATTTCAGTTTAACTTGCACCTGCCAGGGGTTGAACCTGGGACTTTTTGCATGCAAAGCGAATATTTTGTCATAGTCCTTCATATTGGTCTTTCTAGAAAAATACCTAGCCTATCTTACTATGCTGCTTTTGATCCTTGTTTCAATTGGCTGTGAATTCTGGTTGTTCTTTGGATTTTTCTTTCCACAAGCCACTTCGAATGGCAAGGAAGATGGAATGCGTATACAGTGGTATCTCGGGTTAAGTACTTAAGGTCCGTTCTTAACCTGAAACTGTTCTTAACCTGAAGCACCACTTTAGCTAATGGGGCCTCCTGCTGCTGCCGCACTGCCAGAGCACAATTTCTGTTCTTAACCTGAAGCAAAGTTCTTAACCCGAGGTAATATTTCTGGGTTAGCGGAGTCTGTAACCTGAAGCGTATGTAACCCGAGGTACCACTGTATGTAAAATGAGAAAATAAATGGCTTAGAGGTGGCTGCTCTGAAGCAAAGCCACTCAGCTCCAGACTTTGGCTCAGATCGCAGATGATGCTAATCCACAGTTTGTTTAACAAACTATGAGCCTGACACACAAGTTGTCCATAGACAATCAAACAAACCTTCCTACTCAGTCTCAGCCTTCATACACAGGGCTAAAGTCAGTTCAAAATACTCAACAAATTAACATTGTGCACTTATACATGGCTACTCAGAAGGAAGTACCAGTGAGTACAACGGGCCTTACTCTCAAGTAAGAATGCACAGACTGCAACCTATCATCTGTCTTATTTATTATAGAGGTGTTCTATATCATTAAGTGTTATGTCAAATTAAGTGAGGCATTGCACATTCATCAGAATTAAGTGCCTAACATACAGCCTGATTCTGTGCATGTTGACTTGGAGGACATAAAAAAGAACTTACTTCAAAGTAAGAAGGATTGGGGCCTTATTCTAATGAATTAAAGTGACATTTTGAACAATGGTTTGCATTGACCAAATTTCTCTAATTCTTATCTATCTCATTGTCATGCTTTTGTTTGTTGCACACACTTCTAAAACATTTCTAACTGTGTTAAGGTATTTCATTGTTATCAGCTTTACAGGAACTAGTAAGTTACACACACGCCAGGACTAATCAGATTATGTGGAAATCAGTCCCATTGATTTCAAGGGTGAGACACATTTAACTCTGCCTTTCTCTGCTCTTGCTGGACTGATAAAGGCTAGTTTATTGCAGCATCTTATCATTTTGAAGCCAGTTACACTTAACAATTTCATTTCCTGAGAAGCAATAATTCTTGCAGTTCACAGTTTGCTGCCTGGAGACTCCTAGAGAAATACAAAACAGGTCAGCAACTTCTTACCAGGACTGTTTGGCCAGAATGTGTAGACCATTTACAACAATTTTGCATCAGGTTCTGCTTATGCCTTAAAGACTGATAATATGCAGACAGTTCCTACAGTCCGATCTTACCCCCTTTAATAGCTCCAGTGGTTAGCTGGCAGCATCTTGACCCAGGCAACCAGGAAATAACATCCTTCCACCTGGCTCTTTCTCAAATGGAAGAGAACTGCAGGAGTTTTGCTTAGTCCCCAAAGTCTCTACACCTGGTTTCATCAATGCATTTATCTTAGTTATAGCTACACTCACTCAAAAGGCCCAAGAGCAAATACCGTATTTTTCGCTCTATAAGACACACTTTTTCCCCTCCAAAAATTAAGGGGAAGTGTGTGTGCGTCTTATGGAGCGAATGCAGGCGCCATGGCTTCAGCAAAAGCAACGCGAAGCCTGGAGCGCACCGACCCCTCTCGCTCCCTAGGCTTTAGGGATAGCCATCTGAAGCCTCCAGAGGGCAGAGGGAGCTCCCACTGCGCTCCGGAGGTGTCGCGTTGCTTTCGCTGAAGCCTGGAGAGCAAGAGGGATAGGTGCGCACCGATCCCTCTTGCTCTCCTGACTTTGCTTTGCTGGAGAGGTGCTGCACAGCTTTCCTCTCTGCGCAGCGCCCCTTCAGCGAAGCGGGAGGAGAAATGGAAGGGGCTCCGTTTCTCCTGCCACTTCGCTGAAGGGGCACTGCGCAGAGAGGGAGAGATTCCCCCCCCCCCTTGTTCTCCCCCTCTAAAACTAGGTGCGTCCTATGGTCGGGTGTGTCCTATAGAGCAAAAAAATATGGTACATTTCCAAGACATGTTAAAAATATATATGTAGATGTAAATAGACACACTCATACCACTTTAAATTGGAGGGCAGGGTTTGCACTGTCCTCTATAGCCCCATGGTTCTTGGTTTTAAGACTGAGGTTTGGTCAGGGGAGGGCTAATGGAACAAGCAGAACTGCCAGACATTACCCTGATGGTCCTTGCAGAGTGATCAAAGACCCTACTTTCTGAAGCAGATATCTCTCAATGAACGAGTGTGCTTCTGAATACCAGTTGCTGGAAACTGCAGGAGGACAGAGAGCTATTTCTCTCAGAGCCTGCTTGTGGACTTCCCACAGGCATCTGGTTGGCCATTGTGATAACAGGATGCTAGACTAGATGGACCAATGACCTGATCCAGCAGCCTTGGGGGGGGGCTATTCTGGAAGGAATCAGGACTCAGTTCGTCTTGGAACTGAGCTGGAAGCACATACAGGCTTATCTTGCTCTCTGTAAGAATTCAAAACAGTGGCTTTGGCAGTCCCCGTAAAACCTAACCATGAATCTTCTAACCTACACTCAGCCCAAGTATATATGTGTAAACAAAATCATATATCACGAAGACATCACAAGCCTCCAGTGACTTTCCTTCCAAGGAAACTGAACACAAGGTATGCACTAAGAGCCCTGGAATCTCACTGTTCGAAGGCTGAGGTGTGCATATCGCAATGTTAAGGTTCTCACCACAGTCACAAGGGTGCAGTTTAGCTCTGGTTGTAAAGTCACTGTGATATTTGCAGGAAAATTGCATTGGGGTAAAAAGTAGCCACCAAGCTGAAAGAAGAAGACACCAATTAATTCCTCGTTGTAGCAGCTAATAGCAAGAACCAGTGGCTTGGATCAAGACATGTGTGCATGGAATTCTGTTTGCACAACAAGGCTCTTCCATCTCCTTGTCCCTACGGCAGTCACTTGCACCTCCTGAAAGGCCACTCCTGATGATCAGAGGAACCTCAAAATGGTTTGGGATACAGCATGAAATGCAGGAGGAGGAGAGATTCACAGAAAGTGGAGAGCACACCCTTGTGTGGATGTAAGTGGCTTCTGCCTGCACAAGAGACTATGGCTCCAAGCCTATGAGTTCAGAGATGGTAACTGAGAATTACAAGCACAGTGGTTTCTGTTGCTACTGAGATCAGTGGGGCAGAAGGTGGGGAGGCCAGCAACACAAATTAAAATATTGTGGATCCATTCTGCAGCTTTCACAAAAGTTGGATTTTTGGGTGGTAGAAGAAAAAGCTTTTTTTTAGTACAATACTCCAGAATACAAGCTGAATAAAGATGTCATGCAGCAGAACACCAAAACATCTGAAAACACACACACACCCCAGCAACTACACCATTATAAATGGTAAGTGCAGAAAGGTCTGGAGTATTTTACTAGGACTGGAGAAACCCGGGTTCAAATTCTTAATCCTGCTCTTTCTGGGCTAAATTGAAGATAGGAATGCAGTTATTCAGCAGCTTCTGCCCTTCTGAAATGTCCCAGTACAGTTCCCAGCTCAAAATATGTTTAAAAATGTGTATATTGAGACAAAATATATATTTCAAATGCAACGATTTAAAAATGTGAAAATTAACATGGAAACGGGACAGAACTGATTAATGGATGAACACATACAACAGACTGGAAACAGGATGGAGTGCTCTTCCCTTTCCCTTCATGTAAAATAACCAGGATTGGCAAAAATTATTTTAATTTAATTCAAAGGAAAATGTGAACATTTAAATCAATTTTCTTTTCAGAAATGATAAGTTCTTCTCATTGCATGCAGTCATCAAGTTTAATTTAGCATTTTTATTGCTTTCGGTTTAATGCCATACTTGTATGAAATAGCAGGTTCACGTAATAATTTTTAATTATAGCAGATGTTAAGATTAACAAGCACAAAAATTCACTTATGCTTCTTGAACACAATGTTGGGGTGAATTCTTTGAAATATATATATATATATATATATATATATATATATATATATATATATATCAATTACACCTCATATATATAATATATGACCATAGAACAACCAAGCACATTGATTTTTATACATTTATATGTTGTTTTAGCAGAGGCACAAATATATATTATGTGCCACATTCACAGTCTGTCATTACTTTTTTTTTAAAAAAAGTATCATTGCATTTGTGAATAGTATTACTGGAGGTTATTTTATCAGTTAGAGCATACACAATTATACTGAGCAGGTAGACATTTTCTGGAGGAAATGTAACCCAGCTCCAAAGTACAAACAGAATATGGATTTCAATCTTTTTTTCCTACTGATGAATATCAACTCACCAGAAAGAAATCAACTCAGCATTTATTGTGCAGGAGCAATCTACAAGCTGCTACTGTAGGCTAGCTATATTTTGTTATCTAAATTCATTATAAACTGAAATAAGTGAGACAATCACAATCAGCAGTGATTGCAGCTACTAGTATTGGTAGAATATATTTATGGGAAGGAATGAAGGAAGGAGGGACTGGAAACCAAGCTTTATGAAGAACAGTTAAGATAGTTGGGTATGTCTGGCCTAAAAAGAGGAGACTGAGAGCAGAAATATAGGCATCTTCAAATATCTAAAGGGCTGTCAGATGGAAGATGTAGCAAGCTTTCTTTCGCCTGCTTTGGAGGGTAGGACTCAAACCAATGGCTTCAAGTTACAAGAAAGGAGATTCTTACTAAACATCTGGAAGAACTTTCTGATGGTAAGAGCTGTTCAACAGTGGAATGGACTCCCTCAGGACTGACACTCCTTCCTTGGAGGTTTTCAGGCAGAAGTTGCATGGCCATCTGCCATGGATGTTTTAGTTGAGATATCTGCATTGCAGGAGGTTGGGCTAGATGACCCTCAGGGTCACTTCCAACTCTACAATTTTATGATTCTATGATTGCAGATGCTGGAAAGGCGCATCACCAAATCCAAGAGAATGCAAATGTGGTCCACCAGCAGAATACACAAAACCATTAGGAGCAAGAAGGTTTCCTTCAGGTAATGGAAGCCTTGCCAAATAAAAAGAACAAAAGAGGAAAACCAAGTCGCACGCAAACACAACCCAAAGTGCAAGCAGACGAGAAATCCCAAAAAATATTTGAGGAGTATGACACCTCTCACCAATAATTAAAAATTATTTAATATAAATTCAGTGTTGTGTAATTTACAACCATGTGATGTAGTGAAAGCCACCAACACAGGCAGCTTTCAAAAGGGATTAGACAAATTCATTGAACATAATATTATCGTAATAGCTGTATGCTATATGTGTGTATGTGTGCAAAGACAGAAAAAAGGTAAGTAATAAAGGAGCATGTTATGGAGGTATATAAAACTGCAGAGTGTGGAGAAAATAAACAGAGAGAGATTTCTTTCTGCTATTGTTGTTGTTTAGTTGTTTAGTCGTGTCCGACTCTTCGTGACCGCATGCCAGGCACTCCTGTCTTCCACTGCCTCCCGCAGTTTGGTCAGACTCATGTTTGTAGCAACCTAATAAATTCTGCTTTACAACCTAATAAATCTGAATGTTGGGACAATTCAGGGCAGACAAAATCTTCATGTAGCGCATAGTGTGATATGGGGATAGCCACTGATTTGCATGGCTTTAAAACAGGTCTGGGCAAGTTCATGGAGGACAAGACTATCAAAGGCTACCCATCACAATGACTGTATTACCTCCTGTGTCAGAAGTAGTAATGCCTCTGAATACTAATCTCCAGGGAACGGAAGTGGAGAGAGCTATTGTGCTCATGTCCTGGTTGTGGGATTCCCATTGGCATCTGCTTAGCCACTTTGAGAAAACAGACAGGGCTGATTCAGCAGAGCGATTCATCTGTTTCCAGTGCCCCAAAATTTCATCCTCATTTAGGATTTCAGGGTTTATTAATTCGGGGGGAGGGGGGGGCGGCGGCTTGGGCTAGAAAGCAGTATATAAAAACCCCATACCATACCACACCATTAATTTGAATTTCTCTTATCACTAAGAAGATTTTGCCACTTACCAGCCATCTTTGAATTTGACGTTTCCAGCATTAAAGCAATGTGGGCATTTCATAAGCCCATAGTTTCTTTTACGTAGGTGTCTATAACTTAATGTAAGACATTTGGGGGGCAATCTGGCAATGGGCTCTAAATCCTTTTTCCTGTTAACCTGACAGCACCATTACTGGAGGATTACAGCAACTTTCTGGCCAGAGAAAATCTGGTGAAACAAAGAGCCAATAGGAACCCATCTAACCTTATATAACTGTTGATTCTGGCCTGTCTCATTAGTTTGGGGAAATTATTTCTTGGTTTCAGATTTCTGCAGACCCTGTATGAACTTCTACTGAACTCCTGGTTTGTCTGCCTCCAGGCTGTTACTCCTGAGAGTGCCAATTGCTCTAATTTAGTGTTAGGAAAGGGTGCTGAAAATATACAGACTGTGACAGTTGCTTGTTAATATTAGCACTTTATTTCTCCCAAACCATTTTTCATTAGCCTGGGAGGGAAAACATTAGATAAATGCTTGGAAAGCAGTACCACAAAGGCTGCTCTGCTCATATATTCTTGGACATTCTATGTATTGGGAAGATATTTGTTGGAATCAGAGAAACATAAAAGCCTTGGGACAGAGCAGAACAGCAATGCTAAAAGAGCTACACTGAAGGATGCCTTTGGTGTTCTATTTCAGTAGTGCTGCAAGTGGAAATCATGAAGAATGTACTGAATATTTTGCAGATAAGCAGAAAACAGCCATTTAAGAAGAAATGGGTGACGGGAAAACCATTATCTACTAAGAGTTGGGAAGGAGTAAAACAGGGAAGGGGGTTCCAGTCTGAGAGGGGAGGTAAATGGTAGTGGGAGCCTTAAATTCAGACACTGGTTTTACCCACAAGATCACAACCCTTAGGGCATTCTCAGCCCGCTCTTAAACCAGTGGACTTAGGGCAGGTGTGGAGAACTTCTGATCTTCCAGATGTTGCTAAAACTTCAGCTCCCATCATCCCTGACCATTGGCAATGCTTGCTGAGGCTGATGGGAGTTGTGGTTCAACAACATCTGGAGGACTAAATGTTCTCCACTTGGCTTAAGGCCACTCTTGGTCCCTGCCATTATAGACTTAAGAATCCCATTTCACTGTAGGGCAGGATTGAAGACACCCTCTCCTTTCCCTTCTCCACAGGCCCAATACTGTTCAGAGCAATCATATAATTATAATATATAATTGCAATCATATAATTAATGTCACATCTACTTTGGCCCACCGTGTGTCTAATTGCCAATGGCCATTCCCATTGGTATGTTTACACTAATAGCCACAATTAAAGGATATGATTTGTTGCTCAGTAGCAGCGCAGAGGCTTCATTATCTCAAACAGCAAAAGAGACAGTAAACCTGGGTCTGGGCTGCACCACTCCAGGCTTGAGGTATTGGGTGTGGTGGAATCTTCATACCAAAAGTGGGTATAAAAATTAAAGTTGTCATGGAAAAGGGTCCTGAGGTTTAGCTGTTAATTAGAGGCTTTCTGGCAAATGGAAGATCAAAGGGGCACTGTGCATAAGCAAACGGTTCATTCATATCTCTACATTACCCATTTCCCACCTTGTTTAAAGGGGAAGTCATATATGACACCTTGAGCTCTTTGAAGGAAAAGCGAGGTAGAAATCTTAAAGCTTAGAATTTCCACTTCATTTAGGACGTATTTGTTTGAGTCCTGCATTACATTGCTCCCCATTTCTGAAGCAAAAATTCAAATGACACTAGAGAAATTTATAATGGGTTTTCACACGCCTTCTGCAAAATAAAGATTCAGAGAAATTGCATTATTACTGTGTAAGCATTAGCATTTTCAAAGGGATAAGGAAAATATTTGATTCCCAAAGTATGACAACTGAAATACTATCTTAATTCAAATGCTTGCAGTGGGACTTTAAAGAGAATTACAAAATTACATTACCTCAGGAAAAGAGTTACAAAATGTGTTTGATGGTTGTTGGGTTTTTCTTGCTTATATTAGCATGGGAAAAGAAAGACACACATTACGATGTGTTATGGTGCAACATTTTGACAATTATTGTAAAAGTTCTCTGCTGCTACAGTTACACATGTTCTGTGAACCAAAGCAGCAGTGCTCCAGTTTGATAAGAGACTGTTATTTTACACATTGGCCCTTGCTAGCAATGACATTTGTTGTTGTTGTTACAATTTGTATGCGGCGCCCCCATCCACTGATCTCAGGGTGGTTCACAACTAATTACCTGATATGCTGTATATTTGATCTGTGGGTATGCAGGTAAGTATTAACAGGATTACAGATTTAGTCTTCATTTCATGAGCCTGCAATGGTGTGGTTCACAAACAAGTAAAAATAACGTATGAGGCATGCATAACTCAGTCGGCAGAGCATGAAACACTTAATCTCAGGGTCATGGGTTTAAGCTCCATATCAGGTGAAAGATTCCTGCATTGTAGGCGGTTGGACTAGATGAGCCTTGTAGTCCCTTCCAACTCTACAATGCTATTACTCTGTAAAGTAATACAGTTGCTTTCCAATATCCAGCCTTCGAAGCTAAACATGTTCCCTATGTTCAAAGTCTCCCCTTCTCAAGCTGTAAGGGGTACATATAAGCAGTGGCGTAGCGTGGGGGGTGCGGGGGGGCCGGCCGCACCGGGCGCAACATCTGGGGGGGCGCTCGCCGCCTCCGGAGTCGCCGAAGAGCCTCGGGCGCAGGCTGTAGCAGAGCCCCATGTCTCGCGGAACAGACGAGCAGTGTGCGCGTCCGGGCTGAAGGCGTCCAGAAGGCAGCGGCTCTCAGCGCTCGCCGCAGTCCCCGCGCGCCAGGCAGCCCCTCCTCACAGCCCCGCCGCCGCCGCTGCTGCTAGGCCATGTTGCATTTTCCTCGCCTCTCTGCCCTCCTCCTCCTCCGGGCAAGCGGCGTCGTTTGGGCGGCAGCGCCAGCGGCAACTCGCCTCAGATCACCTGACACGGACCCGCCGCCGCTGTGGCTACCTTACCGTAAATACCCCAGCCCAGGCAGCAGCAAGAAGCTGGCAGCGGCGGCAGGTTAGGGGCGCAAATTACTTCCCTTGCCCCGGGTTAGGGGGCGCAAATTACTCGCCTTGCCCTGGGTTAGAGGGCGCAAATTACTTGCCTTGCCCCGGGTGCTGACAACCCACGCTACGCCGCTGCATATAAGCAGAAGTTCATGGGATAGATGACCCATTTGAAGTGGAACTTGTTTCCCAACCTGATTCCCCTAGCAAGGGTGCATTGTTTCTTGAGATATCTTCCAGATTTCTCACACCTCTAGACATAGGCACACTCGCATGCAAAGAAGACCATTTCAGACTTAGGAATGTGAAATATTAAATTCTTTCTCTTTGTGTGTATGTCGGTATTTATTGTGAGTGTGCAATCATGTTCTATTTTAGTTTGTATAACTTGAATGGTACACAAAACACTTCTATCAACAATCAGTGTAAACGGAACAGCTATCCTCACTGACCTCATTTGTTTCACAGTACTTACCAATTGCCCAGACTGTTGAGTGGCTGAGCCTATTGTTCCATATATCTAGGATCCTTCAAGCCTTTGACAGTCTTCTAACTAAGGAAGTTAAGAATGTTGGGTGGATATCTTTTATAGTAATTCTAATCAATCTCACTGACTAACCCACACAGTTTACTGTCCTGTGTCCCACTGAAGAAGTGATATTCAAAGGTCAGTTCACAGCACCCAATGTAAGCAACAAGGAATATTAAATTGATTCCTACATAGGGACTGCACAAGAGGTTCACTGGTGGGCTTGCCATTCAAACCCAAGTGTGTGAAGGAGAGATTGGGCCCACTGGCCCTGCCCCCTGTGTCACCCCACCCACTCACCTGGCCTGTGGAGGTTCTAAATCATATGGGGAGCTAAATCATAGTGGAAGTTGTAGCCAAGGTTGGCAAATGCTGGTCTGCAGGAATACACATGAAACTGCAATATGCAGTGGGATTGAAATTATTTAGGGTGTTAGGAGATGACAGAGACTTTTCACAATGAATGGGGAAACCACAGATGAAGGAAAAGAGAGTAAGAGAAAAGTTTAACCTAGAAATGACTTTATTTGTCAGAGAGATTGCCTGGTAATCTTTGGGGACACACTGACACAGAAAAGATGAACTGGGAGTATGCATTACATCGGTATTAATAGTTACTATTGCTCCAAACAGAATTATATGGCATGTCTACTCTAAAGACTGTTTTAACGTTATTGAAGCTTCTCCTCCCACTTATTTCCTACCCCATTACTTTCCAAAAATGGGTCAACTGCTGCCTGTAATATGGATAAATCTGGCAGGGGGAGGGGGGACAGTCAGCACCTTTAAGGAAAAAGCAAAAACCTAAAAGTAGTACTCCAAGAGTTGTACTTACAGGGGATTCAATGAGATTTTGACATACAGAACTGTCACAGGAGCAAACCCTCATAAACTTATGATATGGGATGACAACAGTGTGATTTCTCATATTTCTATGACGCTTTCAGGCTAAGCCACCCCAAGATAGCTCATATAATGATTAAAAAAACATAAAATACAAGTAAAGTAAGATGTTTACAGTTACCAAATAAAAACTGAATTGGCAGTCTAAAACACTGCTCAAGCCATCATAAGAAATCAGATTAAGCTATTTAAAAACAGAGGCAGCAATACAATGAATCCCTGTAAACTGAACATTTAGAGATTTTCCTATTTTTGCCAGGTACAATTTCTAGCTTCGTGGTGGTGTGTACGATGGTATGTTGTGGGCGTATGGATCACTTTTTAAAAAGCAGGATGAGGCTGCAGTCCACACCCACCCATACCCCTTGTACTGGGCTGGATTTAGTGGGGGTGACCCTCTGCCCAGCTAAATTGGGCTCTACCAGCCTCTGCCCACAGAGTGGCATTTCATCATCATCATGTTTATTTGCATGCCACTTTCCCACAAAATCATGCCCAAAGTGGCTCACAACATCTCAGCTGAACCACAATACAGGCGGCAATCATTGCTTGTGTGGTTCCCTTCATGAGGTTCCATTCAATCACACCCCCATTCTGCCTTCTTCAGGTCCAAAGGGATCCATGTGTCAATTGGATGTGCCTAAAATGGTCGCCACCTGAATAACAGTTCATCTGTCACTCCTCTATCTATTCCACCATGTGAGAAAAAACACCTTTAGTGTGTGTTTGGAATATTCAAACTTTCAGCCTATACCCTGAAGTGATGGCATAAACTGGCCCAACATATGTGTGTGTGTGTGTGTGTGTGTGTGTGAGAGAGAGAGAGAGAGAGAGAGAGAGAGAGAGAGAGAGATATGCTGGGTAGGTACATCCAGGCTACTGACACACTGCTCTAAATTGTTTAAAACCACTCCAGACTTAAATGGGTTGCGTGCATCGTGGCAGCCTCTTGGTTTTATGAGAAGAAATTAATTCAGGCATGAAAAAGAAGTTATGAAATGCAGGCCTTTAAGGAATAACTTACCGCTCTAATATTCAAGATGTGTAAATTATTTAGCTTTCCTCTGCACAGTTTCATTTTTCAGCTGTGGAGGACTCATATAGAGCTCTCAGCATTAAAGACACTGGATGGACATTAGGAAACATATGCAGCCTAATCTTATTCATGTAAACTTGGAAGGACATACTACTGTCAATTGAGTTAAGATTTCAGGCTTAAATTAAAAATAAACAGTGAGTTTGGGCCATTCTGTTTCTGCCACTGGACTCTTTATTCCGCTGTCACTCAAACTGCCACCATTCCCTACTTCCCTAATTTCTACTCACATCTGACGCCCCATAGAGTAGAAGAGGGGAAACCTAGGAAAATTATAAAGAGACATAAGAATAAATAAAAATATAGTTCAGCATCCTTTTTCCTGTGGGCAACCTTGTTCTTCAGCAATTGGCATTCTGAGACATGGTGCCTCAGATGTGAGACACATCATACAGTATATCTACCAGGACAAGTAGCATTGATAGCATTTCCCATGAATCCCCCTTTAAAGCCAAATTGGTATTCATCACTACATCTTATGGTAGCAAATGGACTTTTGTCCATCCTGAATCTTCCATCATTCAGCTTCATTACTCACCTTTTCCTATAGGTGAGTTGCTCCAATTGCCCTTTTCTGCATCTACTCCCACTCTACAATATCCTATTTGAGCTCACATGCCCAGAATGGTACACAGTACAGTAGTACCTTGGGTTACAGATGCTTCAGGTTACAGACTCCGCTAACCAAGAAATAGTACCTCGGGTTAAGAACTTCGCTTCAGGATGAGAACAGAAATCGTGTGGCATCAGTGGGAGGCCCCACTAGCTAAAGTGGTACCTCAGGTTAAGAACAGGTTAAGAATGGACCTCCGGAACGAATCAAGTTTGTTAACCCAAAGTACCACTGTATTATTCCAAGTATGGTTGTATCATAGATTTGAATGAAGGCATTATGACACTGGCCATTTCCTTTCTCTTTCTTAATGATCCTCAACATGGACTTAGACCCAACGTGCGGTTGCTGTGAAGAATCACTCAGAGATGGAGTTTTGAAGTCCAGACCTGTGTCTAGAAACACAGTACAAAAGGAAGTCTGGGTAAGCAAGAGATCCGCTGCATCCTAAAATGCTCATCTGGCAAATCTTGTCATAGGATTGCTCCCTTAGTTCTCCAGAGAATCGCACTTCTAATCCAATACATTTCCCTAACGTTCTTCACTATAACATACATATTTTAAGCATTACCAGCCCCTAATACATACCCTCTTTACAGTATTACATTAGAGGATTTCTGTATTATCCTCTTGTGCGTTTTTTCTTCCAAAAGATGTGAATGTGTTAAATTCCCTTAATCTTTCCTCTTAAGTGGTTTTTCACTAATCCTTATTAGGTCTACATTTGTGTCATTAAATTCTATCATAGTTATGTTTCCCTCCCCCCCCCCTTTAAAAATAATGAGCCTGGTGTTATATATGTCACTTGAACAAGGCTCCATTGAAGTGAAACAATTGCTTCTTTAAGTTTTCTTAAAAATATATATATATACTTGATACTCATTTACTTCCTGCTTTGACATTCACCACTTTTGCTCAAGCATCATATTCTCAACTAACGCACACTGTTAATAAACTGGGATTTATAATTATTTGCAAAGCAGTTGTTAATATTGCTTGTCGGGACAAACGGCTGTGTAAATATAAGCTCAATTAGTGCATTGCCTGCAAGGTGGATTTTCTTTTTTCTAAATGAAAGCTCATGGTTGCAAACCAGACTCTCGGTGGCAGGCCTTGAGTGTCTCAAATTTCAGTGGCAACCTGTGCAACACCAAATTCTGCCCTGCACCCTGCTTCTCACTTCCGTTGGAGGGTGCAGCACCTCCCGCAGTGCCCAAGGAGCTCTGGTCAAACTGGTCTCACTCCCCTAGATCTGCACATGCCACATGTTGTGTGTATATACCCAGGTGGTAGTTGTGCCATACTGCCCTCAGCCTATTTTGAGTTTTCAGATCAGTTATTTTAGGGGGAGGTAATTTCTCCCCAAATATAGGTGATTTCTGAGGGAGTGAAACTTTTTGATAGGTTTCAAGGGGCTTGGATACTTCTGTTGGCAAGTGGTGGAGGTTTAATTTTATTATATATTTTTTTAAAAAAACCACTTTATGATTTCTTTTTTGTTGCAGTAAACCATAGTGTCATGATGAAGGTTCATCTTAGGGGAAGCCAGGGTGGCTCCTGAGAATTGACGTTTCCCTCCCTCACCAACCAGAATGCATTTCCTCAGAATGCCTGTGGTACACCCTACACAAACCCCAACCTCTCTCACCACCAAAGGAACACAAGTGAACAGCAAAGAACCTGCACAAACAATGCTGACACCAAACCCTACATATAGTAAGTAAAATAGACACATCGCCACCCGACCCCACACATCTTCCCCCCCTCCACCTCTTTCCCCCTTTTCTTCCTAATGTCTCAACAAATGAAACTGATTTGTAAAAAGGTTACATGGGTGGGGGGAATACGAGACAGAGACATTGCGCACACTTTTGTAAATCAAGAGAATCTTTAATAATAAAAAAGATAAGACAGACCTGCATTGAGGAAGGTGGAAGTCTGTCAGGTAATTGGAGCTAAGTAATTGGAAATTAAGAATATGGTGGCATAAGTTTTCTTTTAAGAACTTGTGGATTTATAGACGTGTGTATGTTCTTCCTTTTTTATTATTTTCCATTTTTAAAAAAATAAAAATTGTGCACCATAATTCCTTATGGTCTTATTGGGCAGGGGAGAATGGTGGGAGAAAGGGGGGGCATACCGGTTCTGCAGGAACAAAACTACTACTGTTAATCTCAATGATAGAAGAAGAAGAAGAAGAAGAAGAAGAAGAAGAAGAAGAAGAGGAGGAGGAGGAGGAGTTTGGATTTGATATCCCACTTTATCACTACCCTAAGGAGTGTCAAAGCGGCTAACAATCTCCTTTCCCTTCCTCCCCCACAACAAACACTCTGTGAGGTGAGTGGGGCTGAGAGACTTCAGAGAAGTGTGACTGGCCCAAGGTCACCCAGCAGCTGCATGTGGAGGAGCGGGGATGCGAACCTGGTTCACCAGATTACGAATCCACTGCTCTTAACCACTACACCACACTGGCTCTCTTCACCACAGGAGGTGAAGAGAGGTAGCAAAATGCAGCAACTCAGAAAATTTGGTATGAAGCTCGTTTGAGAGATCCCAGAATAAAAGGACAGAAGTAGGGGCTGAGTGCCATGTGCATAACAAGAAGGCAAGAAATGGTAGTATTGCTTTTTAAAAAAAACAACTAATGTGGATCAGCTCATGGTTTCAACAGTGTCAGGTTCATTTATTGAAAACTGGGGATTCGTGTCTCCCTAAGAAGTTGCCAAGCCTGTCATCTTTTTAAATGGAATTTCTACACTATATGTAGGAAGTAATCTTCCGCTTGTACCACATTTGAGAGTAATATTAAACACAATAACAGGGGAAGATGATGAAGATTCTGTCTGTGAAGAATTTGATACAAAACACATTGAGGGCCGGATATGACAAGAGGCAAAGGAGGAAAGAGCACAGTTTGGCAAAAGTTTTTATCTGTACTTTAATCCAGCTATCTAGGATGGATTTCATACAAATAAGGGTAGCAGTTGAATAAAGATAAAAAATAAGTTAAAGCTGTCAGACAAAAAGGCAACACACAGGAGAAGGTTTGGTGTGTGCATTTTTATAATGCCTTTTCTAAGGGATTTGTTTCAAAGCTAAGCCAGAGCAATTTAGGATGGGGGAGCCACTTTGCAGGAAACTAATGGGCAGTAAATGCTGGAATTAGAAGGGGAGTTAATATGGCAGGCCTGATGGCACGGTCTGATAGTAGCTTAAGTAGGAGAGGCCTTAAAGTTGAGGTCAGCTGCAGGGCATCGGAGAGTGACTTGAAAGGGAAACCAATTGAAGGGACTCTAAGAGAAGGGTGACAAGGTTAGAAAAGCAATCTGGGACAATAATCTTGGTGGCAGAAACCGCACATGGATGGATTTGACACAGGCAACGGCAGCTCAGCAAACAGTCACTTCAGGATCCTTAAGGCACAGTTCAGCCCCTTGGCATCTGAATAAACGTTCTGCTTTGAAAAGCCCATGGAGCTTTGGAAATCAGTCCTATCACAGTTAGGGCAAAAATAGATGGTTACTTGTCTATAAAATATTGAGGAATCATGTTCAGGTGATCAAATCGCAGTTCAGCAGGCTGAGATGTGCACAAGCTGTGCTTCCCTTCATGTGAGCAGGGGAACCACAGTGCACTCTTAACCTTGTCCACCCAGAAGTTAAGTCCCATTGAGTTGAATGGGGCTTACTCCCAAATAAGTGGGGCTGGAATTGCAGCCCCAACCAGGAAACTATAGCAACTCTCACGATGTCGACCAAATGTTGCTGAAGTACAATTCCCATCATCCCTGGCCATTAACCATACAGGCTGGGGCTGATGGGAGTTGTATTTCAACAAGTATTTGGACAAAACCATGTTGTTACACTGCATATAGGGTAATTAATGGCTTCAAATCAAGTCTAAATTTGAAACTGTGGCTTAACGTTGGCTTCCCTATCCTGGCTTGTTTGAAAACCATTAACTATAGTTCCTGGATTGGGCCCAGGAAGTTAAACTGTGGCTTCGTGTATTGTTTTTCCACTTTGGCAAAAGGAGGAGCAAAGTGACTGCATGCAGTTTCATGATACTCATACATATATTGGCTTATTCTCCCAAGAGGCAATCACCTGAACACTGTCTGTTCTTTGCTGGATGGATTGTTCAGAATCCAGTTAAACTAACAGAGGTTCTTGTTCTGCCTTTGGGTTTCCGTCTGGCATTCTAGATAATAGACACACACACACACACACACACACACACAGACACAGACACACACATAATATAGTTTAGCAGACTTCAATGAACCAGTATGAGAAGATTGAAATGCACTGTATTCAGCACAAGAATTTTAAATTATGATAATAAATTTCAATAGATTGATATAAAATGATAGCAGAGTGATGTAAAACAATGCCATAACTAAGCCTTAGGTAAGGAGATTTAAGAGGAACCGAGAGATAAGTGTAGGTATAGATAAAATCAAGCATGGAAAAAAGTAATACCCTTCCCTTCAGTTGTTCTGGTCAAAAAGGAGTGAATTTTCCTAAGCTACTGACAGCCCGGATCCCCTGCAGGAGAGCCGGACAGCATCACCCAAAACCTAAGAAGAAAATGGACATTGCGAATACATTTGCTGTGTGCGTGCAACATGCAAAGGTGTGCAACACACCCGTCTTCCCACAATTAGGACTAAACTGTGGCTCAGTGAGACCATGTAAACATAAGGGTTTGTGGAGAGGAGTTTGCAGGTGATTTACTTCTCCCTGTTTTTCTTCTTATTTTGCTGCTGCACTGTGGTGAACTAAGTCAAGGTTGTAGCCAACCAGGAGCTAACAAACCAAACCAAGGCTTGTTATTGGCTGCAGCTCATGGCTAGTGAGGGGAGAGGGCTATTAAAAGTCCCACTCGGATGACATTCTAAGTCAAAATTTAGTTTAACTTAGCACAGTAGCAAAAAGAACTAGCAAAGGGATTAATAGGAGGGTAAACAGCAGGCCGGGACATGTGTGTGCAATTTTTGACAGGACAACAGCATGGAGAAACTCAACATCCCAACATCCCGAGCATCATTACCTGAAAGCAAGTCTCAGTGATTTAAGTGAAGCCTGCTTCCAGCAAGTATGAGGATGCAGTACTCATCCCTCCCTCCTGCATAGTGAAAAATGGACTTGCATACTGGTATACTTATAGTTAACTCCTGGCTGTGTCTTGAACTTGTCAAATGGCATCTTGGGCCACAGGTTTAAATAACAGCTGGCAGAGCCCACTCCTAACTGCTTTCCATATCATTTCTTTGGTCACCCAAAGTTGTTCAGAAACTCTGCTATGGTTGAGGAGAACTCTGCAGCTGGGGATGAAAGAAGCTCCATTGGGATTTAAAAGTTTGCCCTGCACCACTGAGTTTGATGGATTGTGACTGGTGCTGAGTGAGCATCCTAAGTAGTGACACCATGCGGCTGGAATTCTGAAAATGCTCAGGTGCACAAGCTATGAGGAAACTTGTTACTCAAAAACGTAGATAAAGCGAGGAGCTCTGGACACTCTGGCCCCAACTTGGTGGAATACTCTGTCACAAGAGACTAGGGCCCTGCGGGACTTGACATCTTTCCACAGGGCCTGCAAGACAGAGCTGTTCTGCCTGGCCTTTGGTTTGGACTCGGTCTGACCCTTATGTTTCCCTCCCCTTATGGGATATAAATAAATTATTTATTATTATTATTATTATTATTATTATTATTATTATTATTATTATTTTGAAGTGCTATCTGGGTACAAATGAAGGTGTGGAGAGACCAGATCAGGGGTTGTGCCTGCTCCCCACTCCCCCAGCCTTCATGTGTTAACTGAAATGTGCTTGCACATTATCTATGCCACTACAACCAAAAGTGTGTAAGCTCGTGTATGCACGGATTCAGACCTTGGAAAATGAAAGCCTGTAGGCTCTGTGCAAATGCCGCTCTAGGATTCATGGGTGGGGAGAGCAGGCGTGGCCTTGAGCATGGAATAATAGAGTTGGAAGGGACCATGAGGGTCATCTTGCTCAACCCACTTCACCCAGTGGCTAAACAGGTCTTACATCCCATGGAAATCAATGAGTCTGTATGATTGGACAGTACTTGGAAACTTATGGCCCATCATACGTTGTTAGATTCCCAACTCCCATTAACCCCTATCCAGCATTACTGCCTCTGACTGTGGAGGTAGAACATACCCACTGTGGCTGGTAGCCACTGATAGTCTTAACCTCCATGAATCTGTCTCATCCTCTTTTGAAGCCATCCAAGTTGGTGGCCATCACTGTCTCCCATGGGAGTGAGTTCCATAGTTTAACTAGACAAAGAAGTCCTTTCTTTTATCTTTCCTGAATCTTCCAACATTCAGCATCATGGGACGTCGGTAAGGTCTGGGCGTTATGAGAGAAGGAGGAAAACTGTTCTCTATCTACTGTCACTATGAAATGCATGATTTTATAAACTTCTTTTCCTTGAGTACAACAATGGATATATTATAACGTATCAATATCAATTGGCAGAGAGCATCGATACAGCTGTCTTCTGCTTTCATTTATCTTTACCTAACAGTTAGAACATAGAACTGTAGAGTTGGAAGGGACCCTGAGGATCATCTAGTCCAACCCCCTGAAATGCAGGAATATGCAGCTGGTCTATACAGGGATCGAACCTGCAACCTTGGTGTTATCAGCACCATGGTCTAACCAACTGAGCTATCCAGCACCTTCTCTCTAAACTAAAAAGTCCCAACAAAAAGCTGCAACATTTCCTCAACAAACAACACAGGTTTCCAATTTTCAGTAAAACCTTTCACCCAGACCATCAAGTTAACTGTTAGAGGATCCTTTCTCTCTCAACCTTCTTTAAAACAAAACACACACAAAAAGCGCAACATTTTAAATTCTTCCCACCCTTTCTGACTGTTTTCCCATTAAAACTTGATCCCATGAATGTTCCTGGACAAGTCCCATAGTCCAGTGGTTCTTACTCACAGGAAAATGTATAGTTATACCTCGGGTTGAATATGCTTTATGTTGAGCGCGTTTGAGTTGCGCTCCACGGCAACCCGGAAGTAACGGAGCGCGTTACTTCTGGGTTTTGCCACTTGCGCATGCGCAGATGCTCAAAATGACGTCACATGCATGCGCAGATGCTCAAAATGACGAAAAGCGACGCGTGTGTGTGCAGACGTGCTGTCACTAGTTACGTTTGTTTCTGGATGTGAACGGGGCTCCAGAACGGATCCCATTCGTATCCAGAGGTACCACTGTACATAGAATAAACTCGTTAGAATAAACTCACATGTAATTACCACAGTGGGTCATCGTCCCACCCTTTAAAATAGCCTTCTTACAAATGCATACTAATTCTCTTCAAAGCAAAAAATAAACTGAATGGATGAAAATGCAATTATAATGACTCAACAGTATTTTGAAAAGAACATTGTGCAGATGTAGGCAGCTTCCATTATGCCAGAGCAAGTTCCCATGAATGGGAGCATTCAAGAAACACTTTGCACTGTTAAGACGTGGGTGTGATAAATGAAAGCAGCAAACTCTTTATTCACCTGAACCAATAAATAAATAAATATTACATATGTTGATAAGCACTTAGGTGCATGAGTACTATCCTTGGCAGTGATCCTAAAATGCTCTCATTCAGGATCACTTACTTTGATGGGTCTGCTCCTGTAAGAGTTTGTGGTTATCAGCCAAGGATGTGTAATCAGACAGTCTGTTTTACAGAGGAAGGAAAGATTTTCTTTTGGAAGGACACAGTGTTTTCTTTTCAGAGTGAAAGCAAAATATTGCAAGCTAAATTTCTTGGTTATAATTTTTTTTTAAATAAAATATACGGCTTATTATGCCTTCTATTCTCTATTTCTTATTGATTTCACCTACTAATAAAATACAATTATTCTTTCACTAGGACAGGGGTCTGCAACCTTTAAGACAAAAAGAGCTACTTGGACCCGTTTCCGAAGAAAAAAAAACTGGAAGCCGCAAAACTCGTCATTATAAAAATAACTTTTTTGTCACTTTTTTATTATTTCTTTGTTTGACCCCTCAGAATTACTCCTCCTCATAGAAATAAACGTTAAATTAACAAGTTACCTTTTTTTGTGTGTGTGTGTGTTCTTCACTCCCCTTCAAAACAGTGACCAGCGTACATGCCCCCTTTCAATGCAGTGACCAGCGTACATGCCCCTTACAATGTAGCGGGCGGGCGGGCGGCAAGGTGACGTTGGGACGGTGCATGACTATCACACGCACCGCCCCCATGCGACGTCACAGCCAGTACAGCGCCCGCCACAGTGGGGAGTGTCGGGGCACACAATGCGCCTCCTCCCCTCGCTAGTATCCGCCCCGGGGCCGCGGCAAAGGTGTAAAAGAGCCACATGCGGCTCCGGAACCGCGGGTTGCAGACCCCTGCACTAGGATGACAGAGCACTTTAATCAACTTAAACGGCTGGACTCCCTGATGCAAAAAATACTAACAGTCTTTTTGTGAAGCGCCCTATGCAACACAAGGGCAGGAATGAGACAGAGGAAAGAACGGTATGTGTTTATGACAACACTGTCTACAAGATGTCTGCAATATCTCTGCAACCATGAGGACTAGTTGAACTTATTGCAATCTGTATGGGGATCTCTAATGTGGTAGTTGAAGTGTCCTGGGAAACTACCGTGCGAAACTGTCTATTATTAATCCAATGCTGAGTGCAATCCATCAAAAATTAGTAACTGTCAGCATGAAATTATAATGTAAGGATTACAAAATGATGTTCTATGGGAACCTGAAGCATTTGCTTTAAAAATTATAGCTTTAGAGGCGGGGGAACTTAGTGTCGTAAAACATTCAGTGAACTATACCACAGTTCATTGACTTGGGGCAAAGAAATAATGCCTTGAAAGGTTTTTCAGCATAATACCTCTAGATTAATGGCAAGAAAGCTATAGATTAGCAAGACAGAAAATGGAAGAGAAGGCCTATACTTGGACCTGTCTGTACTACATTCTGAGACAGCGCTGAATGACAGTAAAAAATGTTTTATATTTAGAACTAAGAGAACTTCTTGCAGCCATGAAAAGCCGTGACAGCTGAAAAATGTACAGCATTTCAAGTATACAAAGCACTAGTAGGCACACAATTTGCCAGTCATTCCTCAATAGCTCTGCAGGGCAGGCTAGTATTGTTATCCCACACCAAAGAAAGGAAAGAGCGAGTACTGGTTTGCCTAAGACTAGGCTAGCTAGAGCCATTTCACACAATACATTCTTTAGGTATCCACCTAATGAGTTTTAAGTGTATACCTAAAGCATAAAATAAGTATGACAAGCATGGCTTCCACACAAGTAGCATTGCTAGGGAGTCACCATCGCAGGTGACTGTATGTTTGTTGGGTTGCCTTTTGCATAATGTGTAAAAAGATACCAAATGCAGTGCTGCCTTCAGGTTAGATGTGAACCTCCATGCTGGTAGTGGCCTCCCCACTTACTCACACCCCCAGCTGTGTGCTTACCTGGTGGCAGAGGTAACAGCTGGGAAGCAATTGGGAAGCTGTCCATGTTTTCAATATATCTGCAAGTTTCCAGGACAATGGAATGCCACATGCTCCGAAAGACTGAAGGGAAAAGGGGAGTGTGGCTTTCAAGTCTCCTGCCATAGGCTAAGTAGATGGAGAGGCCAAACTGCAGTAGTAAGTTCTGCCGGTTGACAGGATCTGGAATGAGTTCAAAGCTATGGGGACATTTCTAAGAACATAAGGAGAGCCTTGCTGGATCAGACTGAAGAACCATCTAGTCCAGCTTCATGTTTTCATAGTGCCCAACCAGATGCCTAGAGGAGGCTTGCAAGCAGGAGCTGAGTGTAACAGTACTCCCTCCACTTGTGATTCCTAGCAACTGCTATTCAGAGGCATACTGCCTCCAACAGTGGAAGTAAAACATAGTCACCATAGTTAGGGTCAGGGACTTGCTGGCCAAAGAGGAGTGGTTAGAGGCACCAGCTGGGGAACCCCAAGGGAGACCTCAAAGGAGGAAGGCTCAAAGCCAGGGGACTGGTGATGGGACACAGGGGAGCGGTCAGAGGGAGAAGATTGGGAAGAGGGGCTGGATGCTAAAGGGGCACCTGTGTTTAGTGAGCAGGAAGAGCCTGTGACAGGGAGCAGTTCAGACGCCGAGGCTGAAGCAGAAAAGGGAGGTGAAGAAGCTAATGAAGTATCCAGGGAGCCTCCCTCTCCTGCTGTGACCAGCTCTCATCTGCCCTGGTCTCCAAGAATGTGCAGAGTAATGAGGAGAGCAGAACAGAAGCCAAAGGTGCGCAGATGCGTTTTGAGACTGGTTGGGAAACATCTGGGAGATGAGGACCTGTAAAGAGGGTGGAAGGCAGGGACCACCAGTCCTGGCAACTGCTCCATAGAGCCAAGATCTGCTGTAAAATGTTGCTGAGTTGTAAGTTCGTTTCCTTGAATAAAAAGTTAGTTTCACTGACACTCTGCTACTTTGTGATAAGATGCATCTGACTGCAGCCCTGACAGCCAGGCACCGCCGACAGCTTTATCCACAAATATATTTGATCCTCCTTTAAAGCCTTCCAAGTTGGTGGCCATCACTACATCTTATGGCAGCAAATTCCATAAACTAACTACACCTTGTGTGAACAAGTATTTAATTTCCTCTGTCCTGAATCCTCAAACGTTCAGCTAAATTGAATGGACCTTCTCCTAGTATTATGACAGAAAGGGAGGGGACTTCAACTTATCCACTTTTTCCAAATGGTACATAATTTTATACACACGTGTCATCTCCCCCTTGCCTTTTTTCTTAACTAAAAAGCCCCAAGTTTTGCAAACTTTTCTGAAAGTGGAGTTGCTTCCAACCAGGAACTTCTCATGAACTTTAGTCACTGCAATGTAATCTCTAGGTTTACAAGGCACCCTCCATACCCTCCCCCCATTTAAAACAATGAACATTTGCTCATTTTAAATTTAACCCATCTATACTTATGTACCACAAAACAATTTTTCCTAACTAGTAATATCAGGACTTAAAATCCATTCTTTTCTTTTCTTTTCTTTTCTTTTCTTTTCTTTTCTTTTCTTTTCTTTTCTTTTCTTTTCTTTTCTTTTCTAACCCACCATCTAAAATATTTAAAGATCCATAATTCTGCTTGGAAAGCCACGATTCACACTAATGAGCAGAGAGCACAAGTTTGCTGCTATCCCATTTTTGATAGCTCACTGACTTTGTTTAACACTGCTGTTTAAAGTGTGTGAAGGATTTCTCAAGGGTAAACCCAGCAAATGGAAATGTGCAAACCAGAATGAGTCCCCCTTCTTCTTCTTTGTTGTCAGGAAATTGGTTTCCGATAATCTCCAGAGGTAAAGAGTATACATTAGAAGCACACATCCAGACATTCACCCCGAAGAGCTGCAATGTTATGCAAAATAAATGATGCATGACTATCATTATGTGATTTGCAGAATGCACGGAAACATCTGGAATCAGTGAAGCACATCTTCTAAAAATGCAAAGGAGTACGCTGATTTGAACGGGGGGCAGGAGAGAGAGAAAAGATGAAAAGATTAAGATGGATGCCTGCTTTTCAGTCAACGCTAATATAAAAGCTGATAAAATTGTAGTTTAGTGGTAACTAGAACATGTCAATCCCATCGTCTGCAGCCCAGCAGTTAGGAATAGCATGCTGTGGCAGCAAATAGAAATGTACCCACCACGAAGAGGCATAAATAAAAAGGGGAAAGTGAAACAGAAATTCACAGGAACAGAGCTGCAAGACTTATAGAAATTAAATGGAAGACTTCTAATGCCAACAGTTTTCTATGCAGTGGACAAGGAATGTTTAATACTAATGGGTGGCATTCAACCAAGTTTTACTAAGAGTAGACCCATCAAAATAAACGGGCCTAACATAGTCATGCTCATTAAGTTCAATGAGTTAACTCTGAGTAAAACTTGAATATGAACCAATGTAAATTAATGTTCAAGTGTTAAATGTATTTAATACACGAAAAATCTGCACACAACAGTATTTGGTTCTATGGTGTTACAAAAGGCAATCCATTCAAAATGACTTTCAGATTGTGTAATTTTTTAAAAAACCAAACCAACAGAAGCCCTGGCTAGAATTCAGTAGCACCAAGAAAGCTTGTGTGGTTAATGCTGTGGCTGATACTCGCCTAGAAAGGCAGGCAGACCCTTTTTGATACTCACTAGCAGTTCGAAAGCATATCAAAGTACAAGTAGGTACCACTCCGGCGGGAAGGTAAACGGCGTTTCCGTGCGCTGCTCTGGTTCCCCAGAAGCGGCTTAGTCATGCTGGCCACATGACCCGAAAGCTGTACGCCAGCTCCCTCAGCCAATAAAGTGAGATGAGCGCTGCAACCCCAGAGTCGGCCACGACTGGACCTAATGGTCAGGGGTCCCTTTACCTTTAGTGATAGGAAAAGGTGAGGGCCCCGCTCAGAGATACTTCCCAGTTCCAGGGGTGAGTGCATGCAGTGAAAATAGGTCCTAAGACTGAACCCTGATGAGTTCAGTCTCCATAAAGCACAGGTACATCAGGAAGTAATGGCTTAGTGTACTGGTAGTCATTGCAGCATCTACAGAAGCCTGAATGTATGGTCCTGGCTCACTTCCGGGTTGGCGCCTCTGGCAATGGCGCAGTTCCTCCGATCGGGAGGAATTTGCTCCGTGGAAATCAGGGTCTGACCGCCACGGCGAAGGCGGAGACCCACTAAAGTCACAGGCGGGAGAAGCTTGTTAACGTGGGATTCGGCTGGCACCCTTTGCGCCTCCCCTGCTCGCGGGGAAACCCAGTTTTGGGGATCTGGAGCAACGTGGGGTGAGTGGCACGGTGCTTCGAATTGATTGCTTTTTTCATGGAGTGAAGCCGCATTGCTGTTGCCGGAGAGCGCTGACTTTTTCCTGTGGACAATTTGACTTCAAACAACTACCCGTGAGTAGAACGTAAAATTGGATTTACAAACGTCTTAATTTGGTACCGAAACAGGAAGGTTTCAAACAGGAAGTCCGCCTTCCCCTTTTGTAAATAGATTGAAGCAAAGAAGCTGCAAGCTAAGGTCTTGGAAAGCCTTATGTAAAGGATTAAACTTCCATCTATTGAAATCATTAAACCCCCCTTGGAAGCAGGAGAAGAGGGGGAAAATTTTGGATTGTGTAGCCTGCAGGAGAGAGTGACAAAAATTAAATTACCACTGCTCTGAACCTGGAAACGGGCTGCCAGTAGATTGACGTTTTGGGAGAGTTCATTGACAGTAAAGAGAACGTATGTTGACAGTTAGTTAAATAAGAGAAATATATTGTTTCCATTGTCCTCTTCTGCGTTTAAAAAGGAGGAAAAGTAACTGAAAATTGAAACTAACTTTACTTTTTGAACTGTGCTTGAAAGGATTGATACAAGTGGAGACTGTTTCCCTCTAGAGGGAGCTTTGGAAACTGTTACAAGAGTGGAGCTGGGGAATCTCCAGCTGCATGATAGGAACTGTGAGAATCAGGGATTGACCTTGGACCATTTAAGAATGTTGACAAGAGAAGCCTTAGTGACTGCATTATGTAAGATAAGCTACTCGTTGGAACAACTTCACAAGAAGACGGATGTTTTGACTACTAAAATTGATAACTTGGGACAAAAAGTGATTAATTTGGGACAAAAAGTGAGCACCAATACAGAAATTATTCAGGATTTGGTACAGGAATTTACTTTAGCAGGACAAATTGTGGAAAAGGAGAAGGAGAAAGCTGTTGTTGTGGAACCTAAAGTAATACAAGTGGGAGCCTCAGCCTTACAGAGGCAAATTGAGGACTATAAGTTGAGGCCTTTTATGATTGAAACCAGAAAAAGTCAGATTTTGAGGATCGGAGCCCGGCCTGGACTGGAAAAGGAAAGTTGGAAAGATCCCTCCATGCAGGGATTAACTGACTTTTGGGACATGGACTTGGGTCAGGAGGAGATTGGAGTTCTGGGGGCCTTTGGATTTGGAGGAATCTTGAAACATGCCCTGAAATACTTTATGGATCTTAGCTTTAACCATGGAAATTTGGCTGACCTGTCGAGAAGGAATAAAAGCATCGTTAGGTTGATGTTTCCCCGAGATCTGCTCTTTAGCATCAAAGAATATGAAGAAGACCTGCAGAAAGGACATGGAAAAGAGTTAAGAGCCTCGGACATAAGATCTCCAGGTTGATGGACTGTATGGAGTTGACGGAAGTGACTGGCAGAGTCCGAGACCGGGGAGAGGAGATGGTGGAAGAAGATTGGAAAATTTAAAGTTTATATATAGAAATATTGTAAAATTAATGAGTGATAGAAAAATGTTGGAATGAAATTTTATGGCCTTAGTGGAAATGTTTTAAGGAGTTAAGCTTAAATAAGTATACTAGTTTTAATGGAAAATAAGATTAAATATATGTTAAGACATTTATATGACAGAAAATAGAGAAAGAGGGAAAGGAATTGCTGAGACAACTAATAGAAGCAGAATACAAAAAGGGAGGTGAGAGGAGGTCGATGAAACAAGGGAATGAAAGATAGAATATGGAAAAGGCATGATATATGCTTTTAAATTGTTTTTGTATTGTTTTGTTTTGTTTATTGTGTTTAGTTTAATGTGTTAAGGTTGTGTTTTGTATAGTTTATATATTGTATTGTATTGTTTTTTTGTTTTTTTGTTTTTTTTCTTTTGTCTTCTTTCTTCTTTTTCTTTTTCTTTTTTGTAAGTTTTAAAAGTAATAAATATTATTTTTTTAAAAAAAGAATGTATGGTCCTGGCTCTTCCCAAACTATCTGGAAATGTATTGAAAAGAGCTAACGGCTACATTTGCACAGAACATTAAACCATGGTTTAGCTCTTCCGGTGCAGCTGTAAGTAGCCTTCCCTTCAATTTTAGATTAACTGCAGCCAAAGCCATGTATGGGTGCCATGAAAGATGCAAGATTCCATAGAATCGTAGAGTTGGAAGGGACGATGAGGATCATCTAGTCCAACCCTCTGCAGTGCAGGAATCTTTTGCCCAACCTGGGGCTTGAACCCACGACCCTGACATTAAGAGTCTCATGCTCTACCAACTGAGCTATTCATCCAGCTATTCGTCTAGTGCCCATTGGGACAACTATGGCAGAAGTCAGAGAGACCAACAGTAGATGGAGTCAGAGCTCAACCCTCTGATTGATTGCAAGTGAAAAGGCTATCAGATGAGGGATTGGCTAAGGGCAGACTGAGGTTGACTGAGCAGTGCCCCATTTCCCCTAATGGACTAGCCTCCAGTGCAGGTAAGTGTACTCTGAATAAGACGACCTTTAAAATTGTGGGGGGCAGGCTGGAACTCTCCCTATGTTGCTGCCCTACAACTCCCATTGGTCCCAGCCACAGCTGTTGATAGTCAAGGATGATGGGAGTTGTATCATCTGGAGAGCTACAGGCTCCCCACTCCTGCTTGAAAAGATAGCGATCAGCAGAGATCTTTTAAAGATCTTGAGATTATTCACTCTCCTGGTAGATTTCTGTTCTTATTCAGATTTCAAAAATCCCCCAAATGGGCTTTTATGTGTTCCACTTTGGAGCTGAACACACAGTGAAATGTGGCTCAATGATAAGATGCTTCTCTTTCTCCGAGCTTTTCTTTCCCCAATATTCAATCTACACTTCCTTTTACGTTTTATCCTGTAAAACCACTAAACATAGTTAATACCACCTGGCACCTCTCTAAATCATTCCTGCCTCACTGATATTTATAGCCATCAAATGCTAGCAGGCAATCATTATGCTCTCCCACCCCCCATCCCTTCCTTGTGTGTCTCCCCCCCCCCCGCTTTTTAGTTGAGCCAAACATATTTAGGGCTTTTCATCTCCCTGTATACTGCAAGTTAATCCTTCCAGCTTCTTAATCAGTTCTGAAGCTCTTCTCTGAATTCTTTCCAATTTGGTGGCATTTTTACTAGTAATGAGTTGCTCAGGGAGTGGAATAAGAGAGGCACATCTATTATGCTGGCTTTCCAAAAGCCAGTTAGAAGACAGATGCAAGGTGACAAGTCCTTAGGTGGGATATCAGCACGATTGTCCTCAGGAAATGCAGCGAAAAGGCCTGCCGTAAGGGAGCAGAAGCACAGTTGTGGCCAGTGCATGGAAATGGACAGTGCTCAAAGTTAAGGATTGTGGCCAGACGCCTATAAAACCTTTGCTGTGCTTCTGAATAACACTAATGAGTTCAAATTTTGGTTCAGTCCAAAAGTCTCCTTTAGCTGGTGGCCATAAATGCAGCTACATGGAAAAATGAGGCAGAGTAATTAACATGACAATAAAGCAGAAGAGGTGGGTTAATAATGACAGACAGTAGGGGGACTGTCAACTATGTTGTCTGTTGAGTTAAAAGTATAAATGGATCTTCTAGATGTTTTTGTTATTATTAAAAGTGAACGGATATGTATTGGATATTGCAACTGACTATCTAATTACCGTATTTTTTGCTCTATAAGACTCACTTTTTCCCTCCTAAAAAGTAAGGGGAAATGTGTGAGCGTCTTATGGAGCGAATGCAGGCTGTGCAGCTATCCCAGAAGCCAGAATAGCAAGAGGGATTGCTGCTTTCACTGCACAGCGATCCCTCTTGCTGTTCTGGCTTCTGAGATTCAGAATATTTTTTTTCTTGTTTTCCTCCTCCAAAAACTAGGTGCGTCTTGTGGTCTGGTGCGTCTTATAGAGTGAAAAATACGGTAATTTGTTTAATTTGTGTTCTCTGTCATGTTCCACTTTTTATTGTAGAGTTGAATGGCTGGCAATGGTGCTAAGCAAGAAAGATTTGGATTTGGTCAGGGTGATGGAAGTTGTAATTCAACAATACAAGGTTGCCATCCCTCGCATTACAGCTTTAGATGTAAAGAAACCTCTTTGAACCATAAGTAAATCAGAATGTGCGATGGCTGGTGAGTCAGATTTGAAGTGGCTGTCACCTGACAGTGGTAACACTTTTTATCTACAGCAAGCCGGTTCAGAAGTTCAAAATCCTCTCTTTGAAGATGCATAATAAATAAATAAAATTCAAGAGAACTGGAAACAAAACACCTTGGTATGGGAAGCAGGTTTCGACCTCCAACTTCCAGGGCTTTACTTCAAAGCAAAAGCTGCCAAGCAAACTTTCTGTGGATGTGTTTTATCAATAACTTGGAGGAGCATCTCCTCCCCCGTCGCTCAGCGCAGACACTGAGGTCCTCCAGCGAGGGTCTTCTGGAGGTTCTCTCACTGCAAGAAGTGAGGTTACAGGGAACCAGGCAGAGAGCCTTCTTGGTAGTGGCGCCCACCCTGTGGAACGCCCTCCCATCAGATGTCAAAGAAATAAACAACGATCTGACTTTTAGAAGACATCTGAAGGCAGCCCTGTATCATGAAGTTTTTAATGTTTAATGTTTTAGTACGTTCTGATATAAGCTGTGAGCCGCCCAGAGTGTCTGGGGAAACCCAGCCAGATGGGCAGAGTATAAATAATAAAATTCTTATTATTATTATAAAAGTGATTTCATTTTGGTCCTAAAAGAACAGTAACATCTTTCCCTTTCATCTGAAAGTGAGTTCAGCTGTAAACAAAGCAACCAGTTATTATGGGTGCAATTCACACCCTGCAGTGCCATTTACTTTAATGGAAGACTACATCTTGAGATTAAAAAACCCACCTAGCTATCTAGATTAACATTTATATCCTTCTTTTATATATTGAAATCTCTCTCTCCACAAGGGTGGAGAGGCTATCACTCAAAAACTCAGTGATGGACAGAAACCCAGTCCTTAAGAGTAAGGGGCTCCTAAGTTGAGGGAGTGAAATTTTCCACCACCCTAGCATTTTCTGGGAATCTATGGTCTTTCTTCCACCATCCCACCCCTTATGATACCCCAAAAGCTATAAAGTCTGCCCTAGTGAGAGAACCACTGCAACTTTCATTCTGAAATTCAACAGGCTTCATCCCCCTCAGAACGGTTGACCATGCCTCCAATTCGCATTCAGTTTCCCATGGGAAAAGGGGGGGAAGTTATAGCTGTTTTTAGATTCCCTATTGTGGTGGGGAGGGGAAGCTGTACTTTGTTTTCAAAAGAAAACGTTTGGTTCTGAATAGCTAGTTGGACTGGAAAGACCAGGAGCAGCTCCAAAACCATTTGGGCTCTTATGAAACAGATACAAGACAAATGTTGGTGCTGGTGCATACCCCTGGTAGATGCATAGGAGGAAAGTTAACCTCTTTGTACATCATATATGTGTGCAGTGGAACCTCGGAAGCTGCACGCCTTTGAACTCAAATGTTTTGGCTCCCGAACGATCAAAACCCGGAAGTGGTTGTTCCGGTTTTTGAATGATTTTCGGAAGCCAAACGTCTGGCACGGCTTCTGATTGGCTGCAGGATGTTCTTGTAGCCAATCAGAAGCTGTACTTTGGAAGTTGAAAGGTTTGGAAGTTGAACAGCCTTCCGGAATGGATTCCATTCGACTTCCAAGCTACGACTGTACTGAGATTCCCCATAAAGATTGTTTTCCATGCTTATGATAAAAACTCATTGAAATCACCCAGCTGACCAGCCTTCTAAATGAGAAAACAAAATTCTGAGGTGGATGGACCAACAGTCTGACTCAGTATAAAGCAGCCTCCTCTAATGCACATGTTCCGCTGGGTAATTATTTATTGAATTTTCCCAAGTATTTACTTTACATGTATTATTCATTCATTCTGTTACCATATGTGCATTAGCTTTAATTATATTCATTTTATTTTTATTTTATTTTGTAAAAGAGTTCACAGCAAACGACAGAATTACCTTCCCACTGTGCACAGATAAACCAAGAATTGGCAAGTTCATAGTTACTTAAAAATAAGAAGATGAAAATGATCATAATAATAATAATGATGATGATGATGACGACGATGAAAGACAGAAAGCAGCTGGAAGAGTGTTGGAATTTTATTATGTTCATGCTTTCATTTACTATTTTCATGCTCATTAGGGCTTTTTTGTAAGATAATGTAAGATTCTGGCTACTGAAAAATTTTCAGAGGTTAAATGAGGATGCTGAATAGGAATAGCTGAAGAATGTCAGCAAAAGAAGACAATATTCATCAAAATCAGAGGGGATAATTCTTCATGAATAAAAAAATAGTTTATACATTAAGGTGTATAGCATGTTAATCTGACCCTGCTGGATTCAGCAAATCTTAGGGTAGTCTTGAGGATCTAAAATGGATAGGAGCAGTGGTGCAAATGTTTTGCTCTGTATAACCTTTGTCTGCAGAGACACTGACTGGCTAAGGGGCAGTGTCCCATGCGATCCAGGTTCCACATGCAGATAAGCACACGGTGAATGATATGGATGTAATCTAATATTGGTGCGATGGGGAACCTGTGGCCCCCTCAAATGCTGTTGGGTTGCATGTCCCACCACCTCTGATCATAGTGGCCAGGACTGATGGAAAACCAACAACAGCTTCTCCATCCTTGGAACAGTGGCCAGATCTGTTTTCTCTGGGAAAAGATGCAGTTGGTGTCCCAACTGAAATGGAACAAAAGTTATTCCTAGCTACAACAGTCACCTGGCCATCCAAAAGCAATGTTGTATTCAGGAGCACCCCTCCCCCAAACTAGTCCTTCGGGGACAGAGCAGCAGGCAGTATTTCCAATCCCCGATCACCATTTCAAATGAATACTTCTGACTCGAGTAAACCTGAGATTTCTAGCCTACATCTAATCCATAACTGTGCCCAGACACAGGTTCAAGATCTCCATAGCTTTATTGACTACCAGCTGCAAATGAGAGAGAACTCAGTGCCATTGCCATATTGAAAGCACCATATTCCAGAACTCTGGATGAAATCTCCTAGCAATTTTATGTAGGTGTTAAATACAGAACGAGGGACAAAACAGTAGCCTGAGGAGCACAAACAGTAGTTACCCAGCACCATCTTCTGGGAACCTTTAAGATAGGACTGGAGTCACCAAAAATAGTGCCTGCAAGTCCCATAGCAGCAAGAATCCCAGGAGGAAACCGTAGCTGATGATGGTATTAAAGCTGCTGAGCAGTACAGCAGAACTAACAGGGATACATTCCCCATTATCTAGTTCCTGGTGCAGGTCATCCACCCAAGTGACCAAAACCCAGCCTGACCTGAGTTTGGAAAGTATCTGAATAACCAGTCTCATCCAAGAAAGCCTCGAGTTGAGTTGCCACCATTATTATTCCTCTATTTTGCCAACACTGCATTTCAACAAACCATTTAATTTCTTGCAATTGCTATTTTGAGTGTGTGGTCCTTGTTAGAGGCTTAGGCTTACCAGTGTTAGAAACTCAGATAAGCTAATCGTCAAATGGCACCTTAAACCTAGTTTACAGTCGCCACCATGGAATGTTTAGGCACCATATTTTTCTTTCAATGAGACTTAATATTATTATTATTCATTTCATTTCTGTACCACTGTATATTTTTAAGAAAAAAATATCCAAGTGGTTGACAACACATTAAAACACCCAATAAAACAATCCAGAATAAAACAAATTCAAAGTGCCAGGAAAATATTTAAGATCCTTCACTAAGGGACATTCTGCTTTCCCCATATTTATTTACCGACTTAATTTGTAGAGCTGCCACATCGCAGAAGTACTCTAGGAAGCCAGTGTGGTGTAGTGGTTAGAGTGTCGGACTAGGACCTGGAGGGTCTGAGTTCAAATCACCACACAGTCATGCAGCTCACTGGGTGACCTTGCAGCCAAGTCACAGCCTCTTCACCTACCTCACAGGGTTGTTGTAGAGATTAATTTGGGAGGGGGGTGAACCATGGACTCCTTGAAGAAAAAAGTAGGATATAAATGTAATAAATAAGCTCTTGTGTTTACCTGCTTAAGAAAGCTGGAGGGACAGCCAGCCACCAAACTAGCATCCAGAGACCTTCATGTGGTTGCAATTGGACCCATGCCAGTCGGAAAACACACCTGGCGCATGGGGGATTTCGAATACCAGGTTGTACTTTTAAAACTACATTTAGAGAGAGGGTGAAATATTCTAGGCTTTCCCCCATGAGTTACTAAAACACATTCAAGATCTCCAGGGTCCCCACGACGTCAAACAAATCAAAGTATAAATAAACCAAAGGCAAAACACTAAAAGAAAAAAGAAAAACACTACTAAGGCCTAGATAAGCAACATCCTCCACTATAGTCTAGGAGGGTAATTAAGAAAGTTCAACAAATGATTTGATTAAATAAACTTCCAGTGTAGGCCTGAAGAATGGCAGAGCAAACTTTACATCAAAAGCTCGACAGAACACCAATAGTAGAACTTTCAAAAATGGGTTACGAAGGCATGTAATTTACTTGGATTTGCATAAAGCTATTGAGGAGGTCACACACAGGGGAGTATTAATGAAAACAAGTAATTTTACACTGAAATGGAGAGGCCTCTTGTGGATTAAAAACTGAGAAAAGAAACACCAGGGGGGATTAAATGGTCTTTTGCCATGATGAAAAGAAGCGAATATGTGGGTGCTCTGAATATTAGAGTTGGCCAATGAATTCCGCAATAATCTTGAGCATAAAATAGGAACGACTGAGATAGAATGTGCTGATGACACAAAAATAATTTGGGTCAGAGAATACAAGTGAGGACTGAGGAATTCCAGAAGGATCTAATCAAGCAGGGCGGTTGCGCAATAAGATGGCAGAGATAAATTTTAATGAAGGTAAAGGTAAAAGGCAAATGCTTACGAGGAGGAATAGTTTCGGCTTCAGCTGTTCAAAGAGACTGATTACCCAGCACATCTCAGCGGAAGAGCCGGTGCCTGTTGCTTTATAAACTTCAGCAAAGATGGAGGGGGGGGGGGAGGATCTGGAAAGTATAAAGCAGAGATGCAGAAGCTGCAGCTCTCAAAATGCTGCTGAATTCAGTCTCTCATCAGTCCCAGCCATCATCACCAACAGGCAAGGATGATGGGAGTTGTAGTTAGGGTTGCCACCCATTCCTTTAAAAAACTGGATTGTCTTGTTTTTGAACAACAGCATCCCCTGACCCATTTGAACTTCAAACAATATGCCTTCTGCCCTGTTTTCAAAGTCATGAAAAAATTAAATCGTTTCCTCCTTTGTGTGCTCACCCTAAATTGCTTGTCTTGCACAGCCTACCTTCCTAGACACATCGGAAGTTGAGCCCGCCCTCCAAATCTGGCTGATTTATGCTCCAGGCTAGCCAATAGAACTCGCCAGTCAGCAGGCTCTTCTGGGTTGGGCTGAGCTCTGGCCAATGGCTTGAAGAGGAGAGCAAAACACTTCAAAGCTAAGTCTCACTGTGCCTCTTACTATGTGTTTAACTTGTAGTCCAGCAACACCTGGAGGGTCACAGGTTTCCTGCCCCTAGAGTACAGGAAGGGACATCAGTCCCAGGTTCAATCCCTGGAATCTCCAGGTAGGGCTTGGAAAGACTCCTGATAGAAACCCTGGAGAGCAGCTGGCAGTCAGTGCAGACAATGTTGAGCTATAAGATGCAATGGTCAGACTCTATATCAGGCAGTTCCTGTGTCCCTAAGAGGCAAAGCACAACTCAGCTTTGCCCTCTCCTCATTGGGCCCAGCCTCCAAACTGCAGAAGATGCATCGGAACATCAAATAAAATGCATTATATGTATCATACTCCCCCCAAAATTGCACGCAGCATATGTGTTAATCTGAAAATACCTAGCTCACATTTGAAATAGCTGGCAATCAACATTCTTTGCTGTAAAGAAAATTTCCACTGGTTAATTAACAAAAATTTGCTATCAGCAACTGTAATATTGATTTGTCCTCAGCTGCAAAATTAGGAGCCCCTATTCAAACAAATTCCCTCATTTGATTCAATGCGTCACAGTGTTTATCAGGTTTCGTTTCCAATATCCCTACTGACATGCAAACGCCTGGAAATCGTGTCGCTGCGTTTCATAAGCAGAGACTAGGCCCATTCAGGGATGCTAGGAATGTCAATAGCTGTTAACTACAAAGAGAACAGAGTCAGTCTCCTGACTCCCTAGTAATTAAACTGCAAGGGAAAGAAAGCAATCAACAGGAATGAAAATCTCTGATGAAATGGGGAGTATGTTATTGTATTCATTTGCTTTATCATTTATTATTTTATTACAACTCTGTGTACTACTATTGTTGACCCTGTAATGAATACATTTTAGAATTAAATGCAACAAAGGCTCTTACCCAGCCAAGGCACCAGCAGGAGGACTGTGATTAGCATCTGATTCACTATCCCTTTGGAAACCTCCACCATTATCTTCAACGCTGTTCTGGACTGTTTCCCAACCCTCTGGAGTGGAAGCAGGGGCAGGGGCATAAGGCGCTATAGGGCAGAGGTGGGAAACTTCAGACCTGGGTGCTAAATGCATCTCTCCAGGGCTGTCAGTACTCTGAACTATTTGAACTGTGATAAGGCCTCTATTGTCTGGATGGAGGTGGGGGTTGTTTGTGTGTGTGTACCTCTGACTTTCGCACAACTGGAATATCGTCTACTGTGCCAAGGTAAGAGTAACATCCATTCTCTTGCTCCACCCACTTTTACTTCTGGCCCTGCCCACCCCGGCATGTGGCCTCCAGAAAGTTGGTCATGAGAGAACACAGCCCTCAGGCTCAAAAGGTTTCTCACCCCTGCAATAGGAGAAAGTCGGAATCAGCAAAAATCACATCTTTCCCTTCAGCCAAGTGCAGCTTTTGCTGGGTCAGTGATGCACATCGTATTGAGTGAATATGTTTCCAAACAATAGATGTGGCTATAATATTATCTTCCTGCTTAGTTATGGTCCTCTTTGCTGTTAGCCTCTTGGTACACTTAGAAACCCTTACCAACAATCTGGAAAATTAGGCAACGCCAGAGATACAATAGTGATCGTTAAAGCTTATTTTCTGAAACAGGAATTGAAATGCACAAGTCTATCAACCTGCAGACGCTCAAAGGTAAGATTCCTGTAAAGCAACCCCATCACTAACCTTTGCCTAATAAGTCTACCCAAAGCAGAGTTATGTTTAACCATTTATTACCCTTCAACATCTCTCATGTCAAAGTAGAGACATCACCTTGCCAACAAAGGTCCGTATAGTAAAAGCTATGGTTTTCCCAGTAGTGATGTATGGAAGTGAGAGCTGGACCATAAAGAAGGCTGATCGCTGAAGAATTGATGCTTTTGAATTATGGTGCTGGAGGAGACTCTTGAGAGTCCCATGGACTGCAAGAAGATCAAACCTATCCATTCTTAAGGAAATCAGCCCTGGGTGCTCACTGGAAGGACAGATTGTGAAGCTGAGGCTCCAATACTTTGGCCACCTCATGAGAAGAGAAGACTCCCTGGAAAACACCCTGATGTTGGGAAAGATGGAGGGCACAAGGAGAAGGGGATGAGAGAGGACGAGATGGTTGGACAGTGTTCTTGAAGCTACCAGCATGAGTTTGACTAAACTGCGGGAGGCAGTGGAAGACAGAAGTGCCTGGTGTGCTCTGGTCCATGGGGTCACGAAGAGTCGGACATGACTAAACGACTAAACAACAACACCCTTCAACATGAGTTACTAAGGAAACGTCTGTATTTCCCAGTGAGAAAGGAAAATGTGACCATTCCATTGACATATTCTTGAAAACAACTATAGTCATTTCAATACCCAGCTATTATGCAGCAGCTACAGTGTCAAACCCTGATGTCATGAGCCAGTTATTCCATCTGGCTATAATTTGCATCACTACTTTCAGGCAGGAATTTCAGCCTACCAATATTAGGTTTCTGGCCTTCAAGTCCACTTACTACCTAACTGCTGAGTTTTGCCGCTCTGTCTTCCATGGAATGTGGTTTCCATGGAAGACACAGTTTAAAAACATGTTTCAGCAGGAATATCATGTTCCCTGATTTCAGATTTCTTGCTTCCTCTTCCATCTTTGATACTGCAAAATTCAACGTAAATCTGGGCAAACTTTAAGCGAAAAACTTGGGAACACAAAGTTTCGTCACCCAAAGGCATATGCTTTGAGGGCCTAAAAATATTGACAGGGCAATCTTTTGCATTTTTTAAAAATTCATTTAAAATGCTTTTATATACCACTTAATATATAAAAATTATTTTTCTTCCCAGTTTAGTGTTAGTAATAGTATTGTTAAGTTCTGTCCACAACTAGCACTGTCATCATATGGGATCAGTTGTTACATTGTTTTCCTTTTTATATGGTTTTGCTTCTCTTCTCCTCTCCTTTTAAACACTGCTTTTATATTTTAATGTTCAGTATTTTAAAAAAATGTTCAGTAAATAATAATCGTTACACAGGTGTAAGCCCCATAGGTAAAGGTAAAGGGACCCCTGACCATTAGGTCCAGTCGTGACTGACTCTGGGGTTGCGACGCTCATCTCGCTTTATTGGCCAAGGGAGCCGGCATACAGCTTCCGGGTCATGTGGCCAGCATGACTAAGCCGCTTCTGGCGAACCAGAGCAGCGCACGGAAACGCCGTTTACCTTCCCGCCGGAGCGGTACCTATTTATCTACTTGCACTTTGACGTGCTTTCGAACTGCTAGGTTGGCAGGAGTAAGCCCCATAGCACACTTTTATTTGGAAGTAAGTCCCATTGAAATTAGTGTGACATCTGAGTGAACACAGATAGGATTATGCTGTCAGCTTCCCTGATCATAAACTGAATGCTGCTTGTGCAACCCTCATCATTACATAGCTATCAGCTAAGGCAGGGGTAGCCATGTGGTCTTTTCCATATGCTGTTGGACTCCAACTCCCATCAGCCCCAGCCAACATGGTCAACAGTCAGGGATGCTGAGAGTTGTAGTCCAACAAAAACATCTGGAAGGCTACCCGCCAGTTAAGGCAACACTTAATTTCTATTTTATCATATGGTTAGAGCATGGTTCTGATAATGCCAAGGTCGCAAGTTTGAACCCTGTACAGAATAGCTACATATCCCTGCCTTGCAGGGGGTTTAGACTAGATGAGCCTCAGCGTCTCTTCCAACTCTATGATTATGTGATATGCTTCTAAGAAGTTTAGAATGTAAAGCTTCATTCACTGGGATTTTTGTGCAATTGTAGGCAGACTTTTAAAATGTAACAGATGGAGTGAGGGGGAGTTTAAAGATTTGCAAAACATCTACTTCATAATGAATATATACATGCCACTTACATTTCTTCAGTTGAATGCTTTCCTTACTGTCCGCAGAAGCATTTTCAAACATTAATGAAAATAAAGGCACAACATAAAACAGTGTGTATATTAGAATCCCAAGTATCTTGTGCAAAAAAATGCCATCCAAAGCTGTAGCCGCTATCATTATTTCAGCCTCTCGCTCCTAGCTCTGAAGCATCCTGCTGCTACATGCACCTCACAGCACTTTATAAGCATTTCCTTCCTAGTTAAGCGTGTAACTAGGAAATAATCTTCCTAGCAACCTGGATATAAACATACAGCACAAGAAGAATAAGTTATTAGTAGGCAAGTAAACTTGGTTACCTGCCAGGAAGGAACGTATGAAAAAAAGGTGTAGGTAGAAAAATAGAATGGTTGCTGAAAGGTTTCTTTTGTGAAATGGGCTGTGTTTTGCCAGGCTCTCACAGTGGACTATAGACTGCTTTCCAGAACACGTACCTGGGTACAGCAAATAAATGTGAGTACAGTTGCCATTTATGATCAGGTATTCCGGGTTGCAGTCTAATTCCTACATAGAAATTGTTTCCTTTACAGGAATTTTGCATCACATGAACCAGTCTTATTTGGCTATTCAAACTATTTCAGAGCTACAATTCCCAGAGTTCCGAGGAAAGAGGGATTCACAGATTTTGCACCCCTGGTTTAAACAGATTGCTGAAAAATAAAAATAAAGATTTTTATAATGAAAAACTCTCATTTCCTCTGTAAGTGGCTCTAGAAGCATTAGGAACATGGAATTTTCACAATTCTCCTCAGAGCTCTGTTTGGCCTAATTGTTGCAGTACAGTTATTATTATTGTCCTCATGCCTTGATTGGACAAACTGCATGGTAGAAACCTGACATGCTAAGAACTAAAAACAGGTGGATACCCACAGAGTAAATCTAATTCTCCAATTAGATCATGGAAATGTGAACCTAAATGCTGTCAATACATATTGATTAAGCAAATGGATACAAAAAGGGTAGCTGCTCAATGATGGGAAATCCCTGCTCTCTTCGGGGACAGGGTTCCGGTTTCGCATTAATGATCCTGTTTCCAGATGTATCTCTTTCCACCATCATCTTTGGGAACAGCTTAAAAGATGCTTTCAAGAAAGAGCCTCCGGACAAGTGAGGAATAAGTTCCTCTCTGTCTCTGAAGGAAGCTCAGCATTTAATGCCTTTTGTTTATAATGGGGAGGGGGGGCGGGTGAGCATTTCCCTGGGGCTGGAAGACACTCCCTGTCTGAAATCCTAGGAAGCTGCTGCCAGTCAGTGTTGACAATACTAGGCTGGATAGTTCAATGATCTGATAAGGCAACTTCATAGGTTTTTACCCTTGTAGGATTACTGTGTGTACTTCAGAGTGAAAGTTCTTAAGGTATGGCTTATATGATACTCTGGAAGTAGCCCAGTACAACTATCTCCTTCCTCCAAAATGATTGGCCTGCAGTAGTTGACAAATCACCGTTCAGCTGTGATCCAGATTGGCCTGCAGTAGTTGACAAATCACCGTTCAGCTGTGATCCAGATTGGCCTGCAGTAGTTGACAAATCACCGTTCAGCTGTGATCCAGATTATCAGCGATCATTTATTCACATAGTAACTGGGAATCTCTAGTTGAAGTTCTTTGAGATTTCTACTATCATTCCGTTATCTCACATATTTTACGGAATACTTAAAAAGAGATATCAAACTGTGCTGCTTCTAATTCGCAGATTTCTATTGTTAGAGTAGTGCAAAAACAGAGAGAGCCAGCAGTTACCCGGAGAGAAGCAAGACTGCTTAGGCTCTTTGCCAGATTGCTGTGGAGACTTGATGGCGCATGTAGCAAACAACCCAAGACAGCAGGTGTTACCTTTCTGACCAAATTCTTCATCGTAATGCATTTAAAGTATGTTTAGACATGCTATACGTTTAAAAAATTTAGCAGCAGACTGCTTTCTTGCTCCTGATTCTATTCTCACAAACCTTTGCAGTGAAAACATTTGAGGAAAATCCCAATCTAACCAAATACCTTGCCTCGACACGAGAGAATTTATTAGCAGCTTAATATAAGCATTAAAAAGAAAATGAAACATGCTCACATCAAAAGGCAGGCACAGAGCTCGTGAGCCTTTCTAAGGCAATAAGCTTTCCTTAACCTCCAATTCTCCTGTTGTGGGAACTGCAAGTCACTCAATATAATAAGAATATAACTGGGTCAATAAAATGGGGTCATCCTTCACTAGTAAGCCTCACAAAGTAAGTTGTGGAAGAGATTACTGCCACGTTGAGATGGGATTCAATTTAGTTTAAGATTATGATCATAATTCAACCGTAT